>NC_056741.1:1178768256-1178816358 GCF_019279795.1 Protopterus annectens | reverse complement strand
GGCAGGTTTAATAAGCTAATTTGATTCCATATTCTGATGATGGTACTGGAAGTTCTTGCTGAAGTGTTCTCAGGTGATTGCTACTAACTCCATTTCTTCCCTGTGCTTTGTTTGGATCCAGTTTGAGCAGTTCTTTTTCAATGTAATCTAATTTGATTCCAGTATTTGAGATTACACGGATGTCACTAGGACAACACATCACCCCTTTTGTGGAGCCAAACTGGTTTGCATAAGATTTTGTAAATATATCTATAATCTCTTTTGTCTTAGAATAAATTTTAGACTCTGCACACAGTTTATCAATTTGTATGTCTTTACTCCTTCCACATCTTATGTATCTATAAAACAGTTTCCTGTTATCCTCAATATCTTTATATACATTTTCTTCATATTGTTTTTGATCTTGTATCACACTATGCTTAATCCGTTTGCCCAGTTTGTTTATTTCAGTTTTCAAAGTTGTTCAACTTCTTTTCCATTTATTATATTTTTGTCTCTCACGTTAATCAGATATCTTGTTCTTGTGGAAATATATCCCTATGACATTGTAAGCCTATATCCTAATGTCAAACATTTTTTTTGTTTTTTTGCACTCAGTTTCTCTTTCAAAACTTTTCACATTCCATCTGCCTTGTTTCCACTGAACACCTCACTCCAGTTAGTTTTACATAGTGAAATCCAAATCCAAAAAATCATTCAGCAGCTACCAGCAAAGAAAAAAAAAACAAATTTTTTGAGCACACCAAAACTTTATTTGTATGCTTTCATCAATCTGTAATTAACCTTCTGTGCACTGGTTTACATTTCAGTTTGCAGAATTATGTAGCAACAAATTAGCCTTTATGACCTCATGATCACTGTACATTACCGGTGGTAAAACTTGACTTAAATTAACAGTCATTTCTTTAGGAACACAAACAATGTGTAGTATGTTCCATCTCCTGGTAGGTTTTTTACAGTCTGAAGCAATTTTTGTTACTGAATACACATTGTGAATAATTTCCTTACTAATGTTGTTGAATCAATATTATTCAACTCTGCTTATAGTAAATTTAAGTCCCCAGCTAATATTATTCTTCCATCTAGGTCATCTGCACTTGACTTTGGTGGTCTATACACTCCAACAATTGTTATATGTTCCAGGGTTGTCTTTATTGCCACAGCTACACAGCCTATAGTATTGCTGTTATCATTGGACATGTAATAATCATAGGTGTCATAACTATCTTTAATCCCTATCAAACACCTCCACCTGATTTTTTGTTAGAGTGTCTGTTACAGTAAAAACATTTATACCGTGACAGAACTGGGTTCCAGTCATTGTTCTTTAACCATGTTTCACAAACAATAACATCAAGCTTGCTGGAACATAGCAAATTTTCCAGTAAAAAACTGTATTATTAATGCTCCTAGCATTAACAGCCATCAGAGATACATCAGTGTTGCTGTCTGTGAACTGTTAAATTTTCAACCTGGCAAAAATCCTGCTAGTGTCTGTCAAATATTGCAAAATATCTGCTGCAAAAATTCTCTTCTCTGATCTTGAGAAATGCACGCCATCCTGTCCGAACACATGTGCCTAAAACTAGGATTAGATGCTCTACACATTTCCATTTTTTAAAACATGACATTTTTCCATGTAGGTATTTACCCAAAAATATTTTCACTGTGATCTCTCTATCCTTTCTATAAGTGATTTGTAAAAAATATGTTCTAACACCAGTACAAGCTATACCATCTAAGAGGGCTGTCAGTTCCCTACTAACAGCCAGAGAATCCTTGCAGATGAGATCATTTGTACTGACATGAATAAAAACAGATCCGTACTTCCTTAGGTTAAGGTGTTCCTAGGCTTGTCTCACATCATCTGTTTTTGCTCCTGGCAAGAATAACACTATTCCATGTTCATTATCTTCTCTGCAAACATAAGTATCAGTTTCTGTAATAATTGCATCTCCAAATACAAGAATATCTTTGCTCACCAGCTCTGAAGAATCTTCAACTTCTAATCCAGTAATATCTGCTCAATCAATTGTTAAAAAGGATATATATTTATCACCATTAGTCTTGTTAATCCCACTGTTTTCATTGTGTATTAAATTCTTATCTAGCTGGCATTGTAAATCCATAGCTTGAGCCATGTAGTCAACATCTCCCCAGGATTCAGCAAACTTCAGTGCAGGGATAGCCTATTCCTGCATGGAAGGAATTACACGGGAGCAGCACAGCAGTGCTCCATGCATATGCATGAAGGCACTCTGCTGTGCTGCAATACATATATGGAAATGTGTATGAGCATAGGGGGCGTGTCTGAGAGAAGTGGTCTCACAAGATACATGCCCCCTTCATACCAGAATTGCCATACGGCAATGTAAAAAGAGCGAGATTATGCTTTTTGTAGAATGCAAACCCCCAACAGTAGAGATCCCCAGAGAATGTCCAGATTCCTGCAGTATAGTGTACAGCCATGAAATAAATAAGTGGCCACTGCCAAAGTAGTGGCATGTCATTAAACAATGAAGTTAGAAAATAATGACAGAACTAAATGTTTTAGATGTCATACCCTTCAGAAAATGCATGTGAACTCAAAACCTGTTATTCTAACAACTGTCTAAGATTGTAAGAGAAATATTTAAAAAGTCCAAAAAGAAAACTCATTGAGGCACACCACAACAAATAAAAGCGAACCATTTATTTAACTAAAACACTAACATAAAGAAAATAAAAGCAGTCGAATTCAACATAAAAAACAGTTATCGCTTTCACATGTATCCAAATGCTTCAACAGACTGTTAACTAAACAACAAAAATCTAGCATTTAAAACTCAGCTCAACTACTCACTAGCCAATCACTGTAATGTAGTAATATATTTAAAGGGGTCTACCATGTAAAATTGGTTGCATTACTAATCGAAGTCAGATTAAATTCATAAAGACAACTATGGAACAGTTTTATTTGGCTTCATGTGAACTTGTAGAGATACTTATAAAAGGGACATCTGAAATAAGACCTATGAATACATAGCTATATAAAAAACACTTAAGAATTTATATCGGTAAATTGACATATAAAACAATATATAAACATATATGCACCCCTAAAAAAACTCTTAATAAAATAAATTGATTTTCAAAATCTAAAAATCCAAGAACTTGTCTATCAACTATCTAAAAATGCAAATATAATGACACCATGATCTGAAACCTAATGCTCTCTCCACTATTAGTGTTTATGATCCCTAGCTGCCAAGAAAGGCTTCAGTGAAACTCTGTCATTCAGGCCAGATGACCTATCTACTTGTAACTTCATGATCCATCTGGCTTCTCGCTGTTCTGTATAATTTTTGTGATTTCCTAACCTGTTGTTCTTTCATACTATCTCTAGCACAGTGAATCTAAAGCTGTGCTTGGTGCCCAGAGTAATGACGTGTTTTGCTAAAGCATTATTCTCATATTCCTTGCTAACAGCATATATGTGTTCCCGAACACATTCACGTAGGGTCCTATTGGTCTTACCAACATAGAAACAACTACATGTCATACAGGTTGCTATATATACCACATCATGGGTCTTGCAGTCAGCATATAGGTCAAAATGATATCTCCATCCAGTATCAGGATGTGTAAAATGATCACAATTAGACATATAACCACAATGGTTACATGATCTACATGCAAAAGTTTCCTATCAGAGATACTTAATGGTGGTTTAACATTCTCATAGCATAATAGTGTTTTCAGAGTTTTTGTATTTCTATAGGTATACCTTGGGGAAGTTCCTACAGCTTGCTGAATTTTAGTATCTACTGTGAAAATGTTCCAGTTCTTAGAGAAAACATCTCTAATTTTCACATTATTGTTGGTATAAGGTATAACTATTTTATTGAAAATGTCTCTATTATCTGGTCTAATATGGGAAAAGTCACTACCATTCCTCCTATGTATGAATGGCCTCCCTGATGTATTCCTATTCACGTTATCTTCCTGATGCAGCATTGCTATTTCATTTTGTTTATAGCCTCTCTCATAGAACTCCTTGGGCAACATGTCTACGGTCTTCTTAAACCTATTTTCAACACTGGTGAGTCTCGAGACTCAACACTTGGCTCTTCCCAATGTTCTTATAAATATGAGGAGGATGCATATTGGTACGGTGCAGTAGAGTATTCTTCCTGCATTCTTTCCTGTATAACCGAGTTTCTATATTGCTCCCTTCTTTCAATAACAAAACAGCCAAGAATTCTAACATATCTGTGGACCATTTTCCAGTGAAGGATAGAAAGTCTATTGTCTCATTGATGTATCCAATAAATTCTTGGAGTGTTTTGACACTTCCCCTCCAAATCAAATAAATGTTGTCAACAAAATGTCTGTAAAAATGAATGTTGCTACCAAAATACATGCTCCCAATGATATGTATGTATTCCCAGTATGCCATGACTATGTTTGCATAGGAGTTGGCACAGGGAATACCCATGGCCACTCCCTTCTGTTGTAAAAAGTACTGATCATTGTAGACAAACACATTATTTTTCAGGACTGTGTCCATTAGCATGTCACATCTTATTATCAAATCTCTAGGCATCTCCTTTTCAATCAAAAATAATCTCATGTACTCTACACCTGTATCATTGAGAATAGACATAAACAAAGAAGTGACATCAAGTGTCACCATGTAATCAAGTTCTTCATTTGTTTCTGGGGGCTTATAATCACTGAGACTTTCTATAAAGTGCTGAGTGTCCCTAACAACAGTTAATATTTGTTCCATTATATTTCTAAGCTGTTTCTCAAAGTACACGTATACCGTCTCGGTTAACCAAACTTTACTTGAGACTATTGGCCTCATTGGTGGATTTTCAATATTTTTGTGTACTTTGGGTAGTCCTCTAAAAGTAGGGATTGTAGGTCTTTCAATGTGAAAATATTTATACAAATCAAAATCTGTAACATTACACAAAAACAGATCATAGAGCTCATCCTGCACTCCATTTATGACCTTGTTTAACTGTGTTAAGGTAATCACTGCATATGTATCCTTATCATCTAAAAGTGCTTGCATTTTAGATTCATACATATTAGCATTCAAAATAACAATTGCCTCGCCTTTGTCGGCGGACCTGATCAGTATATTGTTATTTGCTTGCAATTCTTTAAGAGCTTTCTGTTCATCTCTATTTAAATTATAAAAATCACCTTTCATTTTGCTACTATTTTCACTATATAGTGCTAGCAAATCCCTTTCACACGCCTTCTCAAATGTTTCAACTAGAGGATTCATCAATGGCATATAGGTCAAAGGTTTCTTAAAAATATTAGTACCTTGACTCTGCATGTCACCAAAACTCCATTTCAAATTAACATTTCTTGTGAACATCTTAAGATCTATTAGAAGATCTGTACAATCCACATTCTTGACTGGTATGAAAGAAAGCCCCTTATTTAACAGCTTTCTCTCATATGCTGACAGTTCATGACTGGGAATATTAATAATTAATTCTGACTCACTGGTTTCAATGTTTTCTTTTGAAATTCAAGTCTTTCCTCTGGAAGTTTGTGTTCTCTTGGACCCTGCTGTGGAGAATTGTATGGGTAACGGAAAAGGATGAAAGGTTGTTGTGGGTGTAGATGTGGTTACTTTCTTCATGATGGACATCTCTTTTCTGCGCACATCCTGTCCCAAGTTGTTGGCCCTACTCATTGATAGCATTTGAAAATGTTCACCTGCTATATGATCACTGCTTGTTGCTGTCTCCTTTTCAAAAATTGACCCCTCGTCTCTCGTTGATGACTCTACTGACGTAGTAATGGGGTGTATGCTCTGTTCAAGCGAGTTGTAGACTGAATCTGTGTAGTCGCACAACTCTTTCCTTGTTCACGTGGCCAAGCAAAGACATTCCCCTTTTGAAAATCAAGGAAGTCTCTTTCTAGTTTCTTCCTCTTATCTTGCAATAACTTATTATCTAATAGCGCTAAATGAGTACTTGCTCCCATTAAAAATTCCTTCATTTCCCCGACTAACATCAGAGTATTTAATTCCTGCTGGAGCTTATTCAATTCTGTTTTTAAATCAGTCTCAATGCATGAATACTGTTCTATCAACAATTTCATATAGCCACAATTTGTATCAATGTTTACTTGTTGCCATTTGGATAGCAATTCGGGATCTGTATTACCAAAATTGGGCATCTTCAATATCCGTAAGTTGTAGGACCTTCCCCAAGGTATACCTATAGAAATACAAAAACTCTGAAAAGTTATGCTATGAGAATGTTAAACCACCATTAAGGAACTTTCACATGTAGATCATGTAACCAATGTGGTTATAATTCTAACTGTGATCATTTTACACATCCTGATACTGGATGGAGATATCATTTTGACCTATATACTGACTGCAAGACCCATGATGTGGTGTATATAGAAATCTAGTTGTTTCTATGTTGGAAAGACAAATAGGACCCTACGTGAACGTGTTCGGGAGCGCATATATGCTGTTAGCAAGGAAGATGAGAGTAACACTTTAGCAAATCACGTCATTACTCTGGGCACCAAGCACAGCTTTAGATTCACTGTGCTAGAGATAGTATGGAAGAACAACAGGTTAGGAAATCACAAAAATTATACAGAACAGCGAGAAGCCAGATGGATCATGAAGTTACAGGCATAGTCATCTGGCCTGAATGACAGAGTTTCACTGAAGCCTTTCTTGGCAGCTAGGGATCATAAACACTAATAGTGGTGAGAGCATTAGGTTTCAGATCATGGTGTCATTATATTTGCATTTTTAGATAGTTGATAGACAAGTTCTTGGATTTTTAGATTTTGAAAATCAATTTATTTTATTAAAAAGATTTTTTAGGGGCACATATATGTTTATATATTGTTTTATATGTCAATTTACCAATATATATTCTTAAGTGTTTTTTATATAATTATGTTTTCATAGGTCTTATTTTCAGATGTCCCTTTTATAAGTATCCCTACAAGTTCACATGAAGCCAAATAATACTGTTCCATAGTTGTCTTTAAGAATTTAATCTGGCTTCGATCAGTAATGCAACCAGTTTTACATGGTAGAACCCTTTAAATATATTATTACATCACAGTGATTGGCTAGTGAGTAGTTGAGCTGCGTTTTAAATGCTAGATTTTTGTTGTTTGGTTAACAGTCTGATGAAGCATTTGGATAAATGTGAAAGTGCTGTTTTTTATGTTGAATTCGACTGCTTTTATTTTCTTTATGTTAGTGATTTAGTTAAATAAACGGTTCACTTTTATTTGCCGTGGTGTGCCTCAAAGTGTTTTCTTTTTGGATTTACAATTTTGTGCTTTATTTGGGGCACCTGATGCTTGTGAGTGTTTTTTTATACTTAATATTTAAAAAGTGTCCATAATGTTTTTTTTCACATCAGCAAGAAAGTTTAAGCACAGCTGCGCAGATGTGCCCGTTGCTTAGCTATGCTTAGGCCAGCTTATACAGCCCAAGAAGTTAAACAGCGATAGAGAGCCACCATAATCAGTAGTGTAATAGTGTGATGGCTAGAGCGTATGCTTTGCACATAGTCAGTCAGGGTTTTCTTCCCATTGCAGCTAATTCTATTCTGTATGAGAAATCACCACAAATGTAATATTTTAGTATATTTATGTAGTAAGTAACTTATATTTCCCAACCAGAGCAGTGTATTAGGGCCAGATATGGGTGTGAGGCGTCAGTGTACTGAGGTTGTGAAACCCCCACATAAACACAAGTGTCCCATATATTGCAGTCACACAAAATGTAACATGTCAGAGAAGCACATAGGGGATGTTGTGGAAGGTCAACATACATATCATAAGCTCTGCTAAATTATAAATGAAACCCACCATCATGATAGTCCAAAAAATGAAAGGTAAATAACGCTAAGTTATGCTCAGCTAAGCTGAGGCACTGTAAGCATTGCTGAAACGTAAATGCTAAGCAGGAAGTACTGTAGCTAAGTAGATGTGTACACTGGTAAGCTGTGCTCAGCACCTGCCCCTTTAAGCACTGCCAACCTTAGCTAAGCAGGTTTGCTTGTAGCTTAGCTTACCTCAGCATATTCAGAACCATCCAATCACATCAAAGGGTGGGAAATCAGCTGTATTTAAACCCCACAGGTGGGAATACAGCTCATAACTGGTTGCAGCTCCCCACTGTAGGCAGTATGGTAGGGGTTGGAGAGGGCATGCACTTTCAGTTGCAGCGCTGGGGCATACAGGAGTCCTAGGTCATGGTAGGACATCTGGTAAAAAAACATGACATGATACTGCTGCAGGACCAGTACCAGGGCTTTCAATATAAAGCGGAAGCCTGGGACTTTCTCGCTCATGATCTCATCAGTGCCACTGGTATCCCTTGGACTGGTGAACAGGTCTGGCACCACTATGCTGACTTGAAGCAGAGGAAGAGCGAGCTCTTGGATGAGTGGGTCCAAGAAGCAAGACAGAGGGGTGATGTCCCAGCAGTAAGTATTCATAACAATAACTGTTTACCAAAGTCCAGCCTGTGTATGTAATGGATAGGTATGCCTAAATGTTTCTCTATTTCTATTACAGCTGCAGCTGAGTGGGCTGTGAATCAGGAAGCCCATGCCAGTAGGTTGCAAAGGCTGCATTGTGTGGCTAGTAAGTAACAATCCTGCTTGTAGTAGTCATACCAAATAAATATAAAGGAGTGGAATGTTACCTGGCAGTATAAAATATGTGCATGGTTTGTACTGAATAAACCAGACAATGTGACAGTAATAGTCCCATATAGGTCATATTTAAATAAAATTGTAACTGCCTGGCAATAACATTCTAAATCCTGAACTGGTTGTGTTTACTCTGGTATTGTATTGCATAAAATGCTGCATTCACCAAGATCTGATATCTGAATAGCAATGTTGTATTAACCACTGTTTCCCATACTGTGCTACATAAAAAATATGTCTATAAATGTCTGCATAAGAATGTTGTAATTACAAGGTCAGATTGTACAACCAAGAGAGACTTAGACAGAAAACACCGAAAGAAGAGAAAGCAGTTTCTCAATAGTTCTCTCTGAAGAAACACAAATTGATGTATTTTTAGCAGACACAGCCATGGTTCAAATCCCAGGAGTGGTAGTAAGCATAATTTTATCTATGAATCTGGGAATATGTGCAGAAACAGTCAGGTAGTGTTAACAAACATTCCCCCCACAGGTCTACCAAGTAAGAGAAGTAGAATGTAGCTATAAGACAGTGAAGTATACACTGTGTACAAACATACCACTGCCCAAACCAAGGCCATAGGGTATTGTAATAATACCTGTACAGTAGCGATTAGAGCAATAGTCATTAAAGTTATGAGTACTGCAAGGATATACAAGTTGTTAATTGACATCTCTCTCTTCCCCCCACCATATCTGCAACAATAATCTAAGCACACAAATCAATGGGTATATTTTACACCAAACCTACTGTTGGGACATGATTCCTATTGTTCAACAAATATTGAAATGTCTTTTTATTAATGTTCCATGTTGAAATTCTATCATTGATGGCTTGTTGCTATCAATGTAACCTGCATGTCGTTGTAATGGCCACTGTGGTTCAATATATGCATGTGTTCTGTTTGCTATGCAACTGCTCAAAATCTGTTGTTTTGGATTAATGGGAATATCTGTGCATGCTGTTATAAGTAATCCTATATTGTGTTGACTATTACTAACCTATATATGTTCTAAAACTGTAACACCATAGCATGTTTGGGAAGGCCAGTCCCAGCGGGCCACCTCTCCCACCTCATCTGGCAACATGTCTGGGACCCACCCCGTGACATCCTCGTCCACTGGTCTTGAACAACCTTTGGGTGGAACCACCTCAGCGGGATGGGGCTCATCCATCCCCTGGGAGCAGGCGCAGACAGGATACCATCACCAGAAGCCAGGACCAGGGATTGGTGCATAGCGAGCTTCAAAAGGAGTTTGGGGATCTGCTATTCCAGCTTGAGGGCCGCATGATGCAATTAGAGGGTCAGCCTGCCCCTCCTGCTCAGCCCCCAGCACAGTCACCTTCAGGACTGTGAAGGTACAGTGGGGACTGCCCATGGGTGATAAACTCAGTCCCACTGTTTCCATTTGGGGGCTCATGGGCTTCTGATTTCCAAACACCCCTCCCCGTCCAAGGTGTTTACCCACACGTGTCATATAACGCCTCTATATGCTGTCTTGTCTGTCTTGCCTATCTTCCTACTCAACCTACCTCCCCAAATATACCTACTATCCATCCCCAACATCCCACTCTCACCTTAAAAAAAAGGCCAATCTGTTCTCCCCAAAAAATGTCACCCCATACATAGCTGTCCATTTCACACACGTGTCCACTGGACACATGTAATCTGATCTAATTGGGATCACAGCACATTATTGTTGTCCTCACCCTTCTCTCAGGGGTTTGAATGTCCAAATTTACCTCCAAATTCAGTATATATGCATAGCTGATGCTGTAGAAGAAATGGACAGCTATGGACCTTCCCTACACCCATCCTGCACATCCCTAGCTATCTGTCATATTGTTTTACCCTCTTCATGCCCCCTTTTTCACCACTTTCCTATCACCTCTTTTTTTTTTCTTTTCTTTTTAAGAAATTAGTGTGGGGGCAAGTGGGAGTAAGCAGTAGTAAACAGGAGTAAGCCTGTTTGCACAGTGCCAAGCGATGCCTGCATAGATTAAGCACTTTTAAAGGCTGCCTGTTAGCATATTGAAATGGACGTTCGCATTGCTTACCACCAAGCAAACCCACTTACAACTGCTTAAAAGTGCCTTAATTATTCTGTATCCAACAGCCCTTGTTCTGTCTAGCAACAAAATAATCAACCCTTGCAAGACTTGAACCCAGGATACTGCACATCATAGCCACAGTAAGTTACCACTGAGTCATCTGAGCTATAACCTGTTGGGATGATTTCTCCAACATATCATGCAGAACAGTTAGTGTACTCTAGGGAATGTACAATATAGAAGCACTAAACATTCAAATGATTGATATATATATATATATATATATATATATATATATATATATATATATATATATATATATACACATACACACAAACACACACACACACACACACACACACACACATACATATGTACATATATCTTCTTCTTTCTGCTTTTTCCCAGTTATACATATATAAATATATAAATACATACAGATATATGTAAAGAGAGTATATATAGAGACTGCACAGGATGTCAAATAAGCATCATTCCCAGAGTTGCCACCTTCTCAAATGGCCAGAGTCTCTGGTTCTTACCTAGAAATGAGAATTATTGCATTAGAACATATACCCACACTCAATACAAAGGACATAACACCAAACCTTTTGCATAAATGTAAATGTTTGCTTGTGTACAATTTATGTTGTTTATGACATTTCTTATAGCATTTAGGTGTTTGAAACACAAAATACCTGATTAATGCAACCATCAGAGTAAATGTATGATACAGTAATCTGCAAAATATAAGATACTCTGCTGTCTTGGCAAAAGCCGTCAAGTAGTACAACAGTAAAATGCACACTTGCTTTGAAGGGAAGAATCAATCAACACTTAATTACAGATTTAGTTCAACAGCCTCCAATTACACTCTGTAGTTAACTCCTAGGGGTAAAAGTAGCAAGTGTTACAATGTAAATGAATCCTTTACATAACAATGCTTAACTTCAAACTGTACTATCAGACTGACAAACAGAACTGTGTGCAAAACAGTAAGCTCTAACCCACCACTGTCCCAATGGTGACATGTATGAAAATGTACAGTCATATACCTTTATGTTTCTTAATAGTAATATCCCTCATATGTTCTAACAGCCTAGGTTAAAGACATTTAATACCACTCCCCCATAAAATATCTTACAAGGGCATATAACAGCATTATTTATACACTGTCCTCTTGGCTATACAGGGTCACACATGTTGCCCACCTGTAGCCCTCATATATATGGCCCCTACCCCACAACATGTGTGGGAGTCCACACCATCACTGGAATGAAACAGGAATGTCAGCACTAAATAATGATAAACCATATACCTATCAACCTTTTACCGCAGGACATCTGGACAAAGCCTGGTATATGTGGAGGCCAGAGGTCAAAACACAGGCCATAGTTGAAATATTGCTATAATACACTGTGAAAGTTGCTGGTGTTACACGATTGGTTGCAACATAACCTTTCTGAGGAATATGACGTCAGAAACAAAAATGAATGTTGCCATGTACTGATAGCAATCAACAGAGACAACGTCACTGATTTGTCAAGGACAACACCTGTGTGGGAAACAGACAAAACATAACAGCCAAGCCTCTGGCCATTATGTGGATAGCCCCAGAGTTGAGTGCTATGCAGACATACTCCATTCCATGCAAAACTAGCATGTACACACAAACCCTGTAAAACTAGCAGTATTCAAAGCATATAACAGCAATACTCACACTCTGACCCTAGGTCTGGAACATTATACAAACATGTAGTTGGACTGTGTCCACAAGTCTTGTAAGAGGTATTCCTACCTGCTGTCTGTAACACTGCTGCCTTCACACATGAAGGATGTCTTCCATACAGGCAAGGTAAAGGGACAACACCCACATGATGTAGTCATTTATAGTAGTAGGTTGCTATGACATTGGCTATTGGAAGAACTACACAGCTGCCTGCATGCAGTTAGCAAGTGGGGAATATAAATTGGTGCAGAGGCAATCACCTGATCATGAGTGTCACCTACAAAAGCTATGCTGCAACCTATTCAAACCAGCTCAATCCCTGTAGTGGAGAGAGAGAGGGGGTGAAAAAGAAACATAATACTAAAAAAGAAAAAAACAAACAAAACAAGGAGCACATCAACAGAAATATGGAAGACAGCATAATAATACAATAGGTATGTGAAACATGTAAGCATGTAATTTAATGTAGTAATTGGTCTGTAGTAATGGGAGAGATGAATTTGAAAGATTTATATGTGCCATCAAGACTTGTTGTAATGATGTCCTGCTGAACAACTGCTAATGACATAGCATATGGCTCTGTCTGCAGTGGGCCATACCTGTCAACTGTACAGATATTCACAGAATGTCAAGATTTACCCATCATAATGTTTGGTCTGTTCCTCCTAACAACTATATTAGACTGGCAAATAGCTGGAGATGGAAGTCATGAAGTAATGACAAGCACTTGAGTTCCAGACCCCACCACCTTCAGAACAGTCATGTTAATGCAAAATGTATTATGCCACAAACTTCATAGGTCTGTCACAGGCATATTTAAGATCTGTCCCTATATATCACTCTCTAATGTTAGGCTTTGTCCACATGTGATGCTCTAAGAGGTGGATAGGTTAGGTCACAGCTGAGGATCCTGACTCACCCTGGGAAAGGACAGCTCATATATGGCAACCACTACAGTGTCTGTCAAAGAGTGGTGACTGTGCCACTGCTAGGCCACTTAATAGGATGTTGCCCATATCCATATGTTACCTGTGAATATGAGTATTATACATGTTTGTATTGTAAATCTGAGATACCTATATAGGGCATGTGCATAGTAAAGTACTGTTGCAGATGTCTCTGTTAAACTGCATGTGATATATTGAATTAATAACATTCAACTGTACAGTGTTCTTCTGGACAATATTCACAGTTGTGACTGATATCTGTACTCACATAGCACATATACTTGTGTCATGTCAGCTATTTTATTATGTTATCAATATTGATTTCCTTGTTGTCACCCACTGATGTGGACCATTGCCAAGACGTCCTGGTATAACAGGTTGAGATGTATGATTGAGCTACAAGACTGTACATACAGTGTGCCATTTTGACATAGAACACAAATGTATACCAGGTATCCCCTGAGCATGTGTCTGTATACTATGTTCAGCTGAAAGGCACAAGAGTAATAACATGGGTCACAAGCAGTCCAGAAAATAGGCTGTGCATGCTGCACATGTGTATAATATCAATGTCACTGCATGCAACAAAATAAAATGAGCACAGCTTCTGACTGTTGCATTGCCATGACACTGACATGGGTACTACAGTAATCATGAATATCAGGTAGTAATCAGATACATGTACAACTGTGTTATGACCCACTGTCCATGCCTACCACTAACAGCTATATCAATACCCGTATACACTGGGTATCCAAAAGGTACACACTCCTGTTGGAATGCCAGGTTTGTGTGCTGTATGCCAATGAGACCACAGAAAGTCATTTCAAAATGTTTCTCACCTCAAATGTGACCCATAACCTGTAAAATTCCATTGAAAAGGAAACAAAGCTGTATCATGGAAGGTGAGCAGCCATTGCCAAGTGAAGATGTGACATGATGGTAGAGTACAAACCAAGACAAATAGATGCTGTAATCATCTCAGCAGGTGTTTACACAACATATCAGTTTAAAGATGTGCACACACATTCACTTGGCTTACTGTACTGAGTATTATTTCCCATATGTGTCCACAGGTCAGATTGTTATGTTCTCTATTGAATTGAGCAGGCTATATGTCACATTACAGGTGGGAAATGCCTTGACATGAGCTTTTGTGGGGTCATGTTTCAATTGCACAACTACCAGGCATTGTAACAGGGGTGTGTACACCTTATAGCCACTGTAGCTGCACATAATAGGTTGCTATAGTGGCTGTACAGGGACACATAGGTGCAGACCACAACTTGGAAGCATATCTACCACTATCTGAGCAAACATGTAGGTTCACAGGTGACTTCCTGTAAGGCTGACTATGACTATAAATATGACATATGCACACCACCAAGGCCAATTGCAACAATGTCTCCACATATGTAGTCAGTCTTAGAGGCTATACCACAATTCAATCTATACTGAGGTTAAAGCACACTTCATACACACATACCATGGGTACAGGCAACCTGCATCAGACAGGTTAGGTGGGAACAGTGCCACCCTGCCCACAACATTTGTACAAGGGGATATGCACATAATCCACACTCATGCCCGCATCAATGGTGAGCATGTACATAAAGCCACCTGATGCCAACAATAACAAGTCTCTATGGGGCATGAGAACATCACAGTCTGCCTCCTACATGAACCCAGACATGTGCTCATAGCTCCATCACACACTACAGTCAAACACAGACATGCCACCATCCACACACCATCCACATGGAAGATGGCCACTTTCATCCCTCTACACAGAAATGAATGGAGATGAGTGGATTATGCCATTAAGTGTCCAACATCAGGGGAACTAGACAGGTCAGGGCCAGGAGTGTAATGCAAGATGACAAAGCCATGATAGTTTAAAGTGTTATGGTATAGTCTGGATGATTTGCAAGTAATATCCACTGTTGATGTGCAAATGGACAACAGTATGTGGTCCTGTGACTTTTATAATGTTTATGTCTTCCAGGTAATATGCAACATCCACGGCTCCCTGCATTCACCAACATGGAGAATGAGACCATTATATAACATCTCATACAACATCACAGCATCGTATTCAGCTGCAGAGCCAAGGATCTGCAGGAGAGGACCACCCTGTGGAACAAGCTCATCCACAGGGTAAATGATGTTAGCCTGCTCAGCCGAAATTATGAGCAGGTGCAGCATCATTGCACAGACCTTATCCTCCATGCACATCAGCATGCTGCTGCCATTGCGAGGGACCAGCTAGCCACAGGTGGGGGTCAGGCCCATCAAGCCCCCACTGACACATGCTGAGGAGCTCCTCACCAGGCCTGGGGCACCCGCCTGCCAGACACACCATCCAGCTGAAGACAGCCACAAAATGGACGAGGAGCATGTAAGTAAGACCCCAGTGCACATTACTAGAACACTGTTGCTTATCCATTTTTATCTGTAAATTATCTACATGCATATGTCAGATAAGATAGTCTGTTGCTGGAATGTAGGAATGCACAGATGTGCATAATCCCTAGTACTGGGGTTTGTACTGTTGATGTGCTGATGTGGTGTGTCCACCCTGTACCAATGGCATTGGTTTGGCTACTGACATTACTGCTCTCACACAACTATTTAGGTCCCTCTGGTATACAACTGGGACAACAGCCTGTAGCTGGTGAATATGGAGTTGTTTTGTTCAGGTTTGCCAATACACCACCCATGTTAAGGCCATGCTGTTTGCCATGCACACATTTAACACACCTACCCATAATGCATGCTGTACATGTTCATTTATGTTGATGTTAACTGCACTGCATCACAGTGGTCACCATAGTGGCATATCTGAAGGGTATGTACAAGTCCTGCAGTATACCTCACAACCTGTCAGTGCCAGATGTGCGGACAGAGATAAACAAAATGGTGGGACAAATGGCCTACAGTAGAGACATGTATTAAATGTTACCCTTATACAGTGGATACAACAGTGTATACACCACTATTACAATGGTGACTGTTCCTGATATATACAACGTCAGACCACAATAACATATTCCACACCTTTTACAGCCTGTAATGTGATCCTAACATGAGCAATGAATGTGTAATATGGAATCCTATGTTAGGACAAAAAATTTGGGGAATACAAACCTTACAAAACACTGGAAGCATATGTGTGCACACACTCCAAATAACATATTGTGGAGGCAGCTTGTGATGTACTGACAGCATTCACTCTTATTAAGTACATACCTGCCATCAAGTACAGGGCCTCAGTGTCACACCAAGTAATGGTCTGCTGTCCAAGAAGTATGCCCATGACATTTGCCCAGTCACCTGCAACAGAAGCAGCCATGGCTAGCACACATCTTACAAACCATGAAATGGATCCCATATCCGAAAAGTAGTGGTCAGGCTTGGGAAAAGTAACTTTACCTCACCACTGCATATACCATGGCAAATAGTGCAGACAGTCATCTATGGGTGTATGTAATATGAGAAAACAGTGATGTAGAAAATAAACAGATGCCCATCCAAACCAGATGAGAAAACATGTTGCAAACTGGTCGTGGAGGCTGCCCAGAGACATGCAGCAACACTAAGGGAGTAGCAGGAATGTTTAGCATGTACTGCCTGCACAGTACCTGTGTCGACAGTCACCTGGATTCAGCATAAGTGTGGCCTATCGGTTAGGGTAATCAGACGGAAGATTTGTCCCACATGAAACATCATCCAGGCTCTATACAGGTAACATAAGCATAACATCAGGTGTCCCAAAGGCATGTACTGCAGTGTGTGATGGTGTCATGAGACCAAGGCTCAAACCTACAGGCAGTATCCATAAAGATACGTGTGGTGCACAAGCAACACCTCATTCCACCTCAGGGCCACCATCCCCAACATTTAGCTTGCTGATGCCAGTGTACACCTTTAGGGTTGCTGTTCATTAGCTGGAACTAGGCTGGTAGACACGGTGGTTGGAATTTGGAACACTGGAAAATAACACTCATGTGTGGCCCATAGTTGTCAGGCATCTGCAATAAGGCTGAGGATGAGGAGAGGTGTCAGCTTGAAGCACAACAGTGAAATGAGGCAGACATCCAATGCTATCTAAGAATGGCTGTATCTGAACACAGTCAAGGTTAGACTCTACAGCAATAGTGAAGCCACTGTGTGACCTCCAAGGGCTGTGCACATGAGCTGACCTTGCAATCTGGCAGAGTTGGGGGACCTTTGTAGGGCAGACAGACCACATAATGCCAAGTAAAGATGGGCCATGCTGGCATAACCCTTCCAGGAATAGTGGCTGCTGTAGTTCACTTGACAGGTGCTTCAACAAACCATTGTGTTAAGGGTGTATACACTTATGCAACCCACATATTGTATGCAACTCATTCAGCATTTTCATGACTAACAATTTTGCTTGATACTGCAGTGGATTGCACAGGTCATATGTCACATATCAGGTGTGTGCAATGTTAACAAATGCAGTATTGTGGCCTTGTTGCATGCCATAGAAGAGGCTGGCATGTCAACAGGGGTGTGTACACTCCTCATATCCACACTAAGCTTCGAAGGTTGTCGGTGTAACCAGATTTTATTGCACATACATGCACTGCTGATGATGAGATCTGCAAATCAGTGGTCAGGCATTAATTATTGACATCAGTCCTCATATCATCTCAGTTATGTGCCAGACAAACACATAGGGGCTGTGAGCAACAGAACAAACATAACTGCCAGACATCTACACATTCAGCAATGGTCTGTGCACTTGTGAGGTATGGTGCACAGTACATGCCAGTGTGCTGTACAGGTGCACAGCAATAATGTGTACATGGGTGCAGTGTATTCTAAGGGAAGGGGCATCACCTACTAACACAACTCATGCATCACAGAGATGTATAATGTTGGTAACGAGGATTACAAATTGCTGCAGTGCATGCTGTTGAGTGCCATATGTCATGCATGTCAGCTGTTGTGTAATGAGAGGTCTGTGTAATATCTTTGTGCCACCTCACCTGTAAGTGTGTGTGTGTGTGTGTGTGTGTGTGTGTGTGTAGAAGTAAACCATAATGTACAGGTCTTAATTTACATTTCTTGTCTGCCCCTCACAGGTGGCGAGGTGGATCAGGGTCCTTCCTGCAGGCAAACTGATGTTAGTGTCCATACAGACTCTGACAATGATGATAGACATAGTGAGGCATAGGCAGGGTTGTCAGGGGCTGAATCTGTGCCATTGGTTGCCATCCCACTTTTATCCACCCCATCCCCACACACAGTCACAATGCTCACACATATCCCATCACCAGTGGCCATAGATGAGGGACAGTTGGTGGGTGGTGGCATGGGACAGGAAAGTGTGATGACTATGCCAAATTTTTCTGTACACAGCAAACATAGTCAGATGACCGGCTAGGTCTCACACAGGTAGATGTACAGGGGTGCTCATTGGAAGGCTGCTGGCCATCATGCCCCGGGCAGAAGTACCACATGTTTTGGGCTGTCATGGAGGTACAGGCATGTATGAAACATTACACCAGAGATAGTCTGAGGCTCCAGAAGGCTACTCTTCCTGCTGTACATGACTGCATCCATGATCATGCAGATGCCCACTGTTATTTTGCAGAGGTCATGGATAGAAGGTTGGGTGAGATGGTGAGAATCCTCCACCATGTGGTGTCTGTGGCAGAGCATGTGGTGGGAGTAGGGCATCAGCCAGGTGGACGTAGGTCAGCAACACCAACAGGTGGATGTCTATGTGGACTTGCAACATCTCACGCCCACTACCACAGTAGCAGTACCAACACCAGCACTGCAGGGGATGCTGTCCACACTATGGTGCTGCACGTGGTCCTGGCCTGTCCCAGTGGAGAACTGTCATCATCGGGGAGAGTACCATATCTTGGCTTCTGCCTGGTGGTGCCCATGCAACTCCTGGCAGGTGCAGTTCCTGTGTCCATGGCTGGACACAGTGATTTTGTACACCCTGCCATGTATGGTCTACAGCTGTCCAACATAACCCTGTATAGGGCAGCCACATGGCAGAACTGTGTGCATACATACACACACATCACCAACACAGCTAGGGCACCTCCATACCTACATGAATGACATCTCCACAGGCCATTAAATATAGAACCCTCTAACCCACACACATGATGTCAACCAAATGGCTCAGCCTAGGCCTCTGGAAAATCCACTCCACACCCTGTGCATATGATGATACCTGTGCCACATCCCTGTCATCCATACCATCAATGCAGGGATATGCTAATATGGTTCTGATGCACAGGCTGAATGTACTAAAGTTTAACAATGTAATGCCGTTTAACGTATTGTCAGGTGGCATGTTTAATGCTTACACATCAGGATGTGTAGCTATCCAGCCATGATGCATTATAGCTGTTATCAATACTGCTTGAATGTGGTCTCCATAATGCATTCTGTTTGTGTTCTAGGTGTCTTTGTGTCAGGAGGATGTTGGTTTCCTGTCCTTTCCTACAAGGGGTGTGGCAGTATGGTAACACATTGACTGTGTCATATCCCAGGTACAGCTGAACACAAGTAACAGGCCTGTATAAGTTACTGCATGTGGCACTAGGCTGACAGGTCTGAGGGGTGTATACAGGTGAGTGCATGGTGGCTGATGTAAACAGCTCTTCTACAGTGGACAATGGTAAGTGTACTGTGTGGCACACACCAAATGTTTGTGAATAACACACACACAGAGGCTTTTGTGTTTATGCAATACACAGAGAATACTGTTCACATGGATGTACTTCACTTTGCAGAGAACTCATTTTGGCCTATCTAATTCCACCAGGACCAAATTGCCAAAATATCACATCAGTGAATAATCAGTCCTCCAAACCTAATGTCATTAAAAATGGTACTGGCAGGATATATGTCCTTTTCCCCAATGTAATGCAATCCTGGGATTGGTATACATAGGTGTGCTGGTGTGGGGGGTACAGCACCCCACTTTGGAGGGTGTGGGGTGGAGTAGAACCACACATAGTGTGATTAACAACTACTTAACCTCTTAACATAAACTGTACAGTATAACAGCACACTCAGCGAGGGGGATACACACAACAATAACACCAATGTGGGTGACTTTGCCCACAACAACCAGGCCCAGCTATAAATACCAACTCCAGTATCACTGTACAGCTGTACAGTGGGGAAAAGGGCATTTACACATCCACTACTAGTTTTGATGGAATGAATTTCCACAAGATGATTGCTTTTCAAGTTTACCTTTTGCCAGTTAGTTCTCAGACAAATGATCTCCTGGGAAATATATTGTCTGTAAACTGAAGTAGATCCCTTCACATACACACACTTACTTGGCAACACTGAGGTTAGAACCTCTACCTAGGTATATATTGTTACTAATGTGTTTGGCCTTAATTGCACATACCACAGAGCTTGTAGGGTGAGGTGTATTCTGAGCTTCCTGTACAGTCAACATCACCAGGTCTTGTACAGTATGGTAATGGGGGATGTACTGGGTGTTAATGGACAATATATAGTATATTATACTGACATATACACATTGATGGACACATACACTCATACACATATTTGTCAGACCTGGGTTTAGCACTTCTGACTACCATGTCAGTGGGTCCATACTGTTACAGAGTTTTTGCACACAGCACATGCATTATTAGGCTGCAGAGTGTCAACAGTTACCAGTATGGTTGAAAGTGACAGTGATCCTCATACAGTGGTCCTTGGGACATGTACTGGGGGTACCATGATGTACAGACAGTATACCCAGTACCCCCAACCCACATCGGATACTGTACTCACTGAAACCCATGATAATGCTCTGACAAACCCACAATCATACATTTACCAGGACTGCAATACAAACCCTTGTGTATCTAATCATTGCTACTAAAGGAATATGCATTTATTGCACACGACAGGGATAGTACAGTGCGGGTTTTGTCATGGCTCTCCTAATGTCAGCAACATCACCATCCCTTATAATGTATGACAAGGTTTAGTGTATTTGGAGAAAGAGGCCTCAGAATGCTGTCTCTCACAAATATGCACACTGACAGACACTTGTGCACACATACACACACACATTTGCCAGGACTCAGAGGGTATCCCACACCTATCTATCTATTTGTAGAACACTGTTGTGCTGGTACTGCAAGCTCCAAGTAGCCCATGGGGTGAAAAGTGTCACAAGGTAGATGTAATGTGAATTACAGCAGCAGCCCTTTCTACATATAGCAATGTGGGATGTAGTGGATAAGAAGGCCCTCAGAGTATGTTCAACTACAAGTTTACAATCACACACACTGTTAAACTCAGTAATGCACACAGACACATTTGTCAGCACTGAGGTCCATAGGTGCAGGTGTCCCTAGGTGTGTATCAGGCTTATGTTCATGGAGTGATGAGGTGAGTAGGGCATGTGAGTGCACTGGTATCATGCCACCTGACATTTGTCAGCAGGCCATCTATCAACTACGTCCACTTGAGTGACCCCATGGTGACAGTTAAATTCAACATCCACTCATCTGGTTTTATCTTGAAGAGAGCCAGTGAGGTGACCAATTGATATATATGCAATATATATTGCATAACATGGCCAGTGTCTGGGTTAGAGACTTGTGCCCAAACATGTTATGTTGACTGTGGTAGTCTAGTTGAGGTATCCATGGCATGTGGTGCATACAGAATGGGGTTTCCTAGCTATGACATTCATAGCACAGCTGGGCAAGATGAATGCCTGATATCTGCACATCTGTACAGAGCACAGACAGAAAGTAGATAGCCAGCAGGTTATGTATTAGGATGAATGTTTTGAAAGACATCTAAAACTGATAGGTATGCCATTACTCCATGACAGCAATCCTGAATGACACGTCCTACAGACATA
Source organism: Protopterus annectens (assembly GCF_019279795.1). Lineage (NCBI taxonomy): Eukaryota > Metazoa > Chordata > Ceratodontiformes > Protopteridae > Protopterus > Protopterus annectens. The sequence goes on along the minus strand of NC_056741.1, from coordinate 1,178,794,011 downwards.
GTGGTCTACAGTTAATATCAACATATTAGATAAATATCCAATAGCAGATACATAAAACATATACCTCAAACACCATGACCATGATAGTCAGTACTCAGAGTCCAGCTTTGCATGCAGTACTACAATCTGCAATCTACTCTTACTTGGAAAAGCACTGTTAAAAGTAGTAACGTAATGATACAATACATGCAAGTGTGACTGCACATAACCTAGGAAACTACCCAAGTATGAAACACATACAAAGAGAAAAGAGTGTGGTATTACCCATGGGTACTCAGGTGTCCCATACTGTATACTGTGTCCATCAGCCCTTGTTCTGCCCAGCAGCAAAATTAATAGCCCATGCAGGTCTTGAACCCAGGACCCTGTACACTACCATCACAGCACCTAACCACCAAGCTATCTTGGCTGTGAAGATGCTTGTTGCTTTTTCAAATATATCAGTTAGTATACGTACTAAATAGTAGTGAACAACTGCTTTGAGTACTACAGTTGTTTACTACTTGTTAGTGAAAACTGTGTGGGATCAGTCATGTTTCTATATCTAAATATACACATCTCAGATAAGTATGGTGAGGTACATCTGAAAGGGAATATACAACACACATGTTTACACATAAAGAGGATATATATATATATATATATATATATATATATATATATATATATATATATATATATATATATATATACATATGCACACATATAGTTGAAATAGACAACAATCTCAAATTTGACATTCACATATCCATGACCATAAACAAAGTCCACCAAAAACTAGGAGCCTTATACAGAAATAAGCAACTCCTCCCCAAAGCAGCTAGGATTTCAGTTGTGAATTTCCACCGTATCTCCACCCTACTTTATACCTCTCCAATATATACCAACCTAAGGCAATGCGATCTAAATTAACTCGAGACCTGCTACAACAAAATTGCCAAATTCGCCACCAGGGCAGCCTACCACAGTAGTCACCACTGTCTCTCACTTACTGAACAAGGCTGGCTAGAACTCCCTCACCTCCTTCAGTGGTATCAACTCACACTCACCCAAAAACTGGTTAACCATCCTCTAAAGGTCCTATCCCTCCAGTATCTACTCCAACCCTATCTCACCACTAGACCACTATGATCCAGCAACAAAAATCAATTACAGGTTACTAGAGCCAATAGCACTGCTGGTGAAGCACTATTCTCCAGCGCTATAGCCAAATTATGGAACACCTCATCCCCCACAATAACCTCTCTACCATCTTGCACCCACTTCAAAGCTTTACTTAAAGCACACCTAAAAACATGCTGGCTATGCCCTTGTAACGCTCCCCTCTAACTTCTCCCACTCCATCTACCCTCTACCTCTCTTCCACACCACAAACTACCTTTGAATACAGAAAGCTCTGATACTTCCATGTCTATCTACTTATTATATGGCAGTAACTTCTTATTGTAACAATTGTTAATATCTGCTATGACTTTGTGGATAGAACAGATGCTAGTTATCTACTGAATGTACTATGTTCTTCAACTGTAACTATGTTTGTAATATTTTAATTGCTAGGGTTCTTAATCTGCAACTATGTCTGTTATATTTTAATTTGTGGAGCTTTTCTCCCCGGCCTGTGCTGAAAATGGACCTGTGTCCAGTCGGACATTCCCGGCCAACAAATGTAAATAAATAACACACATATATATATATATATATATATATATATATATATATACATATATATATATATATATATATATATATATATATATATATATATATATATATATATATATTGTGTGCGTGGTGTGTGTGTATGGTGTGTGTGTGTGTGTGTGTGTGTGTGTGTGTGTGTGTGTGTGTGTGTGTGTGTTTCTTTGTGTGTACATCTGACAAATATCTGCACATAACATCACATTAGGGTAAATACAGTGAGCTGCTAGGCATGTCACCAAGCACAGCCTAAACTACAGACAGACTGCCACCCTATTCCAATTTTCCTATGGGGAATACACACATAGTTGCAAATATAGCAGGCACTACAGGTATGTAACAGCATGGAGTAACAGACACCAGTGTGAAAGTCCATACCCACAACCAATCTCAATGCAGTCACAGTCACATAATGGTAAGCCTAATTAATAATGCAGTATATGGAATACGTGAACAAAATCCATCATCATATTTGCCACTCACACACTAACTCTACATATACTGGCCCAGTTCACAGTGTAAAAAAAGAAGTAGTGTCACTAAAGGCAGAGCACATCAAAATATAAAACTCCAAAAACAAATGGTTCTGCCACCAATTCCACTTAAAACACTTAAAACTTGAAAACTTTAATAAATAATATGATGATAAGATAAAATAAAATAAACACACTGGCTCATAAACCGGATAAGCACTTTTGGTATAATACCTTTTTCAATTCTTAAATATTTGCCAGTGAAACTTCTTCTTAAATACATTCATTTCCTAGTGTTCACTCACTTAGATACATTTAGTAACCATAGCAGCATACACACCCTTCTAATTATGTCATTTTGAGTGCTGAAGAGCTTTCCCTTTCAGTACAGGTTTTAAAGGGACAAATGCATTCAGACCTGGTGACTGATCTGATTGCAAATTCATTATCCACTTCATCTCTTCAGTTTCTGTTCGGTTTACTAAATCCCCACCTCTTGGTGTTTCATGAAGCCTAGCTAGTGCCATGAACTTGAAAGAATGACTGTCATTCATACTAATATGCATATAAAGTACATTTCTGGTAATTTTTTTTCTTATGTCAGATAAGTGCTTTAGGATACATTCCTTGAGGATTTGATTAGTTTTCCCTATGTAGTATGCCTTGCAGTGACTGCAGGTTGCCACATAGATAATGTTCTTACTCCTACAGTTTGCAAATCCTTCAAACTTATAGTTCCTTTTAGTCAGGGGATGTGTAAAAGTATTTGAGATGTTTATATGAGAGCATGCCTTGCAACTTCCACATCTGAATGTACCAACTCTCCTGTTCATCTGAAAACTCTTGTCTTCGGAAATAGCTTCAGTTTCTGTTTTATAACATGATATTCTTTTTAAGTTTTTCCTGTTCTTAAAAGAAAAGCTGGGTTGATCTCCAACAATTTCCCTAATTTTGTTGTCAGATGTTAGCAATGACCAAACTTTTCTGATGGTATTATGAATAGAAAAATTGTCAGTACTATATGTCAACTGGCATTTCAGATTGGTCTTTACCTCCTTTCGCTTGATCTTAACTATTTCACCTTGGTCCGAGAAATAGGGTCTTCCCCTCTGAGAGCGTAGTTCCAAGGTAGTTGCTTCATTGGTCTGTGTCTCTTTGACTTTGTATCCTCTCTTATTAAAGTCATTGATAAGTTTAATTTGCTCCTAACTATAATCCTCATCCCTCGTGCAGAGATTGGACACTCGAGTTAGTTGGTTAGTCACTATGTTGTCAAGAACATGCCTGGGATGCATGCTAGTATTATGTAGTAAATGATTGCGCCATACAGGTTTCCTATACATTCTAGTATTGATGCTTCCTGTGTCATCTAACATTAACTTAACATCCAAGAATTCTATCTCTGTATTAGAAGATGTCACTTCAAACTTCAAAAATGAAGTTGTGTTGGTCAAACATTGTACAAAATGTTCCAAGGAGGTTAAATCGCCATCCCATAAGAGAAAGACATCATCCACAAATCGATTATAGAAAATTATGTTTCTATTCCATTTGTTGTTAATATCCGCTTTCTATAGCTCTTCCCATCTTGCCAGGACCAGATTGGCATAACTATTTTTGCATGGAGTTCCCATTGCTACCCCCGACTTCTGCCAGTAGTAAGTACTACTATACAGAAACACATTGTTATATAAGACCAATTCCAAGAGACTACATAGTAAATGGATATCATTGGTTGCTTTGTGCTTCACAACAAAGTCTCTGATTGCTTCGATCCCCAAATCATTGGGTATGGATGTGAACAAACTGCTCACATCCATAGTTACCAATAATAAATTCTTATAAGTATTCATCTGTTGCAGTTTCTCGTAAAGTCTATTTAAGAGCTCAGCCATGTCCTTGATCACTGCAGGTGCATGATGTAGCAATTTCTTTAACTCCCCTTCTATAAAAATAGAAAGAGGTTCAGTTATCCATCCTTTTCCTGAAACGACTGGTCGCATTGGAGGGTCATGTAGATTCTTATGCACCTTAGGCATTCCATTGATGCTAGGTATAGTAGGATGACATACTTCAAAAAAATCAAAAAGCTCTTTGCTTATCGATCTATTCATGAGCTTGTCATAAAGTGTGTCTTGTACACTATGTACAATGTTTTTCAATTTTCTCTTATTAATCCTCCTGTAGGTGGCTATATCCGCTAGCATCTCCTTTATCTTGGTATCATAGAACGACATATCCATAACTATAATTGCCCCTCCTTTGTCAGCTTGTTTGATCATGATGTCCTTCATATTCTGTAGTTCAGATAGTTCTCTCTTCTCATTTAGAGTTAAGTTGTGGAAATGTTTACTTCCCTTTTGCTGTCTATATTCAGCCACTTAATTTTCACATAATCGCACGAAGGCATCGACAACCGGATGACATACAGGGATAAACGTACTTGGTTTCATATATCCAATTCTAGTTTGAGATTCATCATTGTTTGTATTTCTGAAGAGATGCCTTAAAGTCACATTCCTCCCAAAATATTTTAGATCTAGAATAAATTCACTCATTGGTGAACGCAAGGATGGTATGAACCTCATTCCTTTCTCTAATAGTCAAGTCTGATCTCTTGCTAATAAAATACTCAATATATTAAATACAATGGAATCATTTATTCCTGAAACCTCCGTTTCTTCCTCTCCCTGCTCTGGGGTCATACTTCCCTCAGGGTGTTGTTCTGCAACAAAAAAGGAAGCTGATGGTAAAGTGGTAAATGTACCACCCCATCCTTGGGTTGAGTGGCATTCTGTATATCCAAATCTTTGTTATTATTCAAAATGGATATATTTTCTTCACCCTGCTCAGATAGTTCTTCTATGCTCTCAGTATTGATTACCGAGATAACATTAGTCTCCAGAGCATGTATCATAGCTTCATGTGTTGTTGAAACCTCTCTGTTGTTTTGCCTGGGTGTAGTATGCACTTCTGCTTCTACTACAATTCTCGTTAGTTTCCAAGTGACAGTCTCCTCCTTTTCATGGCTTGCTACTATTCCATTATTTCCATTAGTCCTGGTCTGTATGGTCGTTTTCTTATCTTTTGGCCATTCAAACAGGTGACCCTTCCTAAAATCATTAAAATCCCTGGATAGTTTGCTACTTTTCACTCCTTTTAACTTGGTATCATAAGCATCAAGCCTGTCCTGCAGTGTCTTTAGCTTCATCAAATTGTTATCAGATAATGTCATTTGTTCCTGTTCATTCTGTTTTTGTCCAATTAGGGTTGCTGCTTCAGTCTCCTGAGGTTTAAAAAATTCTATCAAAAGTTTCATGTAACACAAACTAGTTTCTATATTAATCCTTTGCCATTTGGCAAGCAATTCAGGATACATATTTCCATAAGTTGGCATGCATCTTACTCTTAAACCTCGTGGGATAATGTGATGGTGAAGGCATGCCTCCATATGAAAGTGTTGCCATCATAGTTGCTTTAGTTTAAAAGCTGCAATCTCTACTTCCTTATAGATGCTCTCAAATAACAAGACGTTTCCCCTGTTTGTTGGTAGCTCCAAAGTACCACTTTCAAAGTCAAAGTTAAGAAGTGGGTTAGATAAACCCATTAAATTATTGGAATGGATTCTCCTACTTGCCATTTCCAACACTGGCTGCTGTGGTAATGCTGATTCCATTATGCAGTGGATGTGTGACAGTCATTCTTTCAAGTTCATGGCACTAGCTAGGCTTTGTGAAACATCAAGAGGTGGGGATTTAGTAAACCAAACAGAAATTGAAGAAATGAAGTGGATAATGAATTTGCAATCAGATCAGTCACCAGGTCTGAATGCATTTGTCCCTTTAAAACCTGCACTGAAAGGGAAAGCTGTTCAGCACTCAAAATGACATAATTAGAAGGGTGTGTATGCTGCTATGGTTACTAAATGCATCTAAGTGAATGAACACTAGAAAATTAAGGTATTTAAGAAGAAGTTTCACTGGCAAACATTTAGGATTTGAAAAAGGTATTATACTGAAAGCGCTTATCTGGTTTATGAGCCAGTGTGTTTATTTTATTTTATCTTACCATTGTATATTTTATTACATTTTTCAAGTTTTAAGTGTTTTAAGTGGAATTGGTGGCAGAACTATTTGTTTTTGCAATTCACAGTGTAGTCTGATGCCTGACTGTGTTATGGGATATGTCTCAGTCTGGCCTTACAAATATATAAGCTGATAGGGTACCAGAAATGGAGCAGCATGCAACACCAGATAGAATAGGACCAAGAACATTACTGACATCTATCCCAGTCTGTACACAGGCCAAATAACATATTCACAGTACACTGCTATACAATACTGACACTCTGTCATTAATCACCATAAGTACACAGACCTCACTACTGTACAGACTACAACAGAATGTCCAAGTTTTGTCCTTAAATATAAGGCCTCCTGTACATAACGTATGGCAGTCTGAAACATCACTAGATTGATATCAGGAATGATGTCAGTAAATAATGATATACTGTACATATCCACCCCTTACTGTATGGACAAAGGGTGACAGACTTAGGGGGACAGAGGTACAAACACAGAGCCACTATTGACTTACTGCTGTTATAAACTGAGAAAACAGTGGTGTAACAGGGTTTGTTGTAACATATCTCTTCTGAGAGATATGAAGTCAGTAACACACATGGATGTTACCATTTACTGACTGCAATCATCAGAGTATGCTACTGTATTTATAAAGACAGACAATGTGAGAGTAAAATATGAAATCTAAGACTCCAAACTCTTGCCAGTCTGCAGATAGCCCTACAGGTGAGATTTTTCTCAACCACATAACACTGTCATGCCAGACTTTAATTCATACAGAACAGCCATATCCACACAAACCCTGTTAAACCAACATTACTTCAGATGTAGAACAGCAATACTTACATTATGTCCCCATGTCTGGAACACCCCCTCCATTTTGCTTCCCTGTTTCCACAGTGTTTGTTGTAAGAGGTATTTCCAAATACCCTCTGTGATGCTGTTTGTCAGACACCCACATGAAGTCCTGCTCACAGTGAAGGAAAAGGGCCAACACCCACATGACATGTTTAGATATAGGAGTGTGTTTCCATACAACTGGCTTTAGGAATAATACCACAGCTGTTTCACATGCAGTTAGCAAGTGGGGACTCCAACTCATGCACAGACCATCTGCTCATCATGAGCATTACATCCAAAAGCCACGCTACTGCCTATGCAGAACAGATGTATTTTTCCACATCTACCAGAGAGGGAGAGAGAGAGAGAGAGAGAGAGAGAGATTGAGACAGACAGAAAGAGAGAGAGAGACAGAGACAGTGAGAAAGAAAGAAAGGAAGAAAGACGGAAAGAGAGAAAGAGCCAAGCATGTTTCTGTGTGATCCATGGGAGGGGAGTGGGGAGGGTTGCGTATAATGTTCACTAATCCATACTGTCACATAGTCATTGCACATGGCAGTAGACATTTATGGCTGTGGATTGTCTACACCATTCTCTATGGTGCTTGACAACTGTTGGCCTTGTAATGAGGACATTGGGACATATAGGTCTTCAATATAACAATGTAGCAAAACCCACCCTGCAATGGATTCTGCACAGCCACACCAACACAGGATACTGATGACAGACACACAGACACACACTTGCCAGTAGTGAGTTTCCAACCCCTACCTAGCTATGTATTGCTACTACAGTGTTACACATGTATTGCGAGCGCCACAGAGCTTATATGCTGAAGAGCTGTCCAAAGGTATATTTGACGGTGAGTGACATCAGCAGCAGTGTTAAAGGATGGATAAGAGAAGTGAATGTCCACAAAATCTGGTGTCAACAGAGACACTCACAATCTCTCACACACACACAGTTTCACAATTGTTGTGGCTGGAATTAGAACAGCTATCTAACTAGTATGCTACAGTATGGTATTGCGCAGTTATCGAAGTGCCACAGACCTTATACATTGAAGACCTATCCAAAGGTATCTTTGAAGGTGAGTGACATCAGCAGAAGTGCTAAAGGAGGGGTAAGGGAAGTGTAGTAAGTGTGAATGTCCACAAAATCAGGTGTCAAGAAAGACACACACACTCTCTCACACACAAACACACACAGTTTCACAGTTGCCATGTCTGGGATTAGAGCTCCTACCAAACTTAGTATACTACATTATGGTATTATGCAGTTACTGCGAGCATCACAGACCTTATATGTTGGACAGTTGTCCAAAGGTATCTTTGAAGGTGAGTGACATCAGTAGCAGTGTAAGGGAAGTGTAGTAAGTGTGAATGTCCAGAAAATCAGCTATCAACAGAGGCACACACACTCTCTTACACAGACACACACAGTTTCTTAGTTGCCACATCTGGGATTAGAATTCCTCTCTAACTAGTATGGTACACTATGGTATTACACAGTTATCGCAAGTGCCACACAGACTTTACATGTTGGAGAGCTGACCAAAGGTATCTTTGAAGTTGAGTGACATCAGCAGCAGTGCTAAAGGAGGGGTAAGGGAAGTGTAGTAAGTGTGAATGTCCACAAAATCAGGTGTTAACAGAGACACACTCACACACACAGTTGCCATGTTTGGGATTAAAACTCCTACCTAACTAGTTTGTTACACTACAGTATTATGCAGTTATCATGAGTGCTACAGAGCTTATAGGCTGAGATGTAGCCAAAGGGTTATTTCAAGGTGACTGACAGCAGGACTGCTAAAGTAGGGCAATGGGAGGTGTAGTGCGTGTGAATAGTCTCAATATCATTATTCTCCAAACGCACACACTCTCACACACACACAGACAACATTTAACAGTTGCCGTGTCTGGAATTAGAACTCTTACGTAACGAGTTTTCTACACTAAAGTATTACACAGTTATTGTGAGTGCTGCAGAGCTTAAAGGGATGAGATTTGCCAGAAGGGTTATTTCAAGGTGACTGACAGCAGGAGCGTTAACATGGGCAATGGGAAGTGCTGTGTGTGTGAATGGGACATAAATCATTCCTCTGGAAATGCACACACACACACACACACACACACACACACACACACACACACACACACACACACACACACACACACACACACACACACACACACACACACACTCAGACACACACAACTTTACATTTGACAGGACTGAGTTTACAAATGCTACATGAATACCTTACTTGTACTACCATGTTACACTATCACAAACACCACAGGCATTATAGGGCTGAGGGTTAGCAAAAGGAATGTCTACTGGGATTGACATAAGCACACCATGTGATATAGTCCAATTGGATGTGTAGTGGGTGGGGCAGGCCTCATAATGGAATTCTCTCTGTCACTGTCTCTCTCTCTTCCCCACATCTCTGTGTGTGTATGCTTTACATATTATAGTCTGTTGGCCTTAGATATGTGTGAGTATTCCTAATCCAATGTGTGTGTGAAGCATAAATGGTGTACAGTTTGGTGTGTGTGCACAGGCATCTGCAAATGACAGATATGTATAGTCCACTGTGTTGTCAGGCATGGGCTTCATTTCTCTAAGTGTATAAGCATGCCCAGTATGACCTTCTGTATTGAGTGTGTGAATCCATTCCAGGTAGGGTTGCATTCCAGTCCAGGGTTTTGTGTTCTACACCTACAGCTAGCAACATGTTTCTGCAGGATATCTGTAGATAGGTTGATATTATGGAGTCACAACGGGAGACAGATAGGGGGATAATGTAACTATTGCTGTCTGTGCTGCTTGTGTTACATATTTAAACTTAAATCAGACAAGTTAATGATTTTTAAATCAGTCTCACTATCAAGTATTCATTGCTTACACACATGTCCATTAAATCTACTTTCAATAAAATTCAAATGGGAATCCATGACTGAAGCACCAGCACTGCTTTTAGTTCTTCTTTCTTTTGTTTCTACCACCGTTGTTGCTGTTGGTACTGACGCTTTGCAATATCCGCCCCTGGCTTCTGGTCTGCAGTGAGTTAGAACACTGTTTCTGCACATTGGCTCCTTCCATGTTTAAATTCTTAAAGGATACACTCTTCCTGCTAGTGGCTGTTTCCACCGATGAAACTGAGAAATCTCGCAATTCGCTACAGATGGCCTGCAAAGTAAGGTTTTCTTATGGTAGGTTTTTGAACATTAAAGAATTGTTAAATATGGCTAAACCACAGCTAGGTGAGGGGTGGAGGAGTTGTTTTCTCTGTGGTAGGTGTAAAGTTTGTCATAGGGTGAAGAATTTAAATGGGGTAAAGATTAATACCAGAAAATAAACAGCCATGAACAGTTTTAGTTGTAGATCATGTGAGGTGGTCTATGTCATAGGCTGTGGATGCACAGCCACAAAATGGTATGTAGGGAAAACAAGGAGAATGGCCAAGAATCATGTGTTAGAACATTTGGGGGACATCAGAAATGGGAAGTTGGAAAACCCAGTGGCATATCATTTCCATATGGCCCATGGAGGTTCTGATGCTAGTTTATTTTTTTGTGTTCTGGCCAAGCCGACTTTTAGGCAGGGAGATGACTACCTTAATAAGTTATTACAATTGGAAACCAAATGTATAATCCATTTTGGCACCCTCCATCCTAAGGGCTTGATTCAAGAAGTAAATGCTTATTTAATTTAATGGTTTACAGAATTTTGGAAACGCTGTGCAATCTATGGAGTCTTGGTTGTGAGCTAACACTTTGTGAGTTATTTTACTGAGGGAGTGTTCTGTTGATTAAAGTAATTTAATAATTGTGTAATTAAGATGGATATAAAAACATGATGGCATGGTGTGAAATTTATTCCCTTGAAGGCATTCAGTTGAGGTACTAGGAAGCACCAATACATTTTTCCTACACTGTTGTGGTAATTCCAGTGTGGACTTTTGCTTGTGGAATACTTTTTTAACTCAGCATATTTTCAGCTTGATGTTTTTTCACATAGTGTAGGAGCGCTTGTGCACATCCCGGGAGCTCGTTGGCCATATTGCATGCAGCAGCTCTTGCACTATTATTGCACTCTGTGCAGAGCTTGCTGAATCCAGGGGTCTGTCTTTCTCTTGTTTTTTTTCTTACAGTATTGATCTTCAATCCTTCCATGTTCAGTTTTGATTTCTTCCTTTTCACCTGCCCTGTGCCTCTTTTTTCTACCTGCTTTTTTTGAAAAATGATGTATTTTTTGTAGACTGAAGGTTTTCTGATAGAAAAATATTCTCATACCCTCTAACCTGGGTGATACATAAAAAAGCAATGTCCTTTTAGTATGCATTATCTTTACTTTACAGACATTAATCAGTTTTTTCCTCCCTTGTTATTTGTTGTGAACTTCTTCCTTTCTTTCTTTTTTGTTTCTTTCCAAACAATGTGGATCCTCAGATTGCTGAATACCTGCATCCAGAATTACAAAGTTGTCAAGGGCATTGTCTTTTTTTGGGTTTATATCTCAAGATCGAAATGTGGTAACATCGAATACAAGAACTTCGAACTGTGAACCATGAAAACTGAAAAATCCAAAAGCTGAGAACAGCGATTTTTTTCCCTTGGCAAAAAATCACTGTTCCAGCACAAAACACGAAACACACAAACATTACAAACTATGTCTAATGTGGGGGGCTTTACCCCTCACACCCCCAATGTGGGGGGCTGTGCCCCCACACCCCCTACTTAAATATACCAACTTTGAGATCACACCACAGTGGAGGAAATAACGAAGCCGCGGAAACGGCCCACTGAATTCTTTCCCTGGGAAAGAATTTAATGTTTCATGGCTTCGCTGTTGTCAGTCTTTGAGGTTTTGGGTTTGATATCATAACATTTGAGGTTTTGCAACTTTGATGTTATGATATAGACCCTCTTGTTTCATGGGGTAGAATGATCTTTACAGACAATACATGCATCATTTCCTAAATGTGTTCTATTTGTTCTTTGTCTAACATTATTTACCTCACCAGTCCAGTCATTAATATATGAAACAGTTCTCCAAATCATGACAATTGCACAAGTGCAATCATCATCAAGTCTAGCCTCCAGATTCAGCAAGCTCTGCATGCTGTGCAGGACTAGTGCAGGAGCTCCAGCAGGCTATATACCTGCCATGCAATCCAGGAATAAGCTGTACGGACGTGCATGAGTGCTCCTGCACTAATCCTGCACAGACTCAGCCTCTGTATGCAAATCACCCCATTTGCAGGTGAAATTCATGCAAATGAAGTGAATTTGTGATCCAGGAAGCTGGAAGCCAGTCATGCAGGACTAGTGTAATTTGTAGAAATGTACTCAGCCAGTAACCGAGTACATTTCTGCAAACTACAAAACGGAGCCATGACAACTCCAAATAAAGGGTGGATATTATGTAGAAATAATGCCAATGGCCAAATATAAGGCCATTGGCATGAAAAACAGTTGCAAAAATAACAAAATCAACTTTTATGTTTTTAGCCGATCTCGGCTGTTTAAGCGTAGGGCAGCAGCGTGCAAACGGGATCAGATGAAAAATTAGAAGAAAAACTAAAATAAGCATTCTAACCAAAATCACTATTTTGCCATTATACTCAGTGCAGGCAGAAGACAACATGGCCAGTGAATAGTGGTTGCTAAGGGGGGAGGCTCAGTGTGGGACCTGTAACTATGCATCAGCAGGCAATCCTATGCAAATGAGGGGAATGATACTGAATCCTAGATTTCCCCTGCATGCTAGTCAGCACCCAACAGTGTAGGAGCAGGAATAGCTTGGTGCAAGCCTAGGAGTCAGCTGACATCATAGGGGGTGTGTCAGGCATACTATAAGTGGATTGGAGACCTGTGGCTCATGTTTGTCCTTAACTTAGCAGAGCTAAGCAAGGGGGTGTGCTTGAGGCTGCCTAGCATTCTTTACATTGCCTAAGTGGGTGTGCATGCTGTGCACTGGATTTAAATGGGAAAAAAGTAAACCAGGAAATAGCAGCTCTGTAAACATTTGAACACTGTGCTTGTGCAGCGCGCCCCCATGCTTAAACAGGAAGGCAATGGGAAGGAAAAACAGTAGTAGGAAGGTAATCAGGGAGAACTAGCATAGGTGGCAGGTGAAATGTATCAGAGTCAACCAATTACACAGACAGCAACCCAGCCCAGCCCAGAACACTACTATAAACTATGCAAACACCTTTCCCTCTGGTTTTCCCACATACGCTACACCACCGGTATATGCAAGCAGGGGAATTTTAACAAACAAAAAGAACAAAATGATAGGGGCTGCAATAGCTATCTTACAACAACATGTGGAAGAGGCTGAGGGTGGTGAGGATGAGAATGCTGTCAACCAACCCACAGTGAGGAATACAGCAGAAATATGAGCAATAAACGAGAACAGTCTGAAACACTCTGGTCAGTTGAGAGGTTTACACGGAACTCCTCAGTGCAAGAACTGTGGACCACGCCTGACAAAGGGGATGTTTAAAACCATGAAAATTGGGATATATCACAAATACTGGAGTAGATAGGCTCACACAGTGGATTCAGTCACACTTTCCTGTCTGTCCTAACATATATTAACTAGAGGAGCACAGGTCCAAGACCACATACTTCCCACTAGCCAGTGACATACATCTTCACAGCATCCCACTGCTTTGTCAGAAATACACAACATGTATGGTGGCTAGGCAACTGTACATCTGACAAATATCTGCACATAACATCAAATTAGGGTAAATACAGTGAGCTGCTAGGCATGTCACCAAGCACAGCCTAAACTACAGACAGACTGCCACACTAATCCAATTTTCCTATGGGGAATACACACGTAGTTGCAAATATAGCAGGCACTACAGGCATGTAACAGCATGGAGTAACAGACACCAGTGTGAAAGTCCATACCCACAACCAATCTCAATGCAGTCACAGTCACAGACACATAATGGTAAGCCTAACTAATAGTGCAGTATATGGACTGTGTGAACAAAATCCATCATCATATTTGCCACTCACACACTAACCCTACATATACTGGCCCAGTTCACACTGTAAAAAAAGAAGTAGCATCACCAAAGGCAGAGCACATCAAAATATAAAACTCCAAAAACAAATGGTTCTACCACCAATTCCACTTAAAACTTGAAAACTTTAATAAAATATATGATGATAAGATAAAATAAAATAAACACACTGGCTCATAAACCGGATAAGCGCTTTTGGTATAATACCTTTTTCAAATCTTAAATGTTTTCCAGTGAACCTTCTTCTTAAATACCTTCATTTCCTAGTGTTCACTCACTTAGATGCATTTAGTAACCATAGCAGCATACACACCCTTCTAATTATGTCATTTTGAGTGCAAGAGCTTTCCCTTTCAGTGCAGGTTTTAAAGGGACAAATGCATTCAGACCTGGTGACTGATTGCAAATTCATTATCCACTTCATCGCTTCATTTTCTGTTCGGTTTACTAAATCCCCACCTCTTGGTGTTTCATGAAGCCTAGCTAGTGCCATGAACTTGAAAGAATGACGGTCATTCATACTAATATGCATATAAAGTACATTTCTGGTAACTTTTTTTCTTATGTCAGATAAGTGCTTTAGGATACATTCCTTGAGCATTTGATTAGTTTTCCCTATGTAGTATGCCTTGCAGTGACTGCAGGTTGCCACATATATAATGTTATTACTCCTACAGTTTGCAAATCCTTCAACCTTATAGTTCCTTTTAGTCAGGGGATGTGTAAAAGTATTTGAGATGTTTATATGAGAGCATGCCTTGCAACTTCCACATCTGAATGTACCAACTCTCCTGTTCATCTGAAAACTCTTGTCTTCAGAAATAGCTTCAGTTTCTGTTTTATAACATAATATTCTTTTTAAGTTTTTCCTGTTCTTAAAAGAAAAGCTGGGTTGATCTCCAACAATTTCCCTAATTTTGTTGTCAGATGTTAGCAATGACCAAAGTTTTCTGATGGTATTACGAATAGAAAAATTGTCAGTACTATATGTCAACTGGCATCTCAGATTGGACTTTACCTCCTTTCGCTTGATCTTAACTATTTCACCTTGGTCCGAGAAATAGGGTCTTCCTCTCTGAGAGCATAGTTCCAAGGTAGTTGCTTCATTGGTCTGTGTCTCTTTGACTTTGTATCCTCTCTTATTAAAGTCATTGATAAGTTTAATTTGCTCCTCCCTATAATCCTCATCCCTCGTGCAGGGCTTGGACACTCGAGTTAGTTGGTTAGTCACTATGTTGTCAAGAACATGCCTGGGATGCATGCTAGTATTGTGTAGTAAATGATTGCGCCATACATGTTTCCTACACATTCTAGTATTGATGCTTCCTGTGTCATCTAACATTAACTTAACATCCAAGAATTCTATCTCTATATTAGAAGATGTCACTTCAAACTTCAAAAATGAAGTTGTGTTGGTCAAACATTGTACACAATGTTCCAAGGAGGTTAAATCGCCATCCCATAAGAGAAAGACATCATCCACAAATCGATTATAGAAAACTATGTTTCTATTCCATTTGTTGTTAATATCTGCTTTCCATAGCTCTTCCCATCTTGCCAGGACCAGATTGGCATAACTATTTGCGCATGGAGTTCCCATTGCTACCCCCGACTTCTGCCAGTAGTAAGTACTACCATACAGAAATACATTGTTATATAAGACCAATTCCAAGAGACTACATAGTAAATGGATATCATTGGTTGCTTTGTGCTTCACACCAAAGTCTCTGATTGCTTCGATCCCCAAATCATTGGGTATGGACATGAACAGTTACCAATAATAAATTCTTATAAGTATTCATCTGTTGCAGTTTCTTGTAAAGTCTATTTAAGAACTCAGCCGAGACCTTGATTACTGCAGGTGCGTGAGGTAGCAATTTCTTTAACTCCCCTTCTATAAAAATAGAAAGAGGTTCAGTTATCCATCCTTTTCCTGAAACGAGTGGTCGCATTGGAGGGTCATGTAGATTCTTATGCACCTTAGGCATTCCATTGATGCTAGGTATAGTAGGATGACATACTTAAAAAAAATCAAACAGCTCTTTGCTTATCGATCTATTCATGAGCTTGTCATAAAGTGTGTCTTGTACACTATGTATAATGGTGTTCAATTCTCTCGTATTAATCCTCCTGTAGGCGGCTATATCCGCTAGCATCTCCTTCATCTTGGTATCATAGAACGACATTTCCATAACTATAATTGCCCCTCCTTTGTCAGCTTGTTTGATCATGATGTCCTTCATATTTTGTAGTTCAGATAGTGCTCTCTTCTCATTTAGAGTTAAGTTGTGGAAACGTTTACTTCCCTTTTGCTGTCTATATTCAGCCACTTTATTTTCACATAATCGCATGAAGGCATCGACAACCGGATGACATACAGGGATAAACATACTTCTTTTCCTATATCCAATTCTAGTTTGAGATTCATCATTGTTTGTATTTCTGAAGAGATGCCTTAAATTCACATTTTTCCCAAAATATTTTAGATCTAGAATAAATTCACTAACTGGTGAACGCATGGACGGTATGAAACTCATTCCTTTCTCTAATAGTCAAGTCTGATCTCTTGTTAATAAAATACTCAATATACTAAATACAATGGAATAATTTATTCCTGAAACCTCCGTTTCTTCCTCTCCCTGCTCTGGGGTCGTACTTCCCTCGGGGTGTTGTTCTGCAACAAAAAAGGAAGCTGTTGGTAAAGCGGTAAATGTACCACCCCATCTTTGGGTTGAGTGGCATTCTGTATATCCAAATTATTGTTATTATTCAAAATGGATATATTTTCTTCACTCTGCTCAGATAGTTCTTCTATGCTCTCAGTATTGATTACTGAGCTAACATTAGTCTCCAGAGCATGCATCACAGCTTCATGTGTTGTTGAAACCTCTCTGTTGTTTTGCCTGGGTGTAGTATGCACTTCTGCTTCTGCTACAATTCTCATTGGTTTCCTAGTGACAGTCTCCTCCTTTTCATGGCTTGCTACTATTCCATTGTTTACATTAGTCCTGGTCTGTATGGTCGTTTTCTTATCTTTCGGCCATTCAAACAGGTGGCCCTTCCTAAAATCATTAAAATCCCTGGATAGTTTGTTACTTTTCACTCCTTTTAACTTGGTATCATAAGCATCAAGCCTGTCCTGCAGTGTCCCTAGCTTCATCAAATTGTTATCAGATAATGTCATTTGTTCCAGTTCATTCTGTTTTTGTTCAATTAGGGTTGCTGCTTCAGTCTCCTGAGGTTTAAACAATTATATCAAAAGTTTCATGTAACTGAAACTAGTTTCTATATTAATCCTTTGCCATTTGGCAAGCAATTCAGTATACATATTTCCATAAGTTGGCATGCATCTTACTCTTAAACCTCGTGGGATAATGTGATGGTGAAGGCACGCCTCCATATGAAAGCGTTGCCATTGTAGTCGCTTTCATTTAAAAGCTGCATTCTCTACTTCCTTATAGATGTTCTCAAATAACAAGATGTCTTCCCCTGTTTGTTGGTAGCTCCAAAGTACCACTTTCAAAGTCAAAGGTAAGAAGTGGGTTAGATAAACCCATTAAATTATTGGAATGGATTCTCCTACTTGCCATTTCCAACACTGGCTGCTGTGGTAATGCTGATTCCATTATGCAGTGGATGTGTGACAGTCATTTTTTCAAGTTCATGGCACTAGCTAGGCTTTGTGAAACATCAAGAGGTGGGTATTTAGTAAACCAAACAGAAATTGAAGAGATGAAGTGGATAATGAATTTGCAATCAGATCAGTCACCAGGTCTGAATGCATTTGTCCCTTTAAAACCTGCACTGAAAGGGAAAGCTGTTCAGCACTCAAAATGACATAATTAGAAGGGTGTGTATGCTGCTATGGTTACTAAATGCATCTAAGTGAGTGAACACTAGGAAATTAAGATATTTAAGAAGAAGTTTCACTGGCAAACATTTAGGATTTGAAAAAGGTATTATACCGAAAGTGCTTATCTGGTTTATGAGCCAGTGTGTTTATTTTATTTTATCTTATCATTATATATTTTATTAAAGTTTTCAAGTTTTAAGTGTTTTAAGTGGAATTGGTGGCAGAACCATTTGTTTTTGCAGTTCACAGTGTAGTCTGATGCCTGACTGTGTTATGGGATATGTCTCAGTCTGGCCCTACAAATATATAAGCTGATAGGGTACCAGAAATGGAGCAGCATGCAACGCCAGATAGAATAGGACCAAGAACACTGACATCTATGCCAGTCTGTACACAGGCCAAATAACATATTCACAGTGCACTGCTATACAATACTGACACTCTGTCAACAATCACCATAAGTACACAGACCTCACTACTGTACAGACTACAACAGAATGTTCAAGTTTTGTCCTCAAATATAAGGCCTCCTGTACATAACGTATGGCAGTCTGAAACATCACTGGATTGATATCAGGAATGATGTCAGTAAATAATGATATACTGTACATATCCACCTCTTACTGTATGGACAAAGGGTGACAGACTTGGGGGGACAGAGGCACAAACACAGGGCCACTATTGGTTTACTGCTGTTATAAACCAAGAAAACAGCTGGTGTAACAGGGTTTGTTGTAACATATCTCTTCTGAGGGATATGAAGTCAGTAACACACATGGATGTTACCATTTACTGACTGCAATCATCAAAGTATGCTACTGTATTTATTAAGACAGACAATGTGTGAGTAAAATACCAAATCTAAGACTCCAAACTCTTGCCAGTCTGCAGATAGCCCTACAGGTGAGATTTTTCTCAACCACATAACACTGTCATGCCAGACTTTAATTCATGCAGAACAGCCATATCCACACAAACCCTGTTAAACCAACATTACTTCAGATGTAGAACAGCAATACTTACATTATGTCCCCATGTCTGGAACATCCCCCTCCAGTTTGCTGCCCTGTTTCCACAGTGTTTGTTATAAGAGGTATTTCCAACTACCCTCTGTGATGTTGTTTGTCAGACTCCCACACGAAGTCCTGCTCACAGTGAAGGAAAAGGGCCAACACCCACATGATGTGTTTAGTTATAGGAGTGTCTTTCCATACAACTGGCTTTAGGTATGATACCACAGCTGTTTCACATGCAGTTAGCAAGTGGGGGCTCCAACTCGTGCACAGACCATCTGCTGATCATGAACATTACATACAAAAGGCAGGCTACTGCCTATGCAGAACAGATGTATTTTTACACATCTACCAGAGAGGGAGAGAAAGAGAGAGAGAGAAAGATAGAGAGAGAGAGACAGAGACAGTGAGAAAGAAAGAAAGGAAGAAAGACGGAAAGAGAGAAAGAGCCAAGCATGTTTCTGTATGATCCATGGGAGGGGAGTGGGGAGGGTTGCGTATATTGTTCACTAATCTATACTGTCACATAGTCATTGCACATGGCAGTAGACATTTATGGCTGTGGATTGTCTACACCATTCTCTATGGTGCTTGACAACTGTTGGCCTTGTAATGTGGACATTGGGACATATAGGTCTTCAATATAATAATGTAGCAAAACCCACCCTGCAATGGATTCTGCACAGCCACACCAAAACAGGATACTGATGACAGACACACAAACACACACTTGCCAGTAGTGAGTTTCCAACACCTACCTTGCTATGTATTGCTACTACAGTGTTACACATTTATTGCGAGCACCACAGAGCTTATATGCTGAAGAGCTGTCCAAAGGTATCTTTGACGATGAGTGACATCAGCAACAGTGTTAAAGGATGGATAAAAGAAGTGAATGTCCACAAAATCAGGTGTCAACAGAGACACTCACAATCTCTCACACACACACAGTTTCACAGTTGTTGTGGCTGGGATTAGAACAGCTATCTAACTAGTATGCTACACTATGATATTGCGCAGTTATCACAACTACCACTGACCTTATACATTGAAGACCTGTCCAAAGGTATCTTTGAAGGTGAGTGACATCAGCAGCAGTGCTAAAGGAGGGGTAAAGGAAGTGTAGTAAGTGTGAATGTCCACAAAATCAGGTGTCAAGAAAGACACACACACTCTCTCACACAAACACACACAGTTTCACAGTTGCCATGTCTGGGATTAGAGCTTCTACCTAAGTAGTATACTACATTATGGTATTATGCAGTTATTGCGAGCACCACAGACCTTATATGTTCGACAGTTGTCCAAAGGTATCTTTGGGTGAGTGACATCAGTAGCTGTGTAAGGGAAGTGTAGTAAGTGTGAATGTCCAGAAAATCAGCTATCAACAGAGGCACACACACTCTCTTACACAGACACATACAGTTTCTTAGTTGCCATGTCTGGGATTAGAATTCCTATCTAACTTGTATGCTACACTATGGTATTACACAGTTATCGCAAGTGCCACACAGACCTTATATGTTGGAGAGCTGACCAAAGGTATCTTTGAAGTTGAGTGACATCAGTAGCAGTGCTAAAGGAGAGGTAAGGGAAGTGTAGTAAGTGTGAATGTCCAAAAAATCAGGTGTTAACAGAGACACACTCACACACACAGTTGGCATGTTTGGGATTAGAACTCCTACCTAACTAGTTTGTTACACTACAGTATTATGCAGTTATCATGAGTGCCACAGAGCTTATAGGCTGAGATGTAGCCAAAGGGTTATTTCAAGGTGACTGACAGCAGGACCGCTAAAGTAGGGCAATAGGAGGTGTAGTGAGTGTGAATCATCTCAAAATCATTATTCTCCAAACACACACACTCTCAGACACACACAGACAACATTTAACAGTTGCCATGTCTGGATTAGAACTCTTACCTAACGAGTTTGTGACACTAAAGTATTACACAGTTATTGTGAGTGCTGCAGAGCTTAAAGGGATGAACTTTGCCAGAAGGGTTATTTCAAGGTGACTGACATCAGCAGGAGCATTAACATGGGCAGTGGTAAGTGCATTGTGTGTGAATGGGCCATAAATCATTCCCCTGGAAACACACACACACACACACACACACACACACACACACACACACACACACACACACACTCAGACACACACAACTTTACATTTGACAGGACTGAGTTTACAAATGCTACATGAATACTTATTTGTACTACCATGTTACACTATCACAAACACCACAGGCACTATAGGGCTGAGAGTTACCAAAAGGAATGTCTACAGGGATTGACATAAGCACACCATGTGATATAGTCCAATTGGATGTGTAGTGGGTGGGGCAGGCCTCATAATGGAATTCTCTCTGTCACTATCTCTCTCTCTTCCTCACATCTCTGTGTGTGTATGCTTTACATATTATAGTCTATTGGCCTTAGATATGTGTGAGTATTCCTAATCCAATGTGTGTGTGAAGCATAAATGGTGTACAATTTGGTGTGTGTGCACAGGCATCTGCAAATGACAGATATGTATAGTCCACTGTGTTGTCAGGCATGGGCATCATTTCTCTAAGTGTATAAGCATGCCCAGTATGACCTTCTGTATTGAGTGTGTGAATCCATTCCAGGTAGGGTTGCATTCCAGTCTAGGGTTTGGTGTTCTACACCTACAGCTAGCAATCTGTTTCTGCAGGATATCTGTAGATAGGTTGATATTATGGAGTCACAACGGGTGACAGGGAGATAATGTAGCTATTGTTGTCTGTGCTGCTTGTGTTACATATTTAAACTGAAATCAGACAAGTTAATGATTTTTAAATCAGTCTCACTATCAAGTATTCATTGATTACACACATGTCCATTAAATCCGCTTTCAATAAAATTCAAATGGGAATCCATGACTGAAGAACCAGCACTGCTTTTAGTTCTTCTTTTTTTTGTTTCTACCACCGTTGTTGCTGTTGGTACTGACGCTTTGCAATCTCCTCCCCTGGCTTCTGGTCTGTAGTGAGTTAGAACACTGTTTCTGCACATTGGCTCCTTCCATGTTTAAATTCTTAAAGGATACACTCTTCCTGCTAGTGGCTGTTTCCACCGATGAAACTGAGGAATCTCGCAATCCGCTACAGATGGCCTGCAAAGTAAGGTTTTCTTATAGTAGGTTTTCGAACATTAAAGAATTGTTAAATATGGCAAAACCACAGCTAGGTGAGGGTGGAGGAGTTGTTTTCTCTGTGGTAGGTGTAAAGTTTGTCATAGGGTGAAGAATTTAAATGGGGTAAAGATTGATACCAGAAAATAAACAGCCATGAGCAGTTTTAGTTGTAGATCATGTGGTGTGGTCTATGTCATAGGCTGTGGGTGCACACCCACAAAATAGTATGTAGGGAAAACAAGGAGAATGGGCAAGAATCATGTGTTAGAACATTTGGGGGACATCAGAAATTGGAAGCTGGAAAACCCAGTGGCATATCATTTCCATATGGCCCATGGAGGTTCTGATGCTAGTTTATTTTTTTGTGTTCTGGCCAAACCCAATTTTAGGCAGGGAGATGACTACCTTAATAAGTTATTACAATTGGAAACCAAATGTATAATCCATTTTGGCACCCTTCATCCTAAGGGTTTGATTCAAGCAGTAAATACTTATTTAATTTAATGGTTTACAGAATTTTGGAAATGCTGTGCAATCTATGGAGTCTTGGTTGTGGGCTAACACTTTGTGATTTATTTTACTGGGGGAGTGTTCTGTTGATTAAAGTAATTTAATAATTGTGTAATTAAGATGGATATAAAAACATGATGGCATGGTGTGAAATTCATTCCCTTGAAGGCATTCAGTTGAGGTACTAGGAAGCACCAATAAATTTGTCCTATACTGTTGTGGGAATTCCAGTGTGGATTTTTGCTTGTGGAATACTTTTTTAACTCAGCATATTTTCAGCTTGATGTTTTTTCACATAGTGTAGGAGCGGTTGTGCACATCACGGGAGCTCACTGGCCATATTGTGTGCAGCAGCTCTTGCACTATTATTGCACTCCATGCAGAGCTTGCTGAATCCAGGGGTCTGTCTTTCTCTTGTTTTTTTCTTACAGTATTGATCTTCAATCCTTCTGTGTTCAGTTTTGATTTCTTCCTTTTCACTTGCCCTGTGCCTCTTTTTTTCTACCTTCTCTTTTTGAAAAATGATGTATTTTTTTGTAGACTGAAGGTTTTCTGATAGAAAAATATTATCATACCCTGTAACCTGTGTGATACATAACAAAGCAATGTCCTTTTAGTATGCATTATCTTTACTTTACAGACATTAATCAGTTTTTTTCCTCCCTTGTTATCTGTTGTGAACTTCTTCCTTTCTTTCTTTTTTGTTTCTTTCCAAACAATCTGGATCCTTAGATTGCTGAATACTTGCATACAGAATTGCAAAGTTGTCAAGGGCATTGTCTTTTTTTGGGTTTATATCACAAGATCGAAATGTGGTAACATCGAATACAAGAACTTCGAACTGTGAACCATGAAAACTGAAAAATCCAAAAGCTGAGAACAGCGATTTTTTTTCCCTTGGCAAAAAATCACTGTTCCAGCACAAAACACGAAACACACAAACATTACAAACTATGTCTAATGTGGAGGGCTTTACCCCTCACACCCCCAATGTGGGGGGCTGTGCCCCCACACCCCCTACTTAAATATACCAACTTTGAGATCACACCACAGTGGAGGAAATAGCGAAGCCGTGGAAATGGCCCACTGAATTCTTTCTCTGGGAAAGAATTTAATGTTCCATGACTTCGCTGTTGTCAGTCTTCGAGGTTTTGGATTTGATATCATAACATTTGAGGTTTTGCAACTTTTATGTTATGACATAGACCCTCTTGTTTCATAGGGGTAGAATTATCTTTACAGACAATACATGCATCATTTCCTAAATGTGTTCTATTTGTTCTTTGCCTAACATTATTTACCTCACCAGTCCAGTCATTAATATATGAAACAGTTCTCCAAATCATGCCAATTGCACAAGTGCAATCATCATCAAGTCTAGCCTCCAGATTCAGCAAGCCCTGCATGCTGTGCAGGACTAGTGCAGGAGCTCCAGCAGGCTATATACCTGCCATGCAATCCAGGAATAAGCTGTAGGGACGTGCACGAGCACTCCTGCACTAATCCTGCACAGACGCAGCCTCTGTATGCAAATCACCCCATTTGCAGGTGAAATACATGCAAATGAAGTGAGTTTGTGATCCAGGAAACTGGAAGCCAGTCATGCAGGACTAGTGTAATTTGCAGAAATGTACTCAGCCAGTAACCGAGTACATTTCTGCAAACTACAAAACGGAGCCATGACAGCTCCAAATAAAGGGCGGATATTATGCAAAAAGCATGCCAATGGCCAATTATTAGGCCATTGGCATAAAAAACAGTTGCAAAAATAACAAAATCAACTTTTATTTTTTTTAGTCGATCTCGGCTGTTTAAGCCTAGGGCAGCAGCGCGCAAACGGGATCAGGTGAAAAATAAAAAAAAAAACTAAAATAAGCATTCTAACCAAAATCACTATTTTGCCATTATACTCAGTGCAGGCAGAAGACAACATGGCCAGTGAATAGTGGTTGCTAAGGCGGGAGGCTCAGTGTGGGACCTGTAACTATGCATCAGCAGGCAAGCCTATGCAAATGAGGGGAATGATATTGAATCCCAGATTTCCCCTGCATTCTAGTCAGCACCCAACAGTGTAAGAGCAGGAATAGCGTGGTGCAAGCCTAGGAGTCAGCTGACATCATAGAGGGTGTGTCAGGCATACTGTAAGTGGATTGGAGCCCTGTGGCTCAGGTTTGCCCTTAGCTTAGCAGAGCTAAGCAAGGGGGTGTGCTTGAGGCTGCCTAGCACACTTTACATTGCCTAAGCGGGTCTGCATGCTGTGCACTGGATTTAAATGGGAAAAAAAGTAAACCAGGAAATAGCAGCTCTATACACATTTGAACACTGTGCTTGTGCGGTGCGCCCCCAGGTTTAAACAGGAAGGCAATGGGAAGGGAAAACAGTAGTAGGAAGGTAATCAGGGAGAACTAGCATAGCTGGCAGGTGAAATGTATCAGAATCAACCAATTACACAGGCAGCAACCCAGCCCAGCCCAGAACACTACTATAAACTATGCAAACACCTTTCCCTCTGGTTTTACCACATACGCTACACCACCGGTGTATACAAGCAGGGGAATTTTAACAAACAAAAACAACAAAATGATAGGGGCTGCAATAGCTATCTTACAACAATATGTGGAAGAGGCTGAGGATGGTGAGGATGAGAATGCTGTCGACCAACCCACAGTGAGGAGACGGAGAAGAGTGTACAGACCCAGGGTAACCTACTAGGGGCTACAGGTGCTGGAGATAGTAGAGCACTATAGGGTGGACAGGGACCTCCTCCAGCAAATTGTTGAGCTGTGCTGGCCATGCCTCACACACACAACTAACACAGTTGAAGCCATCCCAGTGGATACCAAGTTATGTGTAGGCCTAAGAATACAAGCTACATTTACCTTCCAAAGGCCAACTGGTGATATCATGGGGATCTCACAGGCATCAGTATCTTGGGTATTCCACCAGTTCCTGGATGCCATGTTAGCACACGGCGGTGAGCATGTATATTTCCCCAACACCTGTGCTGCGTTGGCCAGCAATATGCATCTCTTCCACCAAATAGCAGAATACCCTGTGTTGAGCGGTAGCACCC
>NC_056741.1:1178747227-1178767756 GCF_019279795.1 Protopterus annectens | reverse complement strand
GGATGTTGCCCCCCCGGGTGCACACACAGACATGATCTTGCCCCCTGAGGTCAGGTCCAGGGTCTGTTCCATAACGGGCTCCACAGACACATGTGGGATGTGCTACATCACTCTGGGGCACCCCATACACATTCACAGGGTACACATGCTCCTCCTGCTCAGCCTCCAGGTGAGGCACCTTTGAGATGTGGACTGCTGTTGTGAGTAGCAGTAGGTGGGAGGCTTGTTCCCATTGTGTCCATATTTGGGCCCATGGGGCATCCACATCACAGACCACACACACTATCCAGGGTGTTTCCCCACCACATGGGCTGTCCTCTATATCTACCAACCCTGACCACCTCCACAACTATACCTGCCATACTTCTACATATTCCCATTCCATAATTCACATACAAGGGCAATATGGTCCCAACAAGGGGTTCACATGTGACATACCCATCCATGTTGCACACACTGACATCTGTAGATATCTGTGTGTATTGCTATGTGTGCTGTTCCCTTGCACATACTATGCAGCACTGTGGTGGTAATATAGAGGACATGTATTTACATACATATATGTTTGTGAGTGTGTTTGTATATATGTAGACATGTGCATATAGGTATATATCTATATATGTGTAGATATATATGATGTTGTATATATGTGTTTACATATATGTCTACACATGGATACCAGTATATTTGTGGACATACATGTGTATATGTATATATACATATATATATATATATATATATATATATATATATATATATATATATATATATATATAGATATTGTGTGTGTGTGTGCGTGTGTGTATGTACACATATGCATACCTATATATGGGGTACATTAAGACATCAGGTCCACAATCTCACAAAACCTTCCTGCACAGCTGCACTGTTCTGCCTTACTGCTACACAGAGAGGTGCCACATGTGGACACAGCCTGACATTAAGGGGGTATATATAGGGTCAGATTGCAGGTAACCCTATTACACACCTATGGTATTCCTGAATGCTACAATATAGGTTAACCTGAGTATTCTGCAAGAGGTGGGCTGTGGAAACGATGTGTCCATCATTATGGCATTACTTCCACCACCAGCTGTTGGCCACAGTAATATACATACTTCCCATTACACAACACACACTATGATGGCTTACATCTTATCAGTCAGTGCTGCTCTGCACAGTTGATGGGTATGGCCCACTACCAACAGAGACATACTCTATTGTCCTTAGCAGTTGTTCAGCTGAACATCATTGCAACAACAACACCTGATGGCATATATAAATCATTCCACATCCCTGACATCATAAAGGTGGGATGGAGTACTGTTAACATCTTCTGCCCATGTTGTGACAGGTCCTGGTTATGGGATTTGCAACAGTTGGTATTGTATTGTAGGGCAGATGTGTTTGGCTGTGGGTGGGAATATCTATACATACAAGACGTATGTTGTTTGGGCCCCCTCACCCCCATTAACGATGCATGTGGACATATATTTGTATATACATATACATATATATATATATATATATATATATATATATATATATATATATATATATATACACACACATATAGATGTAGACATATATATCTATAGATGTATATCTATATATATATATATATATATATATATATATATATATATATATATATATATATATATATATATATACACACACACACACACACACATACACACACACACACACACACACACACACATAAATATGTTATATCTATTTAGATATAAATATATATACACACAAACACACACACGCACACACACATCTACATGTTTAAATACATTTCCTGTACTGTTGAATGACTGGGCTGGATGATATGTTTGTGAAAACATATGGTCATGTATATCTGACATGGCTTAGTGGTAAATCACTTTGGCTATTGTGTGTAAGGTCATTGGTTTGAGCCTTGTAAAGGCTGTTTATTTTGTTGCTGGGCAGAACAAGGGCCATTGGATACAGAATGATTAAGGCACTTTTAAGCAGTTGTAAGCGGGTTTGCATGGGTTTGTGCAAATGTAAGCACTTGTAACTTCCAGTTACAGTTTCTTATACTCAGTTAGCTTCTAAATTGCTTAACCTGTGCAGGCATTGCTTACCTCTGCACAAACAAGCTTAAACCCACTTACTGCTGCTTAAAAGTGCTTACTCCCGCTTACCCCCGTGATAATTTCTTTAAAAGAAAAGAAAAAAGGGTTGATAGGAAAGTGGTGAAAAAGAGCCACAAAGAGGGAAAGACAGTAGGGAAAATAGCTAGGGATGTGCAGGAGGGTGTAGGGAAGGTCCATAGCTGCCCATTTCTTCTACAGCAACAGCTATGTATATACATTGAATTTGGAGGTAGATTTGGACACTCAAACCCCCGAGACAGGGGTGAGGACAGCAATAATATGTTGTGATGCCAATTAGACCAGATTACGTGTCCAGTGGACATGTATGAGAAATGGACAGCTGTGTATGGGGCGATTATTATTATTTTTTTTGGGAACAGTTTGTCCTTTTTTTTTTTCAGGTGAGAGTGCAATGTTGGGGAGGGAAAGTAGGTATATTTGGAGAGGTAGGTTGCGTAGGTTAACAGACAAGACAAACAAGATGCATACAGGGGTGGTATATGACTCATGTGGGGGGTAAACACCTTGTTGGGGAGGGGTTTTGGGAAATTGGAAGCCTATGAGCCCCCTAGTGGAAACAGTGGGACTGAAGTCCCCACCCATGGGCAGTCACCACTGCACCTTCACAGCCCCAAGGGTGGCTGTGCTGGGGGCTGAGTCGGAGAGCCAGGCCAACCCTCTAGTCATGACACATGGCCCTCAAGCTGGCATTACAGATGTCCGACCTCCCTGTGGAGCTCGCTACACACCATGACCCGGACCTGGTGACGGGTGACAGGTTCCTGTCCACGCCCGCTCCTGGGGGGGGTGAGCCCCATCCCCAGAGGCAGTTCGACCCGAAGGTGGTTTAGGATCAACGGACAAGGAAGTCCCGGGTTGGGCCCCAGACGTGCTGGTGCCTGGTGCCACAGCCAGCTGAGGTGGGACAGGTGGGTCCACTAGGAACCGCATTCCCATATGTGCTATGGTGTTTATGGTTTATCAACATATGTGGGTTAGTAATTCTCAACACATTCCAGGATTAGGTATAACAGCATGCATAGGTATTCCCATTAATCTAGACGCCAGATATGGAACAGTTGCATAGCAAACAAAACACATACATATATATGGGACCACCGTGGTAATAACAACAGCATGCAGGTATATTGATGGCACCATGCCACAAATGTTGAAATATTTCAACACAGCACATGCTTAGAAACAGATTTAAATAATTATCAAACAATAGGACATATGTCCCAACATTAAAGTGGAGTCATCACGTACCAGTTGAGGTGGGTATTTAGTGTATTGTTGGAGATATGGTGGGGAGAGAGAAAGATTTCAATTAACAACTAATATATTCCTGTAGTTCACATTACTCTCCTGGTCAGTGCTGTTATCTGTATTCCTACACTACCCTATTGCCTTAGTTTGGACAGTGATATTGCTGTTGACAACTATATACATGGACTGGTTTTACCTGCAGTATACACCTCTTACCTGGTATACCTGTGGAGAAATTGTTTGTTAACACTAACTGTTTCTACACATACTCTCAGATTCCAGGTTGATGTTATGCACATATCTGTCCATCTCTTTTTGCACAGACTCTGGCCATATCTTGACCACATGCAGGTGAACTGGGACATATGTAGACTATTGCCCTCTTCAACCTTTAGTGACTTACAACACTCTTATACAGGATTTCCTAGACAGTTATATTATGTAGCACAGTGTGGGTGACAGTAATCAGTGATACCTTATTACTCAGAGCAACTGCAACACTCACAATGCCATACAATACCAGAGTAAACAGTACCAGTACAGGGTATCAAGCTTTTATTTCTCGGCACAGTGTTCGTATCTGATGTACCTGTGGGAGCAGTGTTTGTTAGCACTACCTGAATATTGCCACACAAAGTACCAGATTTCACATTAGTATTATGCACTTACATCTCACTCTGTTACTGTACAGACTCTGGTCACAGCTTGGCAACATGGGGGTGTAGATGAGACATACTTGGCTTATTACTCTCATAACAGTTTGGGGAGTTGCTAGAGTGACATGTTTGTTCTTATAGATGTGTGACAATCAGTTGTATTTCTTGTTTGCAGCTTATACATCTGGGATCATCCCACTGATTTCCCAGAGGGAAACAGTGATAGGCAGCAGATATGGGCCAATTTACTGGACATTCTGGACATATCTGTACAGTTGTGGGGTATGATTCTCTATGCAGACTACTACCACTCTCAGGATTTGAACCATGGCTCTGTGTGCTAAAAATACAACAGTTCATGTCTCAGTTGTGTGTGCTATTTGGATTTTGTTGTCCATCTTTTCACTGTTTTCTGTCTATGTCTCTCCCAGTTGTATTAGCTGACCTCTGGGGATTACACCAGTCATATACAGACATTCCTACACACTTTTTATTTATGTTGCACAGTGTGGGTTACAGTGCTTAATACAACAGTACTATTAAGTGATTGCAATTCTACATTACCAAGTGATACCGGAGTAAACACATACAATACAGCAGTTAGACCTTCATTGTCAGGCTAGTATGCTTTTATTTACATACAACCTATATGAGACTCTTCCTGCCATATTCTCTGGTGTATGCAGTACTTGCCTTAAATAATGCAGGTTTTCTACAGGCAATTGACTTACTAATACAGTTTGATTTATTTCCTATGACAGTACATGCAAGAGTATTTCTAACCTGACTCGCGTTGTAACCTCTCCAAGCATGAGCCATGGGCCTCCTGGTTCACAGCCTGCTCGCTTGCTGCTGTGAAGGACATAAGAGGAATATTTAGCCATACCTGTCCATAATATACATCACCTGGCAATTATTAAACAGGGAGTAGAGTGATACTTACACACTACTGGGACCTGCCCTGTCCTCCTTGCCTCTTGGATCAGTGGATCCAAGAGGCAAGGAGGACAGAACAGGTTCCAATAGTGATACTTACACACTACTGGGACCTGCCCTGCCCTCCTTGCCTCTTAGATGCACTGATCCAAGAGATCCCCCTTTCACTGCTTCAGGTCGGTATAGTGATGCCTGACCTGCTCACCAGTTCGGGGTATGCCAGTGGCACTGGTGAGGTCACAGGCGAGATGGTCCCAGGCTTCCACTTTATATTGGGAACCCTGATACTAGCCCTGCAGCAGTCTGTACTCTTGGTTTTTGACAAGGAGTCCTACCATGACTCTGGACTCCTGGATGCCCCAGCGCTGCATGCAAAAGAACACTCCTTCTCCCATTCCTGACATGGTGCCTGCAAGGGGAAGCTACAACCAGTTATGAGATGTATTTCCGTCTGTTGGGTTTAAGTAAGGCTGATTTCCCACACTTTGCCGTGATTGGATGGTTTTGAAAAGGCTAAGCTATGGGCAAACCTGCTTACCTAAGGTTGGCATTGTTTAAAATGGTATACCACTGGGCAAGTTGAGTTAGCTGGCCTACACATTGCTTGCACCTACTAAGCTGGCCTGTGCAATGCTTAGCATTGCTTAATATTTACTTTGCATTATATTTGTTTTTTAGCATTGATTTATTATTCATTACATGTTTTATATATATGTCTGGTATCCATGATTCATGTGTACGTACACTGTATGTGGTCCTTGTGTTTAATAAAGACTTCAACACTCTATTACAATTACCCCTCACATCTGAGCTTACTTCAGTACTTCATTTCACATATTTATGTTATGTAGTAGGTTATAGAACATATGACTGTATACTGATTCCTTTCACATGTTCAGTTTGATTTTACTGTAGTGGGGATTTATTTGGTGATACCTCAGTCTCATGTACTGCTGTGATGACTTGGTGGTTAACTACTGTGACTATAATGTATAGGTTCCTGGGTTCCAGACCTCCGAAGGCTGTTTATTTTTGTTGTTGGGCAGAACAACAGCTGTTGGATACAGAGTGATTAAGGCACTTTTAAGCACATTGTAAGTGGGTTTGCGTGGGTTTGCGTGAGGGTAAGCAATGCTAACCTCCGGTTAAATATGCTTACAGAGAGTTAGCTTCAATATTGTTTAATGTGTGTGCGCATTCCTTACCCTGTGCAAACGGGCTTAAACCCACTTACTAGTGCTTACATATGCTTACTCTCGCTTACTACTGCTTAATAGTGCTTACACTTGCTTACTAGTGATTACTCCCGCTTACCACTGCGCTAATTTAGACAGTAATATCTAATGCTTCTTGAGAAGGTGGGGAATTTGGAAGCTATATGGAGTTATCATTCATTACACATTTTACATTCCATGTGTACATATACTGTATGGGGTACATGTATTATCTGTGGACTTTGCAATGTTATGACAGACACCTTACATCTGCATTTAATGCAGTACTCCAGTTCACAAACATATGTTATTGAGTAGGTTATGTAACTAAAAATATTGGTCATAAAGTGATTTGACATGGAAAATGGAATGTACTGCAGTGGGACTCGAACCAGGAATGACTGCTTGTAAGGCGAATGCTTTGCCCACTACACTATTACTGTACTGCTTCATTTGCATATATCTTGATTTTTATCCTCTTCTGCCATTTAAGCTGCATTAACCATAGCTAAGCGATGGGCAAACCAGCGCATCTGTGGTTAAATTTAATCTGTTTAAAAAAAAAATGTATGTTTGTTGTTTTAAGTATTTCTCTTGTACACATGGAGGGATGTTGCTAGGGGTATGCGTACACCTATGAGCGGTCTTGCTCATTCTTTTCTGACTTGTCTGCTGTTCTTCATTGCAGGGGCATGTACATTCTGAGAGCTCTGCTCTCAGATACGGCCCCTGCACTCTTACATGCTCTGTGCAAGATTAGGTGCTCAGGCAGCGTGCCTTCATTAATATGCATGGCGCACTGCCATCCTGCTCCTAAACAGCCACTTCCATGCAGGACTAAGCTATTCCTGCACAGAAGGATAGTGAATCCGAGGGTAGATTTACGTCTGACAATGGTAAGCAAGCCATCCAACTTTTGACATGAGGAACACAGATCACCAGTGTTATCAGCTGTTACATTTAAATATGCATAGCACTTATTACACTGTACAAGATATTTGTGCATTAGCAAATCATTAATTGCATAATCATTTAAGGAATCTATATTCAGCTTCAAACGAATAAAGTATTGTAAAAGAAAAGAATAATCAAAATTAGTAACCACAGAATCGAAAGAAAACTTAAATCAACTTCTATGACAAAAATCACACAAGCAATATGCAACTAAATAGTAAAGTAAGTACAGTAAAGTTGTCCTGACCATACAAGTTCTGCAAGCCAGACAAAAGCTGTACTTCCTTTACGTTGCACGCCATAGCTTCTGCTCACTATGGCTCGCAGTTGCACTTCTTTTTAACAGTAAAGATCAATAAATCACAAGCCAAGGTAGGATTTTCCTCTCTGCAGTCTGTGTGAATGTATAGCTGTCTAGGCCCCTTGGCTTGGCTAGAACTTGCTTGTCTAAAACATATCCCTTTCTAACAGCCAACAGTGAAATTAAAGGTAAAACAACAAAATAGGAAGCAAAGTCAGTCTTGTTAACAGCCTATCCCTTCCTACATAGAAACAATGAAAAACAGTGATAACAAATAAAATATAAATTCAAATAAAACTTCTCTTACCAGTCAACTTCACATTAAATCACAAATCAAAGTAGGATTGTTTAGATAGGCTCAGGATTTTCCTGTCTGCATTCTGTGTAAATTTATAGCTGTCTAGGCCCCTTGGGATGGCTAGAGCTTGCCTGTTTAAAACTTATACCTTTCTAACAATCAACAGTGAAATTAAAGGTAAAACAACAAACTATGAATCAATGAATACCTACAAACAGTGAAAGTAGTGATAACAAATACAATATAAATTAAAATAAAATTTCTCATACTAGTCGACTCCACAGTAAATCACAAACCAAGGTAGGATTGTTTAGATATGCTCTTATATTGCATACACAAACACACACACACACACACACACACACACACACACACACACACACACACACACACACACACACACACACACACACTATCTATATGGGTTCATGACATTTAATTGAAATGCACAAGCATCAAATCACAAATGATTGAATCTGGCATTTAAAAAAAACAAGCTCACTAAATAAGGAGTTAAAAAGGAAAACATATAGTTTCCTTTCCTGACTTCTCACAAAAACCTTACTATCACAGTCAGATCAAATTTGTCTGAATAGTGGTAGTATTACAGAAAGGGTTTTCTATAGATAAGGTGACAGGTTAGGGTTAAGGGCAAGGTTAGAGATAGCACACACCTGCACCCAAGGGCGCCCGCAGGCAGGTGCAAGGGGGTGCACTTGCACCCCCCTGGAATCGGCGACTAATATTATAATTAAAAAAAAAAGTTTTTTTTTTTTTTTTTTTTTTTTTGGACGTTCTTCTTTAAGAAGAAAGAAGTCCGTGCTGACATCATGCGTTCTTCTTTAAGAAGAACGGTCACGGGCGTGCTGACATCACCGCGCGCATATTTTCAAGTTTTGCGAGCGGGAATTCACATGGACGGACGGCTATGTTTTGTCCTCACCAAAATGACTGACCTGCCGACACAGCCACTCCTAAAAATTAATAGAGGACTTCCTTAGCGGACTGTTTTGGGATTGTTACCCTGAAAATGTTGAGGCATTCACGTCCAAGTTTATTGTTGGTGAGGTATGTAAATGCAAGTTTTTATCCAGAGTGATACTCCATCTCTCACATGCAGTACGGAACATTTTTATGTTGTCTCGAATCTGATAAATAAGATCAGACACATTGCACATAAATAGAGTGGTCGAGGAACTGTTTGTTTAACTTTCTATAATCAGCTGTTAGCTGATAACTATCATCTATTTTTTTGTACTGGCCAGTAAAGACTTTTTGTAGGGAAATATAACTTTTGTAAAATACCTTGTGCATCTCTACTGTGTTTAAGGTAGCCTCCTCTTTAAATTTAAGGTAGCATTTTCTGATTCCCTTTTTATTGCATATTGTATAACAGGTTTATAGAGCCTTTCCTCACCTTAAAAATGAGTTGGGTACTAACTCAAATCATTTTTGTTTCTGGCAAAGATATTTTGATAGCAATATATTAGGTAAACAAATTCAGGAAAAGAAGTATTTAGTAGTTCTACTAAGATATAATTTCCTTATACACATCCTTGATACTATATGTACACAGAACCTTAGAAATAACTTCTATACTGGTTCTTTAAGTTATTCTCTATTGCATTAATCAATGATATATCCTCTACTTTTAAGTATGTTGCTCCAGATAATGTTTTGCATTTGAGATCCAGAGACTCATCTATTTTTTCTATTGGGTGACTTATCTGGGCTCAAGAGATTTTCCCTCCAAAGCCTTGCAAGTGTATTGGTTTTGTTCCAAGGTGTAACTGGATGATATTGCTTACAGCGGCTCCTGAATCACTTAAGTAGGTACTTAGGAGAACTCTTATCCATATTTAGCATGTGATCTCCTATTGAAATCATCTTTAAGAGATGCCATGGAGATCATAAATCACTAATTAGAAAGGAAGGGATTGAGTCTCTTTAAAAGAATCTAGCCTTTCCAAGAGGGCTTGAAATGGTCCTAGGCATTTACTGTATTGTCCTTAATCTCCCCCTTTTCTTTTGCTTCAGTTTTTTTTATGCCTTTCACTATACATTCCCTCTGGCATGAGTGTATCACACCCAGCAACAAGGTGTGCAACTGTTTCCAATTCAGTTTTACAGAACTTGCATTTTGTTTTTCTCCCACATGTTCAATAGATTTTGTAAACCAATGTCTATGTAGTCAATTATCCTGGGCTACCATTATTAGCCTTTTATAATTTGATTTAATTTCACCCTGTACAGATGACCCTGTATAACCCTAGCCATGTTTGTAAAAGCTTTTTTGCTGCCTTAAGATGACTTTTCTGTACACAAAACTCACTTCAAATTTTTGCCCAAATGTGATAATTTGTTTACTCATTTTGCTACTTGCATCACTTTTGTAAAGGCTTGATCCTTTCATTCAAGTAGTGCTGATGTAATAGCCTTCCATACACATGTCAGCATGCAGGTTTCATCATATGTACAATGCCACTTTATTCCACTTTGTTTTCTTCCATTTCTCTGTGTCAGCCTTTTTCATTAAAAGCTGCCTTGCTGTATGAGTTGGCATTGTCACCAGTACTTTGAATAAAGCGTAGCAGTGAACTTTGCACAAGATGTAGAGATAGTAATAATGCACCAGGCTGGAGTGAAGTGTCATACATCTTTACTTGTTGCTCGTACGTCATGACTGAAGCATCCAACCACATGTGGCTGATCCTAGCACCCGACAGGCAGCTCACCGTGACCTTCTCTTTATTCAGCCTGGTGAGCGGGACGTCAGTGTGTCTGACAATAGTCACCTATTACAAGAGTATCAGGTGTGTTATTCAGCCTTTAGGGCTGTGGCTGCTTGGCATGTTTTGTTTTGAGTTAGCATTTGCTTTGTCTGCTTTGGAGATCTCTGTTGCTTAGGTAGATTTTTATTTAGAGCCCGGTATGTTTTTGTGTATTTTGTGTTTGGTTCGTTGATGTGTTGGGACTATGTGATACTGGAGCAAACTCAGACAGCCCTGGTTGAACTATACCTCTCAGTTGTCCATATCTTTGCAGAATGAATAGATATTTGCTTCTTATTTTTGGTTTGTTCCTCATGCAATGAAGTCACTAAATGACAGACATTTGAGTTTCAGACATCATAACCTTCAGAAAAATGCATGCTAATGCAAGACCTGTTATTCTATCAACTGTCAAGTTTATACAAGAGCAATTTTAGTAGTGTTTGTATGTTCCTCCAATATATTTAGCCTTGTCCAGATTTCCTGCATTAAGAGGTTGAGAGGTATGTGCAAAACGCTTTGTAGAATTGGGAATATCCAAACCTCTCCATTGTCTCCAATTTTGGCTCAAAATGTTTCTCTCCCCTAATAATCCTTCCTCAAAATGGCAATTTTGGAAGAAAATGTGATTGACTTCTCCTAGAATAATGGTGTTGGCTTAATGCATAGGGACACCATATTAGTTAGGAGATGTGGACTGATGGGGAACATAGAGGGGACCATTGTTAGCTATGACACAGTAAGGAGTTTTGTTAATGCTAAGTTGGATGCAGAGGAATTCCACGTCATTATCTCAGCTAGCAAGTCTGGAGATGAAATGTTCTTTAAGAATATGTAGACACCATCACCTTTTCATCTCGGGTGATAGGCCTGAACTTGTGGCAGGTATTGAAATCCTGCATTAAAGGAGCGCTGTCATCGGTCTTGAACTAGGTCTCTGATGCATATATATATATATGTTTTCCAGGGGAAGCAGTGCTTGTAAGGAGTGAACTTTTTAGCTTAGGCTCTGAAAAGGAAATTGGTTATTTTCTAATTCATGTAGCTATAAAAATTCAGTATAAAAACTGTAAGTTTCTGAATGCAAACACACTAGTTAAGCAGCATCATGGTAGGGAGTACTTCAGTACAGAGAGATTCAACTATATACATAGCCATGAGTTCCCTTTCTGTCAAAAACAAATGCACACCATGGTCACAGAGATTACAGTTGTTGTAACTTAATCTATTTACGTATTTCTTGCACTGAAGTTGAGGTGTGTGTGTGTGACAGAGAGAAATGCCCTAGTTAGCTCTAACAGGTGGAATTTATGTGCAACTGTTTTGTTTAGCAAATGGTATCATTATTGTGTTATAGAATTTTAAAGCAGTGTTAGCACAGCAGTTAGCATACATGCATCTTGATGCAAAGGGCTGTAGGTTCTATTCATACAGCATGTACATTTGTATTTTAAGGGGGTATGGTACTGCAGTTCTTAGTATGTCCTCTTTTGGATGAGACACCTAATAACTATGAACCTGCTTTTCAGCCTGCCACCCATTCCCTATTGCAATATATCAACTTACCATTTATTTTCATGTAGCACATGCAATTTATTCTTCAAGGACAACGGGCACTGAATTTGTAAATGAAACACTGAAATATAAAGTTCTTTTCTAGCAACAACCTCTTCATTGGTTTCAGATCTCTTTAATGTGGAATTATTCAGATGACTTTTACTTCTGCAGAGATTCTGCATACTGATTGATATTGGTGGATTTTATGACAGAAGTTTGAGTGTTCCTTTATGGTTGAAATGTTCTGAATTGGGCAGGCTGTCATTATTGGTTCATATGATTTGTTTCATTGCTTAAAGGAAAGATACCCAGAACTATAAATTTAAAACGCACTCTAACAAGTGGTGCTGTATTATACAAGGGATATAATTCAATTATGTAGTATAATAGTCAGGAAGGTGAATCGAAGAACTCTTGCATGTTTCTAAAAATGTGTGCAAGGAGTCTGTGATTTGGAAACTGGCCAAAGGTAAACTTACCCTGCCACTGGCCAGATGCATGTTCATGAAATGTGGGTTTTGATGCTGTTTCAGTGAATGTGGGTTTCAAAGGTAGAGAAGTTTTAATGCTAAGTCTGTTTTCATTGTAAGACTATTGCTTTGTTTAGGTTTAGTAAATGTCTGTCAGTGTTTATGCTATAAAATTTGAAATAAAAGTTGTAAATGAAATCCAGATATCTGTAGTCATTGTAGAAGTAAAGCATAAAACAAGTATGCACACAGATTTGAACAATTTCTATAAAATGGGGAGAAATAGCCAAGTAATGGGACACTGGAATGGCTGTGTGGGCGGGGTGGGGGGTGGGGAGTGGGCGGGGCAGCATAGGGGGTGGGGCAGTGTGGGCGGGGCTTGGGTTTGCACCCCCCTGCAAAAAATCCTGCGGGCTCCCTTGCCTGCACCACCTTATTAATGCATGCTAACCTAACCCTAACTGTAACCCTATCACTGTATCCCTGCCCCAACCTCTAACCCGAAAACTTGTATTAGGAGAACCCTTTCCATAACACTACCACTACACAGGGCAGCTCAGGGACACACAGCACACAAAGCCACATACATGCACAACACTACATCTGTCTCCTTTCCTACCCTTTACTTTAACCCTAACCTGAAAACAAACTCCTACTCTCTTTTCCTTTACCTAGCCCTTACTCTAACCATAACCTACAAATACTTACAAATCCAGTCCTAACGTCTACCCTCTTACCTAGCCCTTACTTCACTCTAATCTGCAAACACTCACCCACACATTCCTACCCACTAATGTCAAAATTTCCAATATATACAAAGGTTTAAGCATTTAAGAAGTACACTTACTGGCTAAACTCCATTTCTCAATATTTGTCAAATCTGCATTTAATTGAGTGAAATTGTCTATCTACACATGCAGCAACCTACACCCCACTTTTGACTAAATTGCTGTTCCATTTCTGTAAAATTGCATCCATATATGACAAAATATAGCAATGTAATAAAGGCAGGCGTTGGTTTACATAGTGATAGTTGATACTGATTAGTCACATGATCTATAATCTATAATGGCATCTAAGAATTCACAAATTACAGGCAAATAAGTACAGACTATAAACATTTTGTTTCACTTAAAGTTCTCAAGGTTTTTTTTATGTGTGTGTTCAGATAAGGAGACTTTCACAACGGTTTACACGTGTCTCTCTTCGTTTCTCTTTCACAAATGGAGAGCATAGAAATAAATAGCATCTGCATTAGGTGTAACAGTACTACAGTACAGAGTGTCTAATCATAGTGAGTAAAAATGTGGTTTTGTTACTAAAAAGTGCTTGTATAAGAGGGACAGAAGTCAAAGTTATGAGTGACAACTAAATAAACCTAATAGATAAGAAAGCTGTGTAGATCACGTAAACCAGAAAAAGTAATACATATTGCTAGAAATGTCTTCCTTGATTACCTGATTTATTTTGGATTAATATGATCTATGGCATTCATTATAAAATGGCCCTTTATAGCTGAAGAAGATGCCACCATGCACCACACACTGCTAATTAATGTTCAGTGTTTCATATACAAGTTGAAAGCCTCAAAAGGCCTTCAAAGAACTTGCCACAACAACAAACCGGTTTGAAAGCTCTAAAACCAGCCCAAAGATCTAAGGTCATTTTTTTCTGTGAAAAAAAGAGGGGAAGAGCATAACGACTGAAGACAAAGCAGGGGGTAGGAAGTAGGGATTGCACAGTAGATTTGGGAAGATACAACCACAAAACAACAGTGATAAACAGAGGTGGATGTCCACACAGTTAGCTGTGGATACATTGGAAGGACAGAGACAAACTGGGGTTAGATTTTTGGTGATGGCAAGGGCTGGACAACCACAGATTGTGAGTAATGCCAGAAGAGGAAGGGAGCACACATGGCTGAGGGTAGTGTGGGGCACATGTAGTTTCCATATTTCATTCCCATCCTGGCCTTCCATGAATTTACAAGTCTTCACAGCCACATGGTGGATTGCAGATCCTGGTTAGATGGGCCACACCTTCCTCTGGTATCTTGATGGTTGGAGGCTGGCCTTTCCTGGTTGTGTGTATCACACCCTCCTCTGTGCTCATGATGGTAGATGGTGGCCTTTCGTGTGTATCTGTTGTTCACTCCCAGAGGCTTTCTACCCAGTTCTTATGTCTGCCCAATGCTCATTCCCTGTTGCCTGCACCTTTTGCTCCAGCTACAGCTGCCGCCGGACCACCTTGGGCAATGTAAGTGGGTAGCCTTCCAATAGGGAGAAAGAATTTCCATCTAACAAGGCACTCCCAAAATCATCATATTTATTCCTCATGAAGCTCAGACACACTCTTAGCAGGGGAAGGATGCAGTGGAGATACCTGAAGTTCAAATATATCATCTGTACCTGCAGTGAGAGAGCAAATGGGAAAGTAGCTATAAGGGACTTTATCCTGAAAGTGGGATGAAAACTCTAAAGCATGTCAGCTCTTGGGTGGGGATCTAACTGTGGCTGTCTGCCAGCCTCTCCTGCCTCATGCAAAAGGCAACATGGCTTGAATTACATTTTACTCATGCTGAAGAAGAAAGGGTATATAAGGGAACCAGGTGACCATATAAAATAGCAAGTCCTGCTAGAGTAGACATGTCCAACCTGCAGCCCCTCAGAGCTCTTCCATGTGGCCCTCAAACTCTAACTGCAACATCGATGTACGCATGCCCCAAAACACTTTTTTGTTTTGTGTTTTTCACTCTCATGACCTGTAATGCTAATGTCGGTGTGCGCATGCACCAAAGCACCCTTCTAGTTTTGTTTTTGAGCCAAAAAAGGGTCAGTGTGTTTACGCTATTATTTTGCGCCGAACAATCAGTGTGTGTGTGTGTGTGTGTATGTTCTCACTGTAGAGGGACTCATGTATGAATCTGCCACTGTTGCCTTTGAAAGGGCAGCAATTACCTGTGTTAATAGGTAAGTACGGAGTGAGTGAGTGCATGCATGAAAGCAGAATTGTGTGCGTGAAAGTAGAAGAAGAGTGTGTGTGTGTGTGTGTGTGTGTATGTGTGTATATGTGTGCATGACAGAGAGAGATGCATGCACAAAGAGGCCAACAATGATCAGTTTACCTACTGAACACAAACAAGTTAGCTCACAAATACATCATACATTAAGAGTAAACTTTCATTAAATTGTGGCTTTCCTGACAGGGAGAGTGTTGTATTGAACATGAACTAGTACCTCTTAACTGTATGGATTTTCAAAGAATATCTGGATTTTTGCCTCATCTACTTATTTGTGTCTTTTGCTTAGGAAATAAAAGTAGTCTTCCAAGGTAATGCAGTTCCAGGGAGTAAGAATGAGACAGCAGCTTAGGGTTAATGGGTCAGTACTGGACTGACTATGTGGGACTGTAGCATGTAAAGTTGTATTGTTTTTTTCAGACAAACAAAAAAGCACCTAGTACTGTTTTTTCATTGGTGGGTTCTAAGCAGTGGTAGATTGGACAACAGTAAGCATAGCTCTGGCGGATCATCAATACTGGCATATCAAGTGGGCACAATGTCATTTTTTAAATGTTGGGGATTTTAGTGTGTATGTGTGTGTTTATGTGTTGGGAGGGCTGCAACAGTAGATGATTATTAAAGACAGAGACTTACGGACTGTGGAGAATATGTTTCTTTGTCTCAAAACCTAATACTTGGGTATACATGCCAGAAGTAGATTTTTGAAGACATAGGTTCTTGCCATTTACAGTGATGGATATATACATTTAATTGACAATGTATTAGCGTGGGCCTGTGGGGTTCTGAAGGATGCCAAGTCTACCACTGCCAATGTCTTGTAAAGTGACCTGGAAATGGATATTGGGATGTTACTGAAAAAATGTAGTAAGTGGGCTTAGAAATATAGTTTAATTAAACAAAGTGTACTTTCACTTTACAGGCCATAATTTAATTTAATTTATTTCAGGTAGTCCATATACTGGTAGATTGTATACCATTAGACTTAATTAGGGAGAGCTGTCATTCTGGGGAAACAAGCAGCTATTTTCAGTGAAAGCTCTGTGGTTGCTTGCAGGTAGGAAGTTGCAGGATGTTGATGCAATGTGTTTTATTTATTATTTTTAATGCATTTGTC
This sequence comes from Protopterus annectens, assembly GCF_019279795.1. Lineage (NCBI taxonomy): Eukaryota > Metazoa > Chordata > Ceratodontiformes > Protopteridae > Protopterus > Protopterus annectens. The sequence goes on along the minus strand of NC_056741.1, from coordinate 1,178,751,062 downwards.
ATTTCAAAGCATGGTTTTCTTTGATGCAAAAGGAGGTAGGACTGAATGAGCCATATAATGTTTAACTGACAATGATGGGATAGAAAGATTATAGGTGATGTATAATGTTTGCAGCTACAGTTGTTTCAATGGTGTCTGTGATGCATAACTATTCTTGGGCCTGTGTCCCACTTTTATTTTTCGCTTTGTCCAGATTTCTTGCTCTAAGGTTGAGAGGTATGGTTCCATACTAAATCAGAAGTTGTATTTAACTTGGAAGACTTTTCAGCATAATTATGAAAAACAGAGCCTTTTTAATATCTCTGCTTATTTCCAATATAAACTGCCATGTAACCTTGCAAATAACCTTCTTATTAAGCTACTTTACTTCTTTTGGAATTGACAGGTATGATTCATCTGTTCGGACATAAGCATAGAGTGCTAATGTGACTTTGATTTCTTGCAGCAGTCTGTGGTTTAGATAATCACAATAACTTTTCTGTGTTTCTGGGTGTGTAATCAATTTAACAGTTTTAAAGATATTTTCCAAAAATAAATAAATATATAATAAATAAATAATCCCCTCTACACTTTGAGCTATTGACAAAGTCTGGGAATTTGTTTTTTTTCAAAAGTGAAGGTCAGCATTACAGCTTAGTAAACTGTCAGTCTGTGAGTAACTTCTGCACAAATTAAAATGTCTGAATGTCAAATGGCTTTAGATTGGAGGGAAGTTTATTTTTATTTATTTTATTTTATTTTACATTTATTTACCGGGAAAGTCCGAGTGGACACAGGTCCATTTTCAGTGGAGGCCCAGGGAGAAAAGCTTCAAAAATAACACAAAACAATATAATACAATACATGAGAGAGAGAGAGACAGCAAATTATGGTTGTAGTACTCATACAATATGGCAGAGATTACATCTTGTAACAGTGAGAATCATTGAGGTACAGAATAAACTTAAAAACATTTTTTTTTACAGTTATAATTACAGCAAGGCAAATATCAATGAGTTAAGTTTTTAGGAGAAAGCTGTTTGTACATAGCTGAAGCTCTGAAACAATCATTTGGTATGAATTAACCTTGGGACTGATTATATGTTTACACCAGTATGTAGCATTATAGCTTATAGTTTTCTTATTGATTTACTTTTTGCCGAGCAGTTGTTTGTTGATTTATTGATGGTCCTTTTGGTGGTTGGAAATTACATGGATGAATCCATCTCTATTATGATTTTTTTTCAGATATTTTGACTTCCAGACAATTTCATTCAGTGAGTGGGTGTCATGTGATTACTGAGGTTGCCTATTTTACAAGTAGGGGCTTTTGTGTGTGTGTGTGTGTGTGTGTGTGTGTGTGTGTGTGTGTGTGTGTGTGTGTGTGTGTGTGTAAGAGAGAGAGAGAGATTTAATATGTATACTGAATATAATTTTGCAAATGGAATTCTTAGTTAACCATGCCCCTCTTCTTGGGCAACTAGACTTGAGTAACCAGTATTAGATCTTAGCCATCCTGCTGGGAAAGGTTAGTATGTGGATTTTCCATCTGGTTAGATGAAGGCTATGCTACTTACCCAAGGACTACATTTATGGCTATCCATCCAGCCACCATGTTGCTGAACTACATTGTTTGATAATGAGAGGAGCTTTTTACAGAAGTTGAAGATTTATGTGTCAAGAACCTGTCCATAAAAAGTGGCTTGTTTATGTTGCAGTGAAGGCTGTGGTCTTTGTAGTGAGCATTTTAAGTATAACTAGTATTTCTGAGGTAGAGGACGTCTCTTAAGACAGGATCTTTCTTAGCCTGGAAAGAAAGCCAGTGATGAAATTTATAGGGGCCAGTGAGAGACAGAGGAAAGCAAGAAGCTTTTTAGTCTGTTTGGATAACTACATGAACTTAGTCCTTTGACCTTTTTTGTCAGAAATGGTTGTAGTCTTTCTTTTGGCAGGGTGTTTTGCTGAGGCACATGGCAAAAGGGGCATTGCACTCATTAATGGCTATTGTAAAGAAAGAATACAGGGATGTTATGACCTCCTTGTCCCTGGATGAGATACCCTTACTAATGAAGTGGGCCATGTAAAAAGCTTTCATTACAACGTAGACAACGTGGTGGTCAAAAGTCAGGTTTCTATCAACCTGGGTGCCCAAGTACCATACGACTTATTGCGTGCTTACAACATTGTTATTAATGTGATAATTTGTGGGGACATCACTCTCCTCAAAGGGGATGATGATGCATTTTTTGGCATTTAGCTTGAGGCCATATTTCTGGCACCAATTATTTGTTTGGGTGAGACCCTCTTGTAGCTTATTCAGAATTGTTTTATTAAGTCAGTAATGTGAATTCTTTACTTTATTGCAAATTTGTTGGGTTATTTTTGTGGATTATAGTATTGTAGGACTGCTGATGTTGACATTTTACATAGCTGGACTGCTGGAATGATTTTCCCAGTGAGAAATGCTAGTGCTGTAGTGAATACCTGTTTATATGTAAAAAAAAAAAAAAAATATATATATATATATATATATATATATATATATATATATATATATATATATATATATATATATAACTAAGATGTTAGAGTTAACTGTTAGATTAGAGAATTAGAATTAGAATGAGAATTAGAATTTTAAGGCAAATATTAGGCATTTATTACATTTATTCATTGTTCAAATGCACCTACAGTACAGCCAGGAGGTCGACTGTGGTCTTCCGGAGCAACAAAAGAGTTAACTATATGATATATTTTATATGTGGTCCCAAGACCATTTCTGTTCACTCAGTGCAGCCCCAGCAAGCCAAAAGATTGGACACCCCTGTGCTAGAGCATGTCCCAAAACACAGAAACTGAATGTCCAAAAAATGGACTTTATTATATGCAAGTTTTTTTTTTTTTTGGACTTATTAGTCCAAGATGGCTATTTCTTTGAATATTCCCTTTTGTCTGAGGTATGGCATTATCAAAGTTAGTATACATATGTTTGGGTTGTCTGGGGAGATTGCCCCCTACACAAAAGAAGTCTAAAGGAGAGTAAAGATGTTTGAAATTTGCTCTTCTCCTGCATTTCTGATGCTGTTTTTTTCATTGCATCGGCACTTGCATTTTGAGTGCTGGCATGTTAATAAGGAACTGAAAGGTTAGGTGTTAGGGCATTGTATACAATTATATAAGTATTATTACCACCTAGCTGTAATACATGTAACAGTCAAGTGTGGGTCCTCTGAAGATATGTTAAGATATGTTAACTGAATATGGTACAGGTATACATAGGAACACACAAGACAGTGTGCAGTTATCGTTACGTGATGCACTACAACTCCATGTAAGAACAGGACCCTGCAGAAACCCACACAGAATACCTAAGCATATCACATGCAGTACTACTACTACCTCCATCTAACATGGAAGATCTACATAGCAGCAAATATAATTTCTAGGGTGAGCTTAACAGCTATTTGCAATAACAACATCATTCCCAAAGCTGCAACAGAGTAAAAGAAAACAAAATGTAAAAAAATATAATTCATGGCATTCCTGCTTAACATCCACTTCCTATGCATGGAGCACATCACTTCATATCATCAAACTGAACTGATGTGTGCATCGTTCTGTCTCCTGGTCATGGCTGCATTTGAGGATAATTCTTCTGATAGGTCATGGCTGTGTATGAGGCAACTCCTCAGCTATGCCATGCATCCACTCAAATTCAACATGACATGAACTCAGTAGTCTGAAATATCCACAATGCAGTTATGTAAAACATTTTCATACAACATACCATTACTTACTTCCAGGAGAAACATTAGCAGAAACTTTCTTTCTCCTGAAATGGTGCCACTTTCACAGT
>NC_056741.1:1178729534-1178746727 GCF_019279795.1 Protopterus annectens | reverse complement strand
GGATCCAATGGAGATGGTTAACAGACCACGTTGTTTTGCCAAGTATGGGTTACACCTGTTCCCTCTAGGCTTTTGAATACTGGCTAAAACATTATCCACACCCATAGTGCCTTTTTTAGACAATGACAAATTGACAAACATAACAATATAGCAAGATCAACTCAACTGAACTTCATGGTGTTATTGCTCAATGCCAAGAGCCTAAATAAAATAAAAAAAAAACTACACTTCCTTCAAGCCCTTATAACACTTGAGATTATAGACATGGGCAATTACCAAGGCATGGTTTAAAGCTGCAGAAAGTACCCCCAGCAATGCAAGGATGTCCTTCAAGGATGCATCTGCAGTCCTTACATATGGGTTGTCCTGCCTCAGGCAGCCCTTCGGTCGGCCGGATTCCAAAGTCTGGGTCCGGCGTCGGCTGATGTCGCCCTTTTCCCCGACGTCAAAGCGCCTGGGGTATAAAAGCGTCAGCCAACGCCATCTTCCTCAGTCTTTCTTGCCGCGTGGTGCCCGAAGCAGAAGCAGTTCGCAAGTGCCGGTCGGCCAGCTCCTATAATTTCAGCTACCGAAGACTTCAAAGCTGGCACCCGCTAGGGACTCTTTCTTGCCTCAGCCGATGTCAGATCAAACGCTTAAAGTTAATAATTGCTTAACTTGTGGGAAACAAATACCTCATAAGGATTTCCATTCCTACTGCCTCCCCTGCCTAGGCCCAGACCACAACATCTCGGCCTGTACTGCCTGTGCCTCCTTCAATCGACGCACTCTCAGGCATCGGGCGGAGTTTGCAGAGGAATTTTACATTTAACCAAAAAACAGAAGGACAAGGACCGACACACGCGGGCTGTGGTTTCGGCTGAAACCACCCCTAGTCCTACCGTGAGTGTCTCGGTCTCGGCTGAAACCGAGTCCTTGGTACTTCCGACCGGCGAAACCGCACAACCGACAACCTCGGCCCCGGAGGCCTCCTCGGAGTCGGTTATAGAATTTCCCTCAGAAACCGGTGTTTTGGAAACTTCCGACACCATTTCCCTGGACAAAACTACCCCAGCACGTGGAGCAGCCAGGCCTCCTGCATCCATGTCCATTAAGGCATTCACTAGGGCTAAAGCTGCTAAACAGCCTAAAACTCTGCCTCCCAGGGTTATTCCTCAGGGATCCACTACAGGTTCACAAATTTTAAGTTTAGCTGAGAACCTTATCTCCTTAATTAGGGGCTCTTAGCCACACCCGGACAGGGGCTCCCAACCTCCTCTAGACAAAAGACCCAGGGTTGAGCCCACTGATCCCCAGTCCTCGGATGAGGCCTCAGATGGCTCTGCTCTATCAGACTACCAGGAGGAGGCCTTTACGGCCTACGAGGATTCTGATGCAGAGGAATCTATTCCCTCGGCCTCCCCTCCTGAAGAGCTGTCCTTTGCGGAGACCCTTCACTCCATGAGAGAGCATTTTAAATGGCAGGGCCAATAATTCTCTGATTCCAGGAAGAGATTAAGGACCTTTTTGCATTTACCTCAGCATAGGCCTTTGGCTATACCTCCTGTTTTGAATGTCATTGATGATGTGTACTCTGAGTCTAGTGTTACCCCTGACTCCCTTCCTCCGGCTCCTGTGAAACCCGATAGGTACTACAGGGTCCCGGACTCGCATCATTTCCTTTACAAGGCCCACTCTGCTGACCCAGAAACTATCTCCCAGGGCCCTAAAGGGGTTGCAACTGCCACTACTAAAAATCCACTCCCCTCTGAAAGGGAGTCCAGGGCTTTAGAGAGATGGGGTAAAAAAAGTGCATACTTCTTCCACTCTTTCTATGAGGGCATTAAATTGTCAATTCCATATGATACAGTACCAAGAGTATTTGTTAGATGAATTGCATAAAAAACTGTCTTCACCTGAACCCCTAGATCGCAAGTCCCTTCAGGATCTGGTACATAACTCCCAGCAGGTTAGCAACCATTTCTTGCAGTGTGGTTATGATGCATTGGAAGCTTCATGTAGGTCAGCAATGACAGGTGCAGTCATACGTAGGCATGCTTGGCTGAAGGAACAAACTCTGCCAGACCATGTTAAAGCAAAACTTCTGGATGCGCCACTGGAAAAGCAAAAGTTATTTGGCTCCACTGCCCAGGAGGTCTTAAAGAAATTTGAGGAAAAGGCTAAATCTGTACAAACAGTCAAAGATTTCCTCCAGGTCCAGCCACCTAGATTCAGCAGAAATTGGCCTTCTAAGAATTGGTCCTTTCCAGACACTGAGAGATTTCAAAGAGGCAAGAACAGGCGTGCCAGAGGTAGAGGGCAAGCTAGAGGCTCCTACAGAGGAGGTCAATGGCAGCCTCCTAACCAGAGAGGTAGTGCAGGACCTACAACTGCTGCACAAGGACAGACTCAATGACTTAACCTTTACCCCACCAACCAGGGCTCAATTGGAAGCACCTTTGGGCGGAAAGCTATCTTTATTCTCAAAAAAATTGGCACAGTATTACAAGAGACAAATGGACACTGCAGGTAATAGACAAAGGATACAGGTTCCATTTTCATAATTACCAAAAAGAAAAGGCATGCCAAACCTGCCACAAAATCAAAGGGCAGAGGCTTTAAAACAAATTTCCAACCTATTACAAATGAAAGCTATAGAAAAGGTTCCTCTCACAGAACAAGGCCAAGGATTTTATTCCAGACTATTCTTTGTACCAAGAAAAGAAAATCAATGGAGGCCTATTCTTGACTTGTCCACACTGAATACTTATCTCATTGTGCCAAAATTCAAAATGCTGACCCTACAGCAACTCCTTCCCATGCTGGGCAAGGGGTCTTGGCTGGTAACTCTGGACCTCAAGGAGGCATACCTGCATGTCCCTATCAGACAAAGTTGCAGAAGACACCTCAGATTTCTTGCAGGTTCAGAACATTATCAATTCTCAGCATTGCCCTTTGGCTTATCTACTGCACCCAGAGTATTCACGAAATGCCTGGCATCAGTAATTGCACACTGCAGACTTCAGGGGATTCAAATATACCCATATCTGGACGACTGCCTTATACAAGCGGACAGCCAGCAAACTTTGGTAAAACAATTGAATTATGCCATCCACCTACTTCAGGCTTTGGGATACACAGTCAACATTCACAAATCAAGACTTGTGCCATCCCAAAGAATAACTTTTCTGGGTGCGGAACTAGATACGACCACCCAAATGGCTTTTCTCACAGAAGAAAAACAAAGACAACTTCCGGATTATTTCAAAAATCTGACGAAACAAACTCAGCTGACTGCAAGGAAAATCCTGCAGGCCCTGGGTTACATGGCATCCTGCATTCTTCTGGTTCCACAAGCAAGGCTGCATATGAGGAAACTACAATGGTACCTAAGGAGTTTATGGTCTCGGCACAGTCACAGCCTAGAAGATTTGATACCACTCGTTCCATCCCTACAAAAGGAATTCTTGTGGTGGGCTCAAGCAAGCCAGTTAAACAGGGGCCTGCCCTTCAGCAAACCATTAACCAGCCAAACCATTACAACGGACGCTTCAGACCATGGATGGGGAGCACACATGGAGGACAGATGCATCCAAGGGCTATGGTCACAAAAAGAATTGCGCATGCACATAAACCAAAAGGAGATGCTGGCAGTGATACATGCAATCGAGGCCTTCAAACACTTTCTGCATCAAGGCCACCTGCTAATAAGGACAGACAATACCACAGTTATGTGGTACATAAACAAACAAAGAGATACCCATTCCTACCCTCTTTGCAGGCTGGCAATGAATCTTTGGGAACTTGCCCTAAAACTCAACATAGAGCTGCAATCTCAGTTTGTGCCAGGAAAAGACAATATACTGGCGGACAGCCTAAGCCGAAATATGGATCCACACGAATGGATGCTGCACCCAGACATCTTCCTTCAGATAACACAATCATGGGGGAGGCCGGACATAGATCTTTTTGCCTCTCACCACAACCATCAGCTGAAGAAATTCTGCTCAAGGACATACCACCCACAAGCATGGAAAGGGGACGCCCTCTCTTTCAGCTGGAATGCTCTAACAGTGTATGCATTTCCTCCTCTTCCATTAATGACCAAGGTCTTACTGAAGATCAGGACAGAGCAGCCAAAAGTGATTCTGATAGCTCCGGACTGGCCAAGACAACACTGGTACCCACTGTTGAAGAGCTTGTCACGCAAGAAACCGTGGCCTCTACCACAGTGGACACTTCTCCTGACACAGCACAATTACATAACTCTGCACTCCAGCCCGAAAGCCTTGCAGCTGACAGCCTGGAGAATACCTTGACTCCTCACCAGGATGAGTTATCTAAGAGAGTGAAGGATATCATCATGGAAGCTCGCCGGCCTTCCACAAGAAAGGCATAATTAGCAAAATGGAAGAGATTTTGCGCCTGGAACACCACAAAGGGCCTGGATGCGACAGTGATGAACATGGCACATATCCTGGACTACTTGGCAGAAATGCTCCACAATGGCCTTTCTTACTCTTCCATAAAAATTCATGCTTCAGCAATTTCAGCAGAATACAATACTGATCCACCTGTTTTCTCTCATCCTCTCCTAAGGCAGTTTCTAAGAGGAATTAAAAACATCAATCCTCCAAGGAAACCACCAGTACCAACTTGGGACCTTAATTTCATGTTGGAAATATTAACTCTACCTCCCTTTGAACCAGCAGCATCTTCAGAACTACAGTTCCTGTCTTGGAAGACTGCCTTTCTTCTGGCCATAACCTTAGCAAGAAGAGTATCTGAATTACAGGCCCTCATGGCAGTTCAATCATTCCTTATTTTTCATCAGGACAGAGTTTCATTGAGAGCCAATCCTTCATTCATGCCAAAGTGGTATCCAGGGTCTCATTGAATCAAGCTATTCACCTGCCTACCTTCTTTCCAAATCCACAAAATAAAGGAGAGAAACTTCTGCATACTTTGGACATCCACAGGCAGTTGCGATACTACTTGGACAGAACCAAAACTTACATAAAAACTGACCAACTCTTTGTAGCATATGCTGCTGGTGTACAAGGAAAAGCAATTTCTAAACAGACAATTTCAAAATGGATTGGGAATTGCATTCGGTTCTGCTACTCCTTTCATGGAAAAGATGTGCCAGCTAACATTAGGCCTCATTCCACCAGAGCAACAGCCACCTCCACAGCCTTCTTAAGAGGGGTGGCTACCAAGGACATTTTAGAAGCTGCTACATGGAGCTCCGTGCATACATTCTCCAAGCATTACAATTTACCCTTATATTGCAGATCCAGAGCAGGCTTTGCTACGGCAGTCCTGCAAGGCATTTTAGCTACACCATCTTTTTCTTAGATCCTACCACCCCCAGCTTGGCTATGGTATTCTACCCATATGTAAGGACTGCAGATGCATCCTTGAAGGACATAGTACAGTTTTGTACCTACCATAAATGTAGATGTCCGATAGGTATGCATCTGCAGTCAAGGTTTCCCTCCCTCCTTCCCCTCTGTGGTATTTCTAGGGTTCTTCTCCCCCTTACAGCTAGCTGGGGTTATCTATTATGGTGTATTTGTTTTATATTACTGTGCATGTTTGGAATTTTATGCATTTCTCCAAATTTAGCCTTCCTTAGAGGGCATTTGGCATCTGGGGCAAGAAAAACTGAGGAAGATGGCGTCGGCTGATGCTTTTATACCCCAGGCGCTCTGACGTTGGTGAAAAGGGCGACATCAGCCGAAGCCGGACCCAGACTTTGGAATCCGGCCGACCGAAGGGCTGCCTGAGGCAGGACAACCCATATGTAAGGACTGCAGATGCATACCTATCGGACATCTACATTTATGGTAGGTACAAAACTGTACTTTTCAGCATCTTCCACACTTTTAGACCAGTAGCTGCACAGAGAAGGGCTAAAGGTGCAGGTGTCTTGATATACAGCAAAAACAAGCACACCTCTGGGGTGGTCAAACAAGATGATGAGCTGAAGTTTCTCCAACATAGAAACATAGACAAAATCTCTTACCATATCCTAGCCTGCTGTAGGTCACCCACCCAGTCCCAAGAAGCTCACAATGCATACTTGGGCCTATTGCAGATAATTACCATCCAGTCTAACACCTTACTCATGGTCTCAAGTGTATAAGCACAGCAATTCCTGGACTTCGTAAATAAAACCTAATTTCTGCAAATAGTAAATATGCCCACTAGAGGGTGTGACATACTGGAATTCATTCCCAAGAATATGAACCCCCCCCCCCCCATTGTCTTGTCCTCAGATCTACTTTCATTTTACAAATTACCATTATATTGAATGCTGCATTACCGAGACCAGAATGTTGAATGTTCAGTATACTGAAATTGTGAGTAATCAAATTTTTAAAGTCCGAAAAACTATATGCTTAACATAAGCAAAAGTCTGCTTTTCTGCTTTTAGAATTTCTGTACGTACATATTCAACATGTTGAACATCACAATTCAGTTTATAAAGTGTTAGGGAGCTCTGTACTTAAAAAAATTTTGTGAAAAGGATAAGGTAATCTTAGTAGTTTAACCATTTGTTTAGCAGTAATAGGTAATTTTTTGTACATAAAGTTGTTCTCTTAGTTTTAAATGTGTTGTGATATTTAAATGCAAAGCATTTACTGTTTAACAGATTATAACTTAAAGTACCTTCACTTGCTGATAACTGTAGGGTATATAATGTTTACATAGAAAATAGTTTATTATGTTTCTATGTAATAAATAGGAAATGTATGTATATTTGAACCATTTTGTTTAACTGGTGCTGAGTTTTTACATTTAGTTTATGCTGTAGTTTAAACTGCCTTAACTTTAAAAGTACAAAAAGAATATCTTTGTTCTTAGAAGGTGCCTAGAAACTTGTTTTCTTCAATGTAGTATGTCCTCAGAGTTGGAGTATATAATATGCAGGGGGTGTGGTGGGTGCATGGGGGCATAGCTCCCTGCAAAAATGTTAACTATAATTGTTTTGGGTTGTGGGCATGTAGTGGGTTTGTGTTTGTGTTTTCAGTGTTCTGGGTTTCGGTATTTTGCAGTTTCAATGTTTTGAGCTTTGGTATTTTGTAGTTTCAATGTTTTGTGCATTCAGGTTTTTATCTCAGTAATGTGACATTTGACGTAATGGTAATTCAAAATATGAAAGTAGATCTCTTGTCCTCCCTGGTAAGTTCCAACCATAAAGCTGTCTCCTGTAAAATCAAAATCAACCTCATTACCCCAGTAAAACCAGTAACAGTAAGTAACTCTTCCAAGGCAAACTACCTTTTATTAAGTGATGGTTTGCAAAATTAATTGCCCCTAGAACACAGCACCCTACACTGAATTGCTCTCAGAAACTCTGTACAACCATGTCAGTGGCTGCATAGATGCTGTGACTGTAAGAATTAAGCCCAGAACTAGCCTCAGAAACAATCCACCCTGGTGGCATCCCAAATTAAGCAGGATATACAATAAAACTAAAAATATTATGGCAAAAATCAGGAAGGGTAATTCTCCATAAAGGTACAAACTCTCTCTCATCAAACCAAATAGGCAATTAAAAGAGCTAATTAGGGCAAACGTAGCCAACTTTGAAGTTAAGGTAGCCTCCCAGGAGAAAGATAACCATAAGACCTTCTTCAGCTGTGTCAGAAACCTTAAGGGCAACACAAAGCAGTGTGCTGAACTGATGGTTAATGGTGAGAAATTCACCAAGCCTAGAGATATACAAAGCTGTTAGTGGACATTTTTTGTTCTAACTTTACCCCCTCTCACCCCCAAGAAATACCCTCAAACATAACCCCTCCAACTATAACTAGGGAGCATGTACTAGCTGCAATTGTTATAGCCAAGAACACACCCTCAATGGGTCCTGATAACATCCTGGGATATTATGCTATGAGAACAGAGGGCTGTGACAGTCTTCCCTTTCATAAGGGAGAACCCTCAACAGATCCTTGAAAATACAGACCTGTTACTCTGACTGGTGTTATTTGCAAAACCATGGAAAGAATTATCATGGAAATTATCAACAAGGACTGGGGGGCATGACCAAGATGGCAAGCAGTCACCAGCACAAGAAATTTGCTGTCCTTCTCCTATATATTTTTGACAGGATTTAATTTTTAATTTCACTAAAAAATCCTTCTAAAAAGGTGAAATTAAGAATTTGAAACTATTTGGGACTGTCTGGTGAAAAAAAATCCGCTCTTTTTAAAAAATTTTCCTGTCAGAACTTCAGTTTAGAAATATGAAATGAAAATGAGTCACTCTAAGGCAACACTTCAAGAAGTCACTGTGAAGAAGGAGCTACAATCTATTATCAATAGTATTCAGGACTTATCATTAAAATTGGATAAACTACACTCTAAGGTAGACACAATCAAAGAAGACTGTAAAAAGCAGATAGAATTAGTAAATGAAGTCGTTAAACAGCAAAAACTTCAGATATCTGCCATGGAAGACTTGCTCACTGATTTAGATGGTAGATTGACTGAAGGAGAAAGTAACATTGAATTCATTTTAAAACAAAACAACAGGTTCTTGGTGAGGATAGAATATCTTGGAAACAAGACAAGAAGGAAGAATATCAGGATGTATGGAGTGTCTGAGAAGCAAGAGGGAGAAAGTATGGTAAACTTTTTAACTACTTAGATTCAAAAACTTTAAATCTCCCTAGGTATTGAATGGCAATACCTATAGATTTAAATGGTATAGAGAAGGCACACAGATCCTTATCAACAACAAATTCAAACAAGAAAACTTCAAATCTAAGATCCTTAATAGTGAATTAATTTCCAGTCAGGACAAAGGCATAATATTAAAAACTGCCTGGTCTGTGTCACTCATCAAATTAGGTGATAACCTTATCAGATTTCTTCTTTACTTGTCTCGAAAAGGAAAGCATGTATTCCCTTGCTGAAAAGTCTAAAGAAATCTGGAATAAAAACACATCTAGTTTACCCAGCAAAATAAAGACTTTTGCCAGAAGGAAGGAAAAACATTTGAAACCCTGGAAGATGCTATTTCTTTTGTACAGAAAAACAACTTATTTAGTCCCACTGAAGAAATGGAGTGGAACTCAACTCTGAAAAGACACGCTACAAGAAATGAATGGACAGTAAAAGACAAAAATAAAAAACTCAGGGACTAAGGAAAATACTACATGTTGTTGTACAATGTATGGTTTTATAATTTGTTTTTTTGAAGCATTTCTGAATGGATTTCATTAAAAGGTAAAACTTTTCATCTTTTGATAGTTTCATAGTTTCAGTAAACAGTAATTTCTTGTTTATTGAAATACATTTGATTTTCCACTAAATAAGGTAAAAGTACAATTATACCATGACCCCCCCTATTAATATTCCAAAACATGCACGCTGATTGGTCAGCGTGCATGTTGTAAATCGACTTATACTAATGGAAAAAGGTCCGGTCGCCCAGACTTTTTCCATTAGTATAAGTCTTTTAAACACTGTCTCGCTATGTTAAAGGAGTTTAGCATAGACAGAAAAGCAACAGACATCTCCGTTGCTTTTTTTAAAGCTGCCTTGCTATGTTAAACTCCTTTAACATAGTGAGACAGTGTGTAAAAAGCAACGGAGATCTTGCTTTCTCCATTGCTTTTTTTTTAAACCTGTCTCGCTATGTTAAATGGGTTTCACATAGCGAGACAGTTTTAAAAAAAGCAACGGGGATCTTTGTTGCTTATTTTAAAGCTGTCTCGCTATGTGAAACCCATTTAACATAGCGAAACAGTTTGTAAAAAGCAACGGAGATCTTGCTTGAGATCTTGCTTTCTTCATTGCTTTTTTAAAGCTGTCTCGCTATGTTAAACCCATTTAACATAGCGAAACAGTAAAAAGCAACAGAGATCTTGCTTTCTCCATTGCTTTTGCCTGCAACTCTGATGTACCGCGAGGCATAGTACATCAGAACTGCGACAGTTGCGAAAGGGCAGCAAGGAGGCATTATACAATGCCATTAATTAAGAAAAGTAATTATTTTTTTCTTAAATAATGTCATTGTATAATAGCAATAACTTCTGCCACGGTTAGCTTTGTTTGGCAACTCGGGCTTCACCCTCATGACCAAACCACGCCAACCATGGGTAAATCCAGCATTACCCACACCCAGGTGTGGGTTATTGCTGTAGTAATAGTTATATTAATAGTCAGTAATCTGAAAGATATCATTTGAGTTTAAACAACTGATTAAAATTTTATAGTTCACTTTCCAAAGGATTCAACAAGCTCTGTACAGTGTGCAGGAATAGTGCAAGAGCTGCTGCAGGCAATATGGCTGACGTGTGATCCAGGAATGAGCTCCCGGGATGTGCACAACCGCTCCTGCACTATTCCTGCACAGACACCGCCCCTGTATGCTAATTACCTCATTTGCTAGTGAAAACCATGCAAATGAGGTGAATTAGCGATCCAGGAAGCAGGCAGGCATCCGTGCAGGAATAGTGTAGACTGCAGAAATTATTCAGCCAGTAGCTGAACACATTTCTGCAAACCACAAAACGGAGGCATGGCAACTCATAAAAAAGCATGTATTGTAATGGTTAGGCATGCCAATTACCAAATATATGGCCATAAGCATGAAAAATAGTTTCAAAATGATAAAAAATAACTTTTTTTGGCCGATTTTGGCCGTTTAACCGTAGGGCAGTAGTGCGCAAATGGGATCGGCCCAAAAATAATTTAAAAAGATGGAAATAAGCTTTTAAATCAAAATCAACATTTTCCCATATTAGTCAATGGCATGCATAACACAACAAGACCATGGAATAGTGGTTGCTAAGGGGGAAGGCTGAGTGTCGGTTTTGTAACCATGCATTAGTAGTCAATTCAATGCAAATGAGGGGAATGATACTGAATCACAGATTTCCCCTTAGTACTAGCTTACACTCAACCGTGTAGGTGCAGTAATACCATGGTGTAAGCCTAAGAGCTAGATGACTTCATAACGGGGTGTGTCATCTATGCTGTAAGCGCATTGGTGCTCTGTTGCCCGTGTTTGCCCTTAGCTAAGCACAGCTAAGGAAAGGTGTGTGTCTGAAGCTGCCTAGCAATATTTAAATTGCCTAAACGGGTGTGCAAGCTGTACACCAGGTTGTAAACAAACAAAAAGAAAAAATAAACCAGGAAATAGCAGTTCCATTTACATCTGAGCACTGGGTATGCACGGTGCGCCTCAGGGCTTAAACAGGAAGGCAATGGGAAGGAAAAACAGCAGTAGTAAGGCAATCAAGGAGAACTAGCATAGCTGGCAGGTGAAATGTATCAGAATCAGCCAATTACACAGGCAGCAGCCCAGCCCAGCCCAGAACACTACTGTAAACTATGCAAACACCTTTCACTCTGGTTTTTCCCACAAACTCTACACCACCAGTGTACACAAACTGGGAAATTATACTAAACAAAACCAACAAAATGATAGGGGCTGCTTTTGCTCTTATAAATCAATATGTGGAAGAGGCTTAGGGTGGTGAGGATGAGAATGCTGATGACCAACCCACAGTGAGGAGAAGGAGAAGAGTGTACAGACCCAGGGTATTCTACCAGGGGCTACATGAGCTGGAGATAGTGGAGCACTATAGGGTGGACAGGGACCTCCTACAGCAAATTGTTTAGCTGTGTTGGCCATGCCTCATGCACAAAACCAACAGAGGGGAACCCATCCCAGTTGATAACCAAGGTATGTGTAGGCTTAAGAATACTAGCCACAGGTACCTTCCAAAGGCAAAATGGGAATATCATGGGGATCTCACAGGCATCAGCATCCAGGGTACTCCACCAGTTCCTGGATGCCATGTCAGCACATGGCGGTGAGCACATATATTTCCAGAAAACCCATGAGGCGTTGACCAGCAATATGTGTCTCTTCCACCAAATAGCAGAATACAGGGAGGTAGTGGGTACTATAGACTGCACGCACATACACATCAAAGCTACCACCTGGTGAGCAGGGTAGGGTCTACATAAACTGCAAAGGCTTCCCCTTCATCAACTGCCAAGTCATGTGCAATGCCCAGGGCATTATAATAAATGTGTGTGCTGGCAGCCCTGGAAACTATCACGACTCCGACATCTGGCATATGATGCAGCTGTACCAGAGAGTTGCCAGTGAGGACATCCTATATGGCCACCTAGTGGATGATGCTGGTTATGCACTGGAGCCATGGCTGATGACACCCATCAGAAATGCACACACACCTGAACAAGAACTCCATAATGAGGCACACACACAAACCAGAATCATAATAGAGCATGTGTTTGGGATGCTCAAGTCATGGTTCTGCTGCCTGGACATATCCGGTGGATACTTGCAGTACTCTCCAGCTTGAGGTACACAGATGTTCATAGTATGTGCCATGCTACAAAGTATGGTCCTGCTGAAACAGCTGCAGCAGGTTCAGCATGGCACAAGGCCACACAGCCCCCCCCCCACCATTGCCGAGGTCAGCATAGGCACAGATTTACTCAGAGGAGGAACAACTTGAGCCTGCCCCTGTAGGCAGAAGGAGGTGTGCCCAGTATGCCCAGGCTTTGTCAAAGAGGCAATGCATAGCACATATACTGACACGGTAGGAACCCAGGGAATAACACCTCTCTCTGACTCGCACATACAGTAAAAGGGATGCCAAACATGACACTACATGTGCTTTGCCATGTATAGGGAGTGTACTATGTGCATTTGACATAGTCAGCCCTGCAGCACTGTCCTCAATACTGCCCCAGCCACAAGGTAAGTCACTCTTTCTATCAATTACTGACTGGAGTAGTATGTTCTGATAGTTGTATCTGTGGTATGGATGCGAGCATGCAAGGAGATCGGGTGCCTGAATGGAATGGCAGCAGATAGTGGACACCCATATGGGTAGCATGAAATCCATAACAAATACTGGTGTCAGCTTACTAGGCAGTACTAGACAAGGTGATAAATTCCACTGCAGTACATATGGTGGCCCAAATGTGTGTCCATAGGACACACACATGCATGTTAGTGAGGCTCACATACCCACCACCAGCCTCAGCCAGCAGAACAGGTGTAGATGACCATAAAGAAAGGCTGGGCTAAGGCCTCCAATTGATGGCAATGGTGACCAGCCCTCCTCCAGACCTACACAGACAGACAACAACAGGTCTGGAAGTTGTATGGTAGTTCTGAACGTTAAGAAGTCTGAAACTTAATCCCCTCTCCACCCTCTCTCTTTCTGCACAACTCCTTAAGATTCTCTCTGCTGCCTTGGACTGTGTATCTTCCATGGTATTCTCCATAACCTCTTCTGTTTCTTTCTCCATGCTTTATAGACCACCTAAACTAAAATAAATAATAGCTATATCTCAACTCGCATAGAATTCTCCTGCCATGAATTACACTCTGTATCTGATCACGTCTACCTACCATTATAAGCTAGTTACTATATATTTTAAATGTTTTACTCACTAGAGCTTTTAACATACTGCATTACACACTCTGAAATGTCTTTAACTTGTTCTGCACAGTTACTTGTTGTGTCCCTAGTAACTTGCAATATGTAACTGAAATGTATACATTTTTGCCCTTTCTTTGTAACCTGCAAGTTGTAAATTCAAATGTAACTGTAATTTGTTTTGGAGCTTTACTCCCCTGGTCTTCACTAAAAATGGGCTCTTCTGGCCCAGTGGACTTCCACGGTCATCAGACTTAAATAAATAAATAAATAATAAACTGAAATGTAGGTCAATAAAACCTAAGATCTGTACTCTACTGATATGCCTCCAGTCTGCATGATAGGTCAGAATACAATATGAAATGGAAGCCAACAGAGTACCTGAAATACCAGTACAGTCATAGCAAATAAAATCGTCAGGTGTGCCCCCCCCCCACAATCCTATGTAGAAATGCAGTAACATGTAAGTGTGCAGAGTAATATTAGTGGAGCACAGATTACCTGAGCTAGCCCAATCTACAGGATACATTGTTGCATGTGTACAATATGCAGGGGTCTGTGTGTTAGGTTGTTGTGTGTTCAATAGTGTCTGGAAGTGGTCAGCATGGAGGGTTGTGTCTCGGTGGCCTATGGGCAGTGCTGTGGTTGACAGGGCCATGTTCTGACAACTGCAGTGCCAACCACAATGCTTCTCAGCAATACCCATGTCAGTAGTCATCCATACTCACTGTCCAGATGTCAACATCTGTCACCGTCTGACAGATGACATGCCATGAATGTGGGCTCATACATACATACAGTACACAGGTGGAAGTACCCTAGACAGAGTGCATAAAATGTAACTGTCAACTGCACACAACTTTGGAATTGTACATGCAGGTTAGCAGCACATTAGTTGTCCGTGTAGTATGGAATACTGATGTAGTCTGGCCAATCACTGGCAGACCACAAAAGGCACAGGTATGAAGTAATGAGAGATTGCCTATGCCCCCACACAAGGCAGCATAAGAGGAGTGTCCCAGGTATATCTGTGAGTCAGCTGCAAGTAGCTTCCATATCACACATGCACTCAAGTCACCCCACCATCAGCCACAGGTTTATCACAGGTCGTATTCTTGCTGTTGGGAATGAGTACAGCATGACCCTAATTCTGTATGGGAATACCCACAGAATGCAGCATGCTGATGAGGTGTCCTATGCAGGTGTGTCCCTAGCTGTAAGCAGCACCATGCCTGCATCCAGACCAATGGATCAGTATGGACAGGAACTATTGCCATTGGCATCTCACACACTTACCCTGTCACCCCAGGGAAATCCACTGGCTTGCAGCCTGGAAATGTAGGAGTGACATAATGCACTGGCCTGCTACAGATGGCCTGCATCACTACCAAGCAGCCTACAGTCCTCTGTCCAAGGCCTGTGCCCCACCTGTAGTGCCAATGAATGGTATCTCATGGGATCCCAATTAACAACCTAATACAGTGGACAGAATGCAAATGCAAGGCCATTTTGACAAATCCCAGTACCATGCCCCACATGTCCTACTGCATGAACTGTGGACCAATCCATAAATACCGCTGGAATGAAGGGCCAACTATAGGGATAGTTCTCAGATATCGCTCGCATAATGTTAGGAAGAGGATAGAATAACAGAGTGGGGGGAACGTTATGGAGTGTGTGAAGTCTGAAACTCTGATGTTTGGCCATACTATACCTGCCTGCAAACCCAGTAATGGGTGGCTACAAACCTGCTCGTAAGCTACAATGTGAAGAGGGACTGACCAGATATGTGATCCTTGCCTCTGGGTAACCTGGGTGAATCTGTACAGCTGAGAGGTATGGCCACAGCAGGATATGGCCAATCTGTTAAGTTGATATATGTACAAGAAAGGGATCCTCAGCCACCATAGTACCAAGGTGCTGGACCATTTACACAGACCCATCAGCAAGTATCTGCAGCTATTCCTCCAGAATGGCAGGAGTGTGCAAGAAGGCTGCGGACCACAATACTGGACTCAGCTTCATTCATCTTGTATTTCCTAGGAAATAACTGTGAGCAAATAGTCATATCTGTCAGTCGTTGATGACATAATACATCACAATGTAAAACAGTTCATATGTCTGAATATCTCTCCTAACACCAACCATGTAACACAAGCAGCACAGACAGCAATAGTTACAGTAGCCCCATATCCATCACCCATTGTGACTCCATATTGTCAACCTATCTACAGAAATCCTGCAGAAATGGGTTGCTAGCTGTAGGTGTAGAACATTAAACCCTGGACTGGAGTACAACCCTACCTGGAGTGGGTTCACACACTCAATACAGAAGGTCATACTGGGCATGCTTCACACTTAGAGAAATGAAGCCCATGTCTGACAACACAGTGGATTATACATCTCTGTCATTTGCAGATGTCTGTGCACACACACCAAATTGTACACCATTTATGCTTTACATACAAATTGGTTAGGAATACTCACACATATCCAAGACCAACACACTATAATACATCAAACATACACACACAGAGATGTGGGGAAGAGAGAGGCAGACAGTGAGAGAGAGAATTCCATTATGAGGCCTGTACCACCTACTACACATCCAATTGGCCGATATCACATGATGTGCTGATGTCAATCACTGCAGACATTCCTTATGTTAGCCCTCAGGCCTATAGTGTCTGTAGTGCTTGTGATAACTGTGTAAAATGATAGTACAAATCAGTATTCATGAAGCATTTGTATACTCAGTCCTATGAAGTGTAAAGCTGTGTGTGAATGAGTGTGTGTGTTTCCAGAGGAATGATTTATGGCCCATTCACACACATTGCACTTTCCATTACCCATGTTAGCACTCCTGCTGATGTCAGTCACCTTGAAATAAGCCATTGGCCAAATCTCAAACCTATAATCTCTATGGAGCTCATGATAACTGCATAACACTGTAGTGTAGCAAAGTAGGTAGGTAGGAGTTCCAATCCCAGACATGTACACTGTTAAACTGTGTGTGTGTGTGTGTGTGTGTGTGTGTGTGTGTGTGTGTGTGTGTGTGTGTGTGTGTGTGTATGGAGATGAATGATTTTGAGGCCATTCACACTCACAACACCTCCCATTGCCCTACTTTAGCATGCCTGCTGATGTCAGTCACTTTGAAATAACCCTTTGGCCAAGTCTCAAACCTATAAGCTGCGTTGCATTTGCGATAAGTGTGTAATACTGTAGTGTAGCAAACTAGTTAGGGAGGAGTTCTAATCCTGGTCCTGGCAACTGAGATAATGTGTATGTTTGTGTGAGAGAGTGTGCGTGTCTTTGTTGACACCTGATTTTGTGGACATTCACACTTACTACACTTCCCTTACCCCTCCTTTAGCACTGCTGCTGATGTCACTCACCTTCAAAGATACCTTTGGACAGCTCTCTAACATGTAAGTTCTATGGCACTTGCAATAACTGAGTAATGCTATGGTGTAGCATACAAGTTAGGTAGGCATTCTAATCCCAGACATGGCAACTGTGAAACTGTGTGTGTTTCTGTGAAAGAGTGTGTGTGTCTTTGATGACACATGATTTTATGTACATTCACACTTACTACTCTCCCCTTACCCCTCTACCCTTACCCCTCCTTTAGCACTGCTGCTGATATCACTTACCTTCAAAGATAACTTTGGGCACTGTTTCAACTTTTAAGCTCCGTGGTGTTTGTGATATTTGTGTAATACTATAGTGTAGCATACTAGTTAGGTAGGAGTTCTAATCCCAGACAT
>NC_056741.1:1178724241-1178729034 GCF_019279795.1 Protopterus annectens | reverse complement strand
TCAACAACTGTAAAAGCAATGAAGTACAAATCCTGAAGCAGAAAAAAAAATATCTCACTAATGAAATTCTACCATAGTTTAAGGGATGAAACAATGCAGAAATTTGCCTGTAACATTGTTTATAGAAAAATGTAGTAATAAATGACTAAATAAGGATCAGATCTGGCAGTGGTTCAGAGTTCTACCACAACTATGAAAGAAACTCCAATACTAAAGTCCAACAGGATTAAAATACAAACAGCTTTTACTAGTAAATCTAACCGTGGAGATAGAAGTGCAGTACAATGTACAAACACAAAAAACTGCAAATTACGCTACAGAAGTGAGGTGCCATAACAACCTAAAAATGCCAACAGATAACTTTTTGGCTAAAGTATGGAAAAAAGGCAAAAAAGTACAAAGAAGTATCACCACACAGATCACTTTACGTGCAACTGAAATATTTAAGCATAAGTGAAATAAATGTTTTCTTCTCTCTTCCTTTTGATGAAAGCTTGTTATTCAGAGTTCAGGGCTTTCAACACCTACCCAAGTTTTGGATAAATGACCCTTGGCAGAGGTAGCATTGTGCTGGATATAGTAGGCTAGTTGTAACTTCTCAGAGCTACAGGTCAATGACCCCAGGCAGGTTTGAATTTCAGAAACTTTAGCTTAACGTCTCAGAGGGGGATGGGCAGACACAAAGAACAGGGGAAAAGAAGGCATTAGAATGCAACTTTAAGAAGGTAAATGATACACATAATCTAAAACTGTAGGAGAAAAATTGTAATATCAACACTGTAAAAGCAATGAAATGCAAATCTGGAAAAAAAAACAATACTCTCACTATTGAAATTCTGCTACAGTTCAAGACACCAGATTACGCAGAACTTTATAAGTAGCTCTGTTTATGGAAAATACATAAATACATTACTAAATAAGGTTCAAATCTGGCATTAATTCATAGTTCTGCCAGAACTGTGAATGAAACTAAAAGAATAAGGCCCAGCAGGATTATGATGTACACCACCAAGTTAAAAACAATCACTTTGAATAACAAGGTTGGAAATGAAAACTAGCTACAAACATAATGTTTAGAAAACTGGCAGTTTCAGTATGGAGTGTATTCCCAAACAGACCTACTGTATAAGTGCAGAACTATATAGGATCAGACTAAATAATTTCAAAAGAAGACATTTGGAAAACAGGAAAAGATGGACTAACTTACATCTTGTGGGTCTAAATTTCTTGGAATAAGCACCTGATGTTGTTGCAGGACATCTTCAAGATAGAGTTTAAGGACTGCAGAATGGCAGCAAAAGCTGTGCTGAGCAGAAAACAAGATCATAGGCAGAATGAAATAGAAAAACTGATTCTAATACACTTAGCCTCTATCTTATAACAACATCTAATGATGTAAAAGCTTGTTCTAGGGTCAGAAAGGCAAATACAAGTTAAAGATGTGGTGTAGGACAGTGTCTCAGAAATATATATTTGGAGAGGATATCTGTACACGATTGGGAACTGAGGACCAGGCTGAGTTGAAATTTGTCATCTGGGCTGAAACATATTGGGGAGAAAGGTATTTTCAAACTGAAAGGGGATGATGGAATTGTGCTAACAGACTCAGTCTGTATTGATACACCATTTGAAGATTATAATAATTTTTCTCCTGTCCAAGAAAGTATTAATGGTGGTATTAAAGGGACTGTCAGGTTATTCAGCCATGTGAGATAGCTGCGGCTTTCACATGTGAAAGAAACCAAGAAACAGTGACAATCAAAGACGGCAGTTGAACAAAAAATGTAAGAAGGCATATCAGGAGCCTCTACAGGAGAAATTCCTGAGACATGAATGTATTATTGTGGAGCATTAGCAGCAAAGAAAAAGCTTCATGAACCATCAAACTGAAAGGTAAGACTTCCATCTTCTTCATGGTATCCATCATAACTGTGATACCCAAACCAGATAAAGAAATCCCATTAACAAGTAAACACTACCTATTTTTTATTAATACACGTCGAAATTTATGCTAAGATATTTACTGTCTACCTTCAACTATTATTGCAGGGATTGTTTAGATCCTTCTGTTTGGCTTTGTGAAGCAGTACTCCCGCAATGACCATTTAAGAGTCCTTGTTAGCATAATCCTAGAAGCAAATGCTGGCTCAGACCTCATTGTGCAAAGTTTAGTAAATATTTGAAAAAAAAATGTTTTTGTTTTGGAAGGTAATGTTATAAATGACATTCCTAGTTGAGCATTTTACAGTTGTCTGTATAGGTATAAACATAGTATACCTTTGCAGCAGTCTGGATCCTTATCAACATTAGTAATTTTTGCCATTACATTCAGAAAATAAAATACTCTTAAGTTGCCAACAGAAAAAAATGTTATTTTCTGCTTTCTACCCATACTCGTCACAGTTTAGCACAAGAAAAGTAAAAAAAAATAATAATAATTGAGGGGCAACGACCCAAAATCAAGAACAAAAATTAAATATTCCCTTCATAAACTTAGAAAGTTGCTAGAGTAACAGATTTTGCTTGAGCATACATTTTCTAAAGGATATGACATCTGAAACTCAAACAGGTATTATTTGGTGAATTTAGTCCTCAATGATGTTGAAGAAAACCACATATTTTATGAGAAGCAGTATGTTGCTGTTGTCTTTTCAGCTAGAAGCTGTATAATGAGGCAAAAATCTGGACATTCTGCAAAACTCTGGATAGCTGAGAAATATTCTGCTATATTCCTTGATCACTTCTGTGAACTGTAATCTCTGTTTAATCATGGTTTCAGAAAAATCATGTTTTACAATAACCAGACAATCTCCCACTGTACATTGCTTCCTTGGTTGCCAAATATGCCACAGTTCCTGCTCTTTTATACAGTAGTTTTCAAAAGTTCAAAGAGTCAGCTCGCTCATCTCCTTTCAGAATGTGACCCATTTCTCCTTATTTGTTTTCTAATGAATCCAGTTCTGGATCAATATACATCATTTATTCATAGATTTCCACAGTCTTACCTTGAACTTTACTTGCAGTTCTGCTTATATACTTATATACATATATATATATATATATATATATATATATATATATATATGTTCATAGGTTCATAGGTAAGTACTAGGCTATCTGCCCAAGGGCATTTATAAGCCTAGCCAGAATGTGTTGGTTTTCGCCAACCCCTTAGATTAGTTCCCTGTGCCTCTGTCCAGCAGAGCCATTAGTTCCCTGCGCCGCTGTCCAGCAGAGCCACTGCAGTGATCCCTGGGGTAAATTTTCTGTTTCCCATCCACCTGTCAAGGTTTCTCTTGAAGAGTGTTAGTGAGGGGCTCTGCCTGATGTATATTGGAATCCTGTTCCAAAGCCTGGGGAGTCTCTGGGACAGGAATCTATCCCTCCAGCATGTCCTATTTATATTTTTGGTGAGGTTTATATCTCTAGAGCATGTGGTTCTCTGGGATTTGTTTTTTTTAGGTGGAGCATGTCCATCAATTCTGGGTTGGACATGGCCTTGTATGTCAGGCAGAGATCACCTCTGAGTAAGTGGTATGCAACCGAGTACAGCTGGAGTTTCTTGAGTTGGGCTGCATAGGGCATCTGTTTGAGGCCAGTAATCCTCTTGGTGAGGTACTTTTGTGGTCTTTCCAGCTGTTGCAGGTGTCTTGTTAGGTACATCCCAAATGGGGCATTGTATTCTATGATGGGTCTAATGAGTGATGAGTAGAGAGGCACAATAACCTCTTTTGTTCTAGATGCGAACCCTTTTGTGATTAGGTGGGCCACATAGAAGGATTTTCTAACCACCTTGGCAATATGATTATCAAAGGAGAGATTACGATCTACTTAGGTCCCCAGTTCCCTTATTACATTTTCTGTATTTAGGGGACTACCACCTATGTGGTAGTTCATGGGTACTTTGTTTTTTCCAAAGGGGGTGACTATGCACTTTTTGGCATTTAGCTTGAGACCATGATTTTGACACCAGGTATCCATCTCAGTGAGACCCATCTGGAGGGTGTTTGCATCAGCCGGAGAATCAATTATGGCCCTTAGTTTGCAGTTGTCTGCAAACTTGGTCAACCATAGTCCTCCTATGCTTGCCTGTACCTCTGAGAAGTATATACCAAACAGGAGGAGTCCTAAGAATGAGCCCTGGGGGACGCCACTTGTAACCGGTTTAGAGTCGGACGTAGATCCTGCAACTCTCACCATGTGGGTTCTATTCATGAGCCAGTTGGCAACCCATCTCGTGACGTAGGGGTTTATGTTCAAGCTGGTGAGCTTGTCTATAATAATAGAATGGGGAATGGTGTTGAAAGCCTTTGTGTGGTCTAGGTAGGCTGTGTGGACCTCCTTTCCCTTGTCTAATGCCTTGGTAACCATCTCAAAGAAGTCCACCAGGTTTAGGAGGCATGATCTGCCCTTAACAAAGCCAAACTGGGTAGGTCCCAAGGTTTGGAGGTTCCCAATGTCTCTGTTAATGAGTTCCATGATGATGCGTTCCATAGCCTTGGAGACTAGTCTAGTCAGGCTTATAGGGCGATAGTTCCCAGGGTCCGTTGTGGCTCCACCTTTGTAGAGTGGGATAACTGTTGCTGTGCACCACTCTGTGGGTACATAGCCTGTAGAGAGGCTGAGTTTGAACAGTGTGTTTAGGTGAGGGGTTAGTTCATTTTGGAGCTCTTGCAAGACACAGCCTGGGACACTGTCTGGTCCCATTGAAGCTGTGTTTTTGGCTTTGGATAGGGCTGTTTTAACCTGTGTGTTGGTGACTGATGGGACCCTGCATTCTTCTGGTATGGTTA
>NC_056741.1:1178711741-1178721741 GCF_019279795.1 Protopterus annectens | reverse complement strand
AACAGTGACAATGAAATCCTAGCTCCCGGATACAACATTATTCATAAAGACAGACCAATCAAAAGGGGTGGTGGAGTAGCAATGTTAATCAAAAATCACCTAATAGTTGAAACCTTAAAGCTACCTATCCCTAACTTTGGCAATGCTGAGGAACTCTTTACTAGGCTACAAATTAACCCCAAGAAAAACATCAATGTTATAGGTGGATACATTCCACCTGGGAATAACATTCCCACACTAGAAAATTTACTTCACTGGATCTCCACTGCTCTCCCTCAAGAAACAATCCTATTGAGGGATTTTAACATTGATTGGCTCACCTGCTCCTCTTAAAATCCAGCAACACATATTAACCTTTATGGGTTTACCCAGGCTATCAATTCTCCTACAAGGACAGACAAATCTTCCAAACAACAGTCCATCCTTGACTGGATTCTGATTTAACACACCCACCCTATGTTCACAATCAGGTTGCCTTCCTGATGGTCTTAGCGACCATCAACCAACCTTTCTTCTAAGAACCCGGACTCACCAATGTAAACCGTCCACCTACCGCATAATCACAAACAAAAAAAATTTCATCCCTAACAACTTTATCTCACCGCTAAAGAGCTGCAACTGGGAAGCTTTTAGACAACACCCCCTGGAAGAGGCTGTTAAGTCATTCAACACCAGTTTCTGACATAATAAACTGCCATGCACCTCTGAGAACTGTTAGAGTAAAAGCCAACTATACACCTTGGCTAAGTAAGGAATGCATATCCCTGTTAATAGCTGCAGTTAAAGCTTGAGAGCAGTTTCATAAAAACAAATCCCAGGCCTCAAAACTATCATTCATACAACTGAGAAACAAAGCTAATAAAGTTTTCAAACTTGACAAAATCAACTACTACCATAATATGTAAACATAACACCGTAACAACCCTCAAAAGTTCTGGGCTGCCATTAATAATATTCTACATCCAGGTAAATCCACCACATCCTCACCAACAGCAACTAGTAACTCAGATAACACAGCAACTCATTTCAATAAATACTTCACAGGAAACCATCCTAGCCCTCTCAAATTCCCAAACCATCCCCACCACGTCTGAGCCATTCATATCCCAAAATAGCACCGACTCCTTTACACTGCAATCAGTCTCTGTTAACACCATAAAAAAAAAAAACTACTTAAAAACTAAATCCAACCACACTAGCAGCAGACAAACTCCCTGCAGACTTCTTGCAAATCACAGCAGAAGCTATAGCTTATCCAGTAGCCATATTAATCAACAGATCAATTTCTGAAAACCTAGAACCTGACATTTGCAAAACATCCCATATTCTACCTTTACACAGAGGTGGAAGTTCCACTGAATTGACCTATTGTCCAATTGCCATTTTGTCTCCCTTACATAAAATCCTAGAGAGAGTAGTTCACACACAACTGATGCATTACCTACACACACAAAAGCTACTATCAAGCACTCAACATGGCTTTCACTCATCACATTTCTACCACAGCCCTAATGTCCCTCACTAACATGGTGAACCGCTACAGAAATAATGGAAATTTTGTATCTGTCATCTTCCTGGACCTTTCTAAAGCCTTCGCTATGGTAAATCACAACAAACTTAGTAATGTTCCCACCACCCTAAACCTTAGTATTACCTCTATAACCTGGTTTAAAATCTACCTACCAGGACATCAGCAGGCTGTCCAATGGCAAAATGAACGCTTCCCTCCTTCCTCCAGTAACATTAGGAGTTCCCCAAGGTTCTATCATTGGACCTCTATTATTCTCTCTCTTCACTAACAGACTCCACACCTCTGCCCCCACCCTACAGTCATACAATATGCAGACAACTCCACATTCATTTGCACAGCCCCCTCTCTATAAGACCTACAGACCATAACCCATGATTCTTTTCTATCTGCCAAAACATGACTTACTAACACTCAGCTCATTCTAAATCCCAACAAAACCAAGCTCCTTCTCTTCTATCCTACAATAACTCCCCCAGGAAGCCTATCACTCAATATCACATCCATAAATAAAACCACTATGATACCAGTAACCCACACCAAATTTCTAAGTGTTGAAATTGACAACACTTTGAAGTTTGATATTCATATCCCTCAAACCATCAAGAAAGTGCACAAGAAATTAGGCACTCTCTACAGAAACAAACAATTCCTAACCATAAACACAAAAGCTACCATTGCTCATACACACCTCTTGTCTACACTATTATACTCCACTCCCATTTTAACCAAACTCAGAAAAACTGATCTAGCTAAACTAGAATCCTGCTATAAAAAAATTGTTAGGTTCACCACAGATTCCCCATCTTGGACATATCACTGTACATCTCTAAAACTACTAAATTGGCTAGAACTACCACAACTACTACTCTTTAATTGATTAACCTTTGCTCATAAAATCCTGCATCAACCAGGAAAAAAAAAACTTCTCTCTTGAACTTTATACAACCACACACCAACAATCGCTCTCTCTGTTCAGGCAATAAACTACTACTTACTATCTCCAAAGCAAACAACTTAGCCAGGGACTCATCCTTCTCAAGCTTCATTCCCAAGATATGGAGCAAACTACCAGCACCAATAACTTCCAACTGTTCTATAGCTCAATTCAAAAAACTTGTAAAGCCATGGCGCTTAATTGAAACTTGTCTCTACTTTTTCATGTTTCCTGGCTAGTTTCTGGTAACACAGATTTTTAGCAGTCTACACCTTATCAATGGCCTACTACTTTCCACTGAATTGCATATGCAATATGCAATATATGCCTATATTTGACAATGTATATAATATTGTATTATATTGTATTGCTCCTCTGAAATTTAGCTATCATTTACATACATCAGTTTTGTAAAGTTCTTCTGAAGTGTGTCCATCATGTATGTAATTCAATTACTTTTGTATTTTGTAGTTTGTATTTAGTGCTTTGTGCTATTTTTCTACATCCCTTGTACTGTTTCTACATTTTGTACTTTTCTTTGGAGCTTTTCTCCCTGGGCCTCCACTGAAAAAGGAACTGTGTCCAGTTGGACTTTCCTGGAAAACAAATGTAAAATAAATAAATAACATAATGTTGCTTAGATTATCACAGTACCAGCTCCAATGATCAATTTAAATCCTGGCATTATTCTGTGCAGTGCAGGCCCAGCATCTTTCATACAAAGTGCTAAAAGCAGCTTTTGATTTGTTTGACAATAGATGTGCCTAAGGTTTCACTGTTAATACTTTAAAAAGTCTCTCATTAAGATCACAAACTTGCTTATGAATGATTTTGCAACATATATGGACAGGATAGTCTATACTAAGAGGTGTTATATTAAAATGATAGACTTCCCTACCTTTCAGTTATAAAGCTTAACTTGTTTAACTTAATTTCAACAGTTATGAAGCAGTTCCAAGGTAATCTATGATTACCAATCTGGGAAAGATATAACTTGCAGTTCCATTCCTTGAAATATGCTGGCATTCAGACAATGCTTTGCTTTTACAACATCTTCAGGCTATTGGTTTAAATTTCTTGTATTCAGGAGCTTGCAAAATAAGTTAAAAATCTTGTTTATACACTCTACTGTTCATAGGTTCTATGGGTTTCACATGTAAAGCTGTAGATAATTTAGTTTCAGTAATAGTATGAATTTATATATGTTCAAAAAAAGGTCCAACAGCAAACCAATACAGAACCAAATGAGACAGAATCCTGGCAAAACAAAGTACTTTCTGTACAGAAACAATGAGAAGTCACCCTTGCTGAAGGTTTTAAGGGAAATATGAAAATTACCCCTTAAAGTCTTACAAGTACTCCAGCACACTTTCTTTTTAATACACAATGACCTATAAGTTTTATGCCCATACACAGAGGAGAGGTTTCCAGCTCTGAAATTGTACCTTATTGGCCATTTTGGGCCGCTTTCTATCCCTTTTAACTTTCTGCCTTAAAAACCCGTGTTTGTGCAGGTTTGACCTTGTTTTAGCTCTGCGGATCCTGTTTTGGCATCATGAAAACTACCGCACGTTAAACTAGGCATTTTTCAAGTTACTGCATTTACTGATACTTTTGTTTTTAGCCATTTTATAAGTTATTTCTACTGTATTTACTGTGTAGGCTACACACTCAAGTGTGCTAGCCTTTTCAGTGCTTTAAAAGTGTTTGCTCATTTCCTGCCATTTTCTCTTGCTAGAATAGTCCAGATTTCAGATTTGCTAATTTTGGGAATCTATTTTGAGTTTCTGACTTGTCCAGACCTTGCTGTGATAGAGGGAAGTGTTTCTGCTTATCAGTGGAAGTGGTAAACACTGAGCAGCCTATCTATTGCTAGAGGAGTGGTTTCCAGCTCTGAAATTGTACCTTATTGGCTGTTTTGGGCTGCTTTTTATCCCTTTTAACTTTCTGCCTTAAAAAAACCTGTGTTTGCGGGAGGTTTGCACGATGCGCAGTGCCACTAAGCTAGGGATAACTATTACTGATGCCAGAAAGTCTACTCTTGAAATTTTCCCTTAGATCTTGCTAGTTTTCATCTTTTTGCTCTCAAACTAGACTATTTAAGTATAACACTTGCTCAGAACTTCTTGTGGCTTTTACCGTAGCTTATATACTGCTTCCAGCACTAAACTTTCCATACAGGAATGTACAAAACACCTTCAGTACTTAATAAATTGAGCACCTATCCAGGCATGTCTAAAGGACAGTTCCCTGTGCTTTCTACTGTTATCCTGGTGAACTTGGGTATCATGAGGCAATATAGCAACTGCCTCATGTACACAGACAACCCTCTCCTCTTACCTCCCAACACTATGACTTGTGAGAGATGCACATATATTGCCAAATTGGAAGCCAAGCACTCTCCAGCCAAGACTGAATTAGCCAGTCAGGAGAAGGTTAACACCTGCACAACACCACATGGAACACATAGCCCTCCAGAACATATACCACCACAACCCACACATAGCATCACTAAACACACACCCACTTTTGTGGAGGTTCTCAATAAAAATCTGCCCAAACAACAGTGACCTCAGAGGCAGAAATGCAAGCAACCATCACATTCCAACACAAACCATGAGACACATAGCTCACATAAACAGTGTGCCACTCAACCAGAGCCACTAAGCCAAAACAGCTTACCAAATACACTAGTCATAGGTAACACAATAGTAAAGCACTCTAATGTCCCACTCACTAGGTTGAATAAGGAGAAGGTTATGGTCAGCTACCTGTTGGGCGCCAGGATCCGCCACATAATGCACACAATTAGGTCACTCCGCAGCAGGTACAAATATGACTGTGTCATTGTTCATGTTGGTGTGAACAATCTGAGACATAGCTCCCTGGACTACATAAAAAAGAGACATGGAGGAGCTCTCAGATCTTGTATCCAAGGCAGGTATGACCCTGGCCCTAAGTAGCATCCTACCATCACCCAGAATGATACTACAGTAGAAGCAGAAAATGATTGACTTCAACAACTGGCTAAGTTTCTGGTGTCATTCTAAGGGGAGCCAGTATCTGTCTGCCTGGGATGACATGATCGCCAGACCTTGATGCTTTGCCAGAGATGGCCTGCACCTATCACCCCTGGGATTCCAGATACTGGCCAAGCCTCTTGCCACCCCTATAGTGCTTTTTTAGGTAATGTCCTGAAGACAAAATTATCACCGTAACAGATACAAGCAAACATAATCTCAGGGTTATGCTACTCAATGCTAGAAGTCTAAATCTCAAAATGCACTCACTTGAAGCACTCCTTAAAATGGAGAACATCGACATCTGTGCAGTAACAGAGACCTAGTTCAAGGCTCCAGAGAGCACCCCAATGCTACCAGAATAGAATTCATGCCACACCTTTCAGCCCCTAAACTTGGAGTGCAGCCCTAAAGGTGGCAGTGTCTCCATATTCATAAAGGATATGCACACCTCCAGACTAGTAGCCCAACATAACGCATCAGAAATATTTCAGGTACAACTAACACTGGGGAAAACTGCAATCCAGGTTGTAGCCTGCTATAGATTTCCCACATGTCCCAAGACTCCCACTCCACATTCCTAAACACATTGGAAAATATTAAGGTACAACCCATTACCCTTATACTGGGAGACTTTAACTACACCTCCATTAGCTGGGAAATGTACTCATGTACCAATGCACTTGGTCAACACTTTCTGGAATTCATTCTCAGCTGGGGAAGAAACATCCTTGACCTGGTCATTACTAACATGGGCGACCATTATGCTACACCAAAAATCAACTCCTCCATCATCAAATCAGACTACAAGCTAATAACCATGGATAGATACATCCAACCCACACCCCCTGTAAAGGAAACCACCATGAAAAACTTCTCCAAAGCCAATTTTGGGTTTCTAAAAACAGAGGTGGCAAACTTCATGTCAACCATGCAAATGGAAAATATGTGCATGACTGCTGAATCATACACCAATGCACTGTATTGGCCCATGCACAAGTGCATGGAAAGGGCCATACCAAACAGAACCAATACACTCTCCTCCAAAAAAAAGGAAGCCAATCTGGTGGACCCCTGCCATAAACAGGCTCTACAACAGAAGGAAGAAAATGTTGCAGAAAAGGGTGAAGTCACAAGACTGGAAAAACTCCCTTGGTAACCTCAGCAAAAAAAATGAGATCCCTCATCAAATCCTCTAAAGCTAGCTATGAAAACAAAATTGCTGCAGATACTAAGGACAAACACAAGCCATTCTATAGTTATGTCAAGAACTTACAGGGCAATACTCAGATCTGCTCTGAGCTACAGCACAATGGTAACAAGTATACCGAACCATCTGATATTGCCAATATATTGGCCGACAGGTTCAGTGCAAACTTTACCCCCCTTTCACTGCCTAAAGGGCCAATCACAATATCTGAGGAATGCCAAGTCCCTAGTATCATGGCTGCACAGGTAAAAGCTGCACTGTCCAAAGCCAAGAATACTGTTTCCATGGGACCTGATAGTATCTCTGACTGTGTTCTACATGAATTACAAAGTGAACTGGCACCACACTTGAGTGCCCTGTTCAATCACAGCCTCACTTCAGCCTTTGTCCCTTTATAATGGCACACTGCTACAGTCATCCTACTCCACAAAGGGGGGGTGACTACTGCCCCCAAGAACTACTGCCCCATTAGCCTGATGAGTCTGATATGTAAGGCTATGGAACACATCATCATGGACCTTATAAATAGGGGCATAGGGAATTTCCAAACTCTGGACCCCACGCAGTTTGGGTTTGTGAAAGGTAGATCATGCCTGCTCAACCTGATAGACTTTTTCGAGTCTGTCACTAAAGTTGTGGATGAAGGCAAGGTAGTTCACACAACCTACCTCGATCTTACCAAGGCCTTCAACACCATCCCTCACTCAGGAATCATAGACAGACTCACTAAACTAGGCATAAACCCCTATGTCATAAGATGGATTGCCAACTGGCTCACTAATAGAACCCACACTGTCAAAGTAGTGGACTCCAAATCTGACTACCAACCAGTTACAAGTGGAGTCCCACAGGAATTAGTCCTAGGTCCTCTCCTGTTTGGCATCTACTTCTCTGAAGTTCAAGCCAATACAAATGGACTATGGCTGACCAAGTTCACTGATGAATGCAAACTGGGAGCCATTATTGATTCATCAACTGATTTACACATTCTACAAAAAGGCCTCACTCAGACCGATGATTGGTGCCAGAACCATGGCCTAAAGATCAATGCCAGGATGTGCATTGTCATTCCCTTTGGGAAAAACTTAGTACTCGTGAACTACCACATTGGTGGTAGTCCACTAAACACCGAAGGTGTGATAAGAGATCTGGGGACACAGGTTGACAGCAACCTCTCACTTACCTGGCACACATCTCAACTATGTTTCCATTTCCTGCAAAAGAAATTACACAAGGCCATCTAGGTGTTAAATGTGGGTACTGTGCTAATGTGAAAGCATAAGGCTAAATATTTAGTGTGTCCATATGCTGTTACCCTCCCACATGTTCATGCTCTGGTGCAGGTGATGATGCATATGCGCTGGAGCCCTAGATTAACCACTCATCCATAGCCTTCTCAGTATGTCCAAACATCAGTATACAAGAACAATGCACATACACAAACTTGTAACATTACTGAGTAAAAGCCCACTTTAGTTGCTTCAATGTGTCTTAGGGTGGTCCAGTGTGATCTAGCCACTGCCTGCATAATAAAGTTAGTATGCCTTTGGAATACGCTAACAATTCATGTGAATCAGAGCATCTCTATGACACTGTTCAAACTGAGCCTGGACAAGCAGATGGGGCACTATAAATTCTTACCTGGATAGTGCCCAGAACCCTCCTGGACATGGGCAGTCACTGCTAAATACAGTCTGGAGTATTGACTAGTGTATCTATGGTATAACATTAGGATGAAATGACTAGACTTGAAATGACCTCTGGGTCAATAGCCTAGTAAACTCCTATGATCCTGTGTTGCATGCTCCACAATTTGATTTTGAGGAGTCAGGCTGGGCAGACCTAGTCTACTGGTACTATTGGACTAACCACCTATACTGACAGTGGAAAAGGCGCATTAACACTTTTGTTTGAAGAGAATGTGATTGAACATCAACATCAACAAGCACCCATTTGCCCACCCCCACTTCAGTGAGACGTAAAGTAAATGGCAGAAGAGATGAAGCAACAATGTCTAGTCCAGATGTTTTGGCTGATGCATTCAGTGCATTCAGGGTACATATACATTTTTTCTGGTCACTGCATGGTTGAACCACACTGTGTATCAAACTTTCCAGCAGTTACCACACAGGAGGTTGGGAGGGCGGGGAGACTGAAACACACCTGCCATCAGGTACACAGTTGGATAGGGTCCCAATGACACATGTCTGTCTACATACATTGAGTCAGGGACATTTCACAGGAGTGCAAAATGTAGATCTTTAGGTAGCTGGTATTCTGCATCGTATATTACGCACTTCTGACATGGGACTGCATCCACTATGTCACGGTGGCATTACACAAAGATGGTCATCCTAAAGTAAAAGATATTCTATAATACACAGATTCCTCCTGTG
Source organism: Protopterus annectens (assembly GCF_019279795.1). NCBI lineage: Eukaryota > Metazoa > Chordata > Ceratodontiformes > Protopteridae > Protopterus > Protopterus annectens. The sequence goes on along the minus strand of NC_056741.1, from coordinate 1,178,712,650 downwards.
ATATGTGTGTCTGTCACAGCAGGACTCTGATCTCCAGCCACCACACTGGCTTACTGCAGTGGAACTTGTGTTCCCTACTGACAAGGATGTTGTACAAGTTTGGTACTGTGACCTGGCTGAAGTCCATATATGAGGTGTCCTGCCTATGGAGGGAGAGATTCATTGCCTCCATCAATGACTGGTGGTGGAGTGTGGTACTCATCCTATTGCAGATGAGGCCTGTGTACTTCTCACAAGACTCCCTACATGGTCCTCATTCCCCCTAGTTCATGCCCACTCTTGACCCTAGACAACAGAGCCTGTCACTGTAGTACTGATGATACTGAAAATCCTGTTCATGGAGGCTGACACAGAAGCACCATATGCGATCACACAGCTCTCAAGATCGGTCATTGCTGTTGGACTTCATGTCTTCAAAGATGGCACATAACAGAACAAAGAGGCTTGTGGTAGACCAGGTTGCAGCATGTTGTGAATGGGTGATATTACAGCATGTCTACATATTGATCTTGAATGTCACTCATGTCAGAGTAGACTGTGACACGTCAGTAATGGACACTACTGTAATTATGAAAAATGGTGGGCATACACACTTCAGATGCACTGTGTAAATCCACTGCTGCACCTGCAAATGGAGCATCACTAGTTGTAAGGCCCATGACAGATCCCTCTCATATTTGGTAGGTGAGCAATCATGCCATACAGCCTATTGTTATTGCATGTCTGACACCATATGTTTGTCCTGTATTCAGGGAGGATGCACCCATGGAAGATGATAAACAGTAGCAATGTGTCATCAGACTGTGACTCAGGTATTTTTGTCACATCATCATCATCAGCTCCAACACAAGTAGCAGCATCAGTCTGTTATTGTGTCCCAGTATCTACAGGTGTCACTGCAGCTGTGCT
>NC_056741.1:1178699354-1178711241 GCF_019279795.1 Protopterus annectens | reverse complement strand
TAGTATATGACTGCTGTAATGTGTAACTGTAAATATTCAGTTTATTGTCTCAAACCTGTACAGCTCAGCTTAGAACATGATGGGACATGTCCTGAATGATGCAGGCTCATAAGTAGGTGCACAGCACATAGGCAAATCAGGCAAGGAAGTATACATGCATGTGATATGCTTAGGTATTCTGTGTGGGTTTCTGCAGGGTTCTTTTCTTACATGGGGTTGTAGTGTATCACGTAATGATAACTGCACACTGTCTTGTGTGTTCCTATGTATACTTGTACCATATTCAGTTAACATATCTTAACATATCTTCAGAGGACCCACACTTGACTGTTAAATGTCTTACAGCTAGGAGGTAATACTTATGGAATTGTATACAATGTCCTAACATCTAACCTTTTAGTTCCCTAGTAACACGCCAGCACTCAAAATGCAAGTGCCGATGCGATGAAAAAAATGCAGGAGAAGAGCAAATCTCAAACATCTCTACTCTCCTTTAGACTTCTTTTGTGTAGGGGGCAATCTCCCCAGACAACCCAAACATATGTATACTAACTTTGATAATGCCATAACTCAGACAAAAGGGAATATTCAGAGAAATTACCATCTCAGACTAATAAGTCCAAAAAAAACTAACTTGCATATAATAAAGTCCATTTTTTTGGACATTCAGTCTCTGTGTTTTGGGACACTTGATATTTCAAATGGTCACCTGGTTCCCTTATATGCCCTTTATTCTTCAGCATGAGTAAAATGTAATTCAAACCACGTTGCCTTTTGCATGAGGCAGGAGAGGCTGGCAAACAGCTGCAGTTAGATCCCCACCCAAGAGCTGACATGCTTTAGAGTTTTCATTCCACTTTCAGTATAAAGTCCCTCATAACTACTTTCCCATTTGCTCTCTCACTGCAGGTTCAGATGATAGATTTGATCTTCAGGTATCTCCACTGCATCCTTCCCCTGCTAAGAGTGTATCTGAGGTTCATGAGGATTAAATATGATGATTTTGGGAGTGCCTTGCTAAATGGAAGTTCTTTCTTCCTATTAAAAGGCAGCCCACTTACATTGCCTGAGGAGGTCCAGCTGCAGTTGGAGCTGGAGCAAAAGGTGCAGCCAACAGTGGAATGAGCATTAGCCAGATATATGAACTGGGTAGAAAGTCTCTGGGAGTGAACAACAGATACACACGAAAGGCCACCACCTACCATCATGAGCACAGAGAAGGGTGTGACTCACCCAACCAGGAAAGGCCAGCCCACAACCATCAGGATACCAGAGGAAGGTGTGGCCCATCTAACTAGGATCTGCAATCCACCATGTGGCTGTGAATACTTGTAAATTCATGGAAGGCCAGGATGGGAATGAAATATGGCAGCTACATGTGCCCCCCACTACCCACAGCCATGTGTGCTCCCTTCCTCTTCTGTCATTACTCACTCTCTGTGGTTGTCCAGCCCTCGCCATCAACAAATATCTATCCCCAGTTTATCTCTGTCCTTCCAATGTCTCCACAGCCAACTGTGTGGACATCCACCTCTGCTTATCACTGTTGTTTTGTGGTTATATCTTCCCAAATCTACTGTGCAATCCCTACTTCCTACCTCCTGCTTTGTCTTCACTCTTTATGCATTTCTCCTCTTTTTTCACAGAAAAGAATGAGCTTAGATCTTTGGGCTGGTTCTACAGCTTTCAAACCAGTTTGTTGTTGTGACAAGTTCTTTGAAGGCCTTTTGAGGCTTTGAACTTGTATAAGAAACACTGAACACTAATTCACAGTGTGTAGTGCATGGTGGCATCTTCTTCAGCTGTAAAGGACCATTTGATAATGAATGCCATGCATCATATTAATCCAAAATAATCAGGTAATCAAGCAAGACATTTCTAGCAATATGTATTACTTTTTCTGGTTTACGTGATCTACACATCTTTCATATCTATTAGGTTTACTCAGTTGTCACTCATAACTTTGATTTATGTCCATTTTATACAAGCACTTTTTAGTGACAAAACCACATTTTGCTCACTATGCTTAAGATGCTTTGTTGATGGTTTGTCTCCCTCTGTACTGTAGTTTCATAGTTTCATAGTATAGTACTAGGCTATCTGCCCTGGGGCATTTGTAAGCCTAGCCATAGTGATGTGGCATTTGCCACCCCATGAAATGGTACAAAAATGTACAGAATAAATTTAGAATACTGTGTCTAGTAGTGACAAAATGAAGGTCCCCTTATATAATAGAATTAGTTTACTGTGCCCCTGTCTAGCAGTGACACAGATGTGACCTGTGGGGTAAACGTACGATCTCCCATCCACTCGTCAAGATTTCTCTTGAAGACAGTCAGTGAGGGGCTCTGCCTAATACGAACTGGGATCTTGTTCCAAAGCATGGGAAGCCTCTGGGTTATGAATCTATCCCTCCAGCATGTCCTATTCATACTTGTGCCGAGGTTTAAGTCTTTAGCTCTCGTGGTCCTGATGGACTTGGATTTTTTGAGGTGGAGCATGTCCATCAGATCCTGATTGGACATGGCCTTGTACGTCAGGCAGAGATCACCTCTGAGCAGGCGGTATGATACTGAATAGAGCTGAAGTTTCTTTAGTCTGGCAGAATAAGACATATGTTGGAGACCCTTGATCCTCTTGGTGAGGTACTTTTGTGGTCTCTCCAGCTGTTGCAAATGCCGGGTGAGGTACATACCAAATGGGGCATTGTACTCAATCATAGGTCTGATGAGGGAGGAATATAGGGGTACAATGACATCCTTGGATCTGGATGTGAATCCCTTCATGATGAGGTGTGCAAGGTAGAATGTTTTTCTAACCACTTTGGCAATGTGGGTATCAAATGAGAAGTCACTGTCGACTTGGGTCCCTAGGTCTCTGATTACTTTTTCAGTACTCAGTGGGTTGCTGTCTATGTGATAATTTGTGGGTACTTTGTTTTTCCCAAAGGGGATGACTATACATTTTTTGGCATTTAGTTTAAGGCCGTGACTCCGGCACCAGTTGTCCGTTTCTGTGAGGCTTTTTTGTAGGATGTGTGTGTCTGCTGGTGTATCGACTATGGCGCCTAGTTTGCAGTCATCTGCGAACTTTGTCAGCCACAGCCCTCCCGTGTTTGCTTTAACATCTGAGAAGTAAATGCCGAACAAGAGGGGTCCCAGGACAGATCCCTGTGGGACACCACTTGTGACTGGCTTTAAGTCTGACATTGCTCCAGTGATTTTAACTTTATGGGTTCTGTCCTTTAGCCAGTTTGCAACCCATCTAGTGACATAAGGGTTTACATTTAAGCTGTTGAGCTTATCTATGATGCCTGTGTGGGGTATTGTGTCGAAGGCCTTAGCCAAGTCCAGGTATGCTGTATGGACTGCTTTGCCCTCGTCAATGGCTCTAGTGACTATTTCGAAAAAGTCAACCAGGTTTAAAAGGCAAGATCTGCCCTTTACAAACCCGAACTCGGTGGGGTCAAGTGTCTTTAGGTCCCCTATGTCTCTGTTTATGAGTTCCATAATGATTCTTTCCATAGCTTTGCAGACCAGGCTGATTAAGCTTATGGGGCGGTAGTTTCCAGGGTCTGTAGAGGCACCACCCTTGTGGAGTGGGACCACTGTTGCTGTACGCCAGTGTTCAGGTACATATCCCGAAGTAAGGCTAAGGTTAAATAGCATTTTTATGTGTGCATTTAGCTCCTCTTGGAGTTCACGTAACACGCAACCCGGGACACCGTCAGGTCCTATTGATACTGTGTTTTTTGCTTTGTTTAGGGCGGTTCTCACTTGGACATCTGAGATGACAGGGAGATTACATTCAGCTGGGATAAGTATTTCTTCTTTTGGGGGTGAAGGAGGGGAGAAATTTGCACTGAACCTGTCAGCCAGAATGTTGGCAATATCTGTGGGTTCAGTGTATTTTTTATTGTTGTGAACCAACTCTGAGCATATCTGAGGGTTTCCAGGTTTCTAACATAGCTGAAGAAGGCTTTGTGGTTATCTTTAGTGTCCTTAGCGATTTTTCTCTCAAAGTTGGCCTTGGATGTTTTTATGAGAGAACGTAGTTTTCTGCTAATGTTGATCAGAGATGTCTTCCCTTCATGGGATTTTGCTCTGACATGCAGTAGCTTCCTTCTTTTGTTATACAATTTGTTTATGGCTGAGGTCCACCAGACAGGATGCTTACATTTGGTGGAGAGGGACTTGGATTTGTTTGAGATTGCATGATCCATGCATTCTTGGAGATGTCCATAGAAAGCATTTGTGAAGGATTTGGCATTGTGGGATGTGGTATCCACTGGCACAGTGGGCTTAAAGGATACCATCTCAGCCTTAAGAAGAGTGAAGTCTGCTTTTGAGAAGTTTTTCACTGTGGTCTTTTGTGCTGGGGGTGGAGGTGGGATATGTATATCCAGGGTGATTAATTTGTGGTCAGATCTCACTAGTGAGGGGTATACTTCCGGTGTGGAGCATTTTGTTCCCATGTTTGTGATGATCAGGTCTAGTATATTATCTCCCCTAGTGGGAGAGGTGACTAATTGTTCCAGTGCATTTGAATTTATGAATTCCAGGAACCTTTGGGCTAGGGTATTAGGGCTAGAATAATGTACTCAATCTATGTTTGGGTAGTTGAAGTCTACCAGTATGATGGTATTTTGTGATACATTCATATCCTCCAATGTCTTCAGGAAGGCTGAGTGGAGTTCTTGAGATTGGGAGGGTGGTCTGTAACATGCTACCAGTTGTATAGCAGTTTTGCCTATGGTTAGTTGCACCTGTATGGTCTCTGATGCTTCATGTGCTGCTACTAACCTGGAGGTGTGGGTGTCCTTGATGAATATGGACACTCCACCTCCCATTGTGGTTTGGCCCAGGTTTTGGGGCCAAAAAGCATGATACGAGGTATAGCCTGGTAGCGCTGGGGTGCTCTCAGGAGCCTTGAACCAGGTTTCAGTTACTGCACAGATGTCGATGTTCTCCGTGCTGAGGAGTGCATCAAGTGCCTGCATCTTGAGAGTTAGACTTCTGGCGTTGAGCTGCATTACCCTTAGTTTTTTTGCATTATTGTTTTCTAAGGAGGTGGGTTTGTCTTTTGAGCCTTGCCTAAAAAAGGCACTATGGGGGTGGCAAGAGCCTTAGCCAATATCCGGAAGCCCAGTGGTGACAGGTGTAAGCCATCCCTTGCGAAGCAGCGTGGCTTGTCCAACATGTCATCCCAGGCAGACAGACATTGGATCCCCTTAGAATGACACCAGTACTTGAGCCAATTGTTAAAGCTGATCATCTTGTCTTTGTATTGTGGTATCATTCTTGGTGAGGGCAAGATGCTGCTCAGGGTCAGGGTCATACCAGCCTGGGCTACATAATCGGAGAGCTCCTCTATGTCTCTTTTCATGTAGTCCAGGGAGGTACATCTCAGGTCATTCACACCAGCATGGACAATGACGGAGTCATATTTCTACTTGCTTTGGAGTGACTTGAGTGCGTGTGTTATGTGGCAGATCCTAGCTCCTGATAGACAGCTCACAGTCACCTTCTCCTTGTTCAGCCTGGTCAGCAGGACATCAGTGTGTCTGACTATAGAGTCACCTATTACTAGTGTATCAGGCAAGGTGTTTGGCCTTAAGGGCTGTGATTGGTTGACACACTGATTTATTGAAGTATGTGTTGCATGTGTTTTGTTTTGAGGTGGTGGATTTTTGGGTGTCTGCTTTGGGAGCCTCTGTTGTTTTGGTAAGTTTTTTATGAGAGCCTCCGAGTATGTCTTTGCGTTTTATGTGTTTGGTTTGCAGTTGTGGTAGGTCTATGTGGGACTGGGATTGTTGTGTATGTGCGGTTGCCATCTCCTCCTGTCTGGTCATGCCAGCCCTGAGTTGAGAGAGTTCAGCCTCCAGTTTGGCTATATAGTTGCATCTCTCACATGTATTTGTGTTTGTTGGGAGGAGGAGAGGGTTGTCTGTGTACATGAGACAATTGTAGCATTGTCTCAAGATATCCAGATTGACCAGCTGAACTGGAGATGATGCCAGTAATCTACCACTCGACATGCTAGAACTGTATAAGGGAGTGCTGTACCTTTAAGGGAAGTGGATATTCACAGGGGTGGTAAGTAGATGTAGTGCTTTACTTAGTATGAGAGTGCTTACTTAGTAGAGAAGTATTGAGAACAAGTGCTAGGCTTATAATATAGCAAGTAGTCTGGTTATACTAAGAGTAGAGCTTCTTTAAGGGAAAATTTGAAGAGCAGACTTGGTGGAACCAGAAAAAGTTTAACCGGTGCTGCTAACTGCGCAAAGCCGGCAAACGTGGATTTTAAACAGTGAACTACAAAAGAGCTAGAAATGGTCCAAAACAACCAATTACTACAGCTTCTTTTGCTGAGGTCACTTCCTACAGGGACAGGTAGGCTGCTCAAGGCTCCCCACTCCCACTGGTGAGCAAAGAAACTTCCTTCTATCCAAGTAAGGTAATGGACAACACAGGAACTACACCACAGCCCGGAATACAGCAATGCCTGTAAACTGGTCTAAAGTAGTCGAGGAAGGCGGGAAAACAAGGATTATTTTTTTGTTTTTTTGTTTTTGTAGTATTGGCACACCTAATCCAGGCGCTATTTATTTCTAAAATCTCCATTTGTGAAAGAGAAACCAAGAGAGACACATATGTGTAAACCATTGTGAAAGTCTCCTTATCTGCACACACACACAAAAAAACCTTGAGAACTTTAAGTGAAACAATGTTTATAGTCTGTACTTCAACTCTGTTTTATTTGCCTGTACTTTGTGAATTCTTAGCTGTCATTCTAGGTTATAGATCATGTGACTAATCAGTATCAACTATTACTATGCAAACCACCGCCTGCCTTTATTACATTGCTATATTTTGTCATATATGGGTGCAATTTTATAGAAATGGAACAGCAATTTAGTCAAAAGTGGGGTATAAGTTGCTGCACGTGTAGACAGACAATTTCACTCAATCAAATGCAGATTTGACAAACATTGAGAAATGGAGTTTAGTGTACTTCTTTAAATGCTTAAACCTTTGTATATATTAGAAGTTTCAGCACTAGGGGGTAGGAATGTGTTGGTGAGTGTTTGCAGATTAGAGTGAAGTAAGGGCTAGGTAAGAGGGTAGACGTTAGGGCTGGATTTGTAAGTATTTGTAGGTCATGGTTAGAGTAAGGGCTAGGTAAAGGAAAAGAGAGTAGGAGTTTGTTTTTAGGTTAGGGTTAAAGAAAATGGTAGGAAAGGAGACAGATGTAGTGTTGTGCATGTATGTGGCTTTGTATGCTGTGTGCCTCTGAGCTGCTCTGCGTAGTGGTAGTGTTATGGAAAGGGTTCTCCTAATACAAGTTTTCAGGTTAGAGGTTGGGGCAGGGATGCAGTGATAGGATTACAGTCAGGGTTAGGGTTAGCATGCATTAATAAGGTGGTGCAGGTGTGTGCTAACTCTAACCCTGCCTTAACCCTAACCTGGCACCTTATCTATAGAAAACCCTTTCTGTAATACTACCACTATTCAGACAAATTTGATCTGACTGTGGTAGTAAGGTTTTTGTGAAAGGTCAGAAAAAGAAACTATTTGTTTTCTTTTTTAAATCCTTATTTAGTAAGATTGTTTTTTTTAATTGCCAGAGTCAATCATTTGTGATTTGATGCTTGTGCATTTCAATTAAATGTCAAGAACCCATATAGATAGTGTGTGTGTGTGTGTGTGTGTGTGTGTGTGTGTGTGCACACACACACCCACACACACATACATTTATAATAAACAACCTTACTACCAAACTAAAACAAACTACCCCAGGAACTACTGCCCCATTTGCCTGACGAGCCTGGTCTGCAAGGCCATGGAACTTATAAAAAAAGACATTGGTAATCTCCAAACTCTGGACCCCACCCAGTTCAGGATTGTAAAAGGCAGATCATGTCTCTTAAACCTGACAGACTTCTTTGAAGCAGTCACCAAAGCCGTAGACGAGGATAAGGTGGTTCACACAGCCTATCTAGATCTTGCCAAGGCTTTCGACACCAACCCTCACTCTGGAATTATAGATAAACTCACTAAACTATATATATATATATATATATATATATATATATATATATATATATATATGGTTTACTATCAAAATTTCGAACGGCACTCCGTCAACTGTACTATAGTCGAACACGGAAGTTCGAAAACGGTAATGTCGAAGTAAAAAAAAACAATCTAAGAATGGGTTTTAACATGGGTTGAGGTAGGGGAGATGTTTGTAGTTCAGAATAATACTGAACACCTACCTCAACCCATGTTAAAACCATTCCTAGATTGATTTTTTTACTTCAACATTCAACGTTTTTGAACTTGCACAGTCGACGGAGTGCCGTTCGAAATTTTGATAGTAAACTATATATACATATATATATATATATATATATATATATATATATATATCCCTATGTCACAAGATGGGTTGCCAACTGACTTACTGACAGAACCCACACTGTGAAAGTAGAAGACTCCAAATCTGACTTCAGACCAGTGACAAGTGGAGTACCACAGGGTTCAGTCCTGGGTCCTCTCCTGATTGGTATCTACTTCTCTGAAGTACAGGCTAACACAGAAGGTCTTTGGCTAATGAAGTTCACAGATGACTGCAAACTAGGAGCCATAATCGAAACTCCTAACGATGTGGACATCCTGCAAAAGGGCCTCACTGAGACAGATGCCTGGTGTCAAAGCCATGGCCGCAAGCTATATGCCAAAAAGTGCATTCATCCCCTTTGGTAAAAGCTCTGTACCCATGAACTGCAACATAGGCGGTAGTATACTTAACACTGAAAGTGTGATAAGAGACCTTGGGACACAGGTGGACAGTAGTCTCTCCTTTGATAATCACATTGCCACAGTAGTCAGGAAATCCTTCTATGTGGCACACCTCATCACAAAAGGTTTCTCATCCAGAAAAAAAGAGGTAATTGTTCCCCTCTACTCATCACTCATTAGACCCATTATAGAGTACAACTCCCCTTTTGGTATGTACCTCACAAGACATCTACAACAACTGAAAAGGCTGCAGAAATACCTCACAAACGGGATTACCGACCTCAAACAGATGCCCTACGCAGACCATCTCAAAAAACTTCAGCTTCATCTCTGCCTAACATACAAAGCTATGTCAAACCCAGAGCTGTTGGACATGCTCCACTTCAAGAAGTCCCAATTCCTCTGAGCTACACGTTCTAGGGACCTAAACCTTGTCACCACAATAAACAGAACATGCCAGAGGGATAGATTCCTGTCCCAGAGACTTCCCATACTCTGGAATAAACTATCTATCTATAGCAAACAAAGCTCCTCATTACTATTCTTCAAGAAAAATCTTGATGATTGGATGGGAAATAGGAAATTCACCCCAGGGATCACTTCTGTGGCTCTGCTCGACAGTGGCACAGGAAAATAATTTTCTTGGGTGGCAAAAGCCAGGGTACCTTTTTGGCTGGGCTTGTATAGGCCAGTACCTACCTATGAACCTACATGTGTGTGTGTGTGTGTGTGTGTGTGTGTGTGTGTGTGTGTGTGTGTGTGTGTGTGTGTGTGTGTGTGTGTGTGTGTGTGTGTGTGTGTGTGTGTGTGGGTGTGTGTATGCATGTGTACACAATATAAGAGCATATCTAAACAATTCTACCTTGGTTTGTGATTTACTGTGGAGTGGACTAGTATGAGAAATTTTATTTGAATTTATATTGTACTTATTATCACTATTTTCACTGTTTGTAGGTATTCATTGATTCATATTTTGGTGTTTTACCTTTAATTTCACTGTTGGTTGTTGGAAAGGGATATGTTTTAAACAGGCAAGCTCTAGCCATCCCAAGGGGCCTAGACAGCTATAAATTTGCACATAATACAGAGAGTAAAATCTAGAGCCTATCTAAACATTCCTACCTTGGTTTTTGATTTAATGTGGAGTGGACTGTTAAGAGACGTTTTATTTGAATTTATATTTTATTTGTTATCATTGTTTTTCATTTTTTCTAGGTAGGAAGGGATAGCTTGTGAACAAGATTGACTTTGCTTCATATTTTGTTGTTTTAACTTTAATTTCACTGTTGGCTGTTAGACAGGGATAGGTTTTAGACAGGCAAGCTCTAGCCAAGCCAAGGGGCCTAGACAGCTATACATTCACACAGACTGCAGAGAGGAAAATCCAGAGCATATCTAAACAATCCTACCTTGGTTTGTGATTTATTGATTTTTACTGTTAAAAAGAAGTGCAACTGCAAGTCATAGTAAGCAGAAGCTACTGCATACAACATAAAGAAAGTACAGCTTTTGTCTGGCTTGCAGAACTTGTATGGTCAGAACAACTTTACTGTACTTATGTCAGTATTTAGTTGTATATTGCTTCTGTGACTTTTGTCACAGAAGTTGAATTAAGTTCTCTTTGGATTCTGTGGTTACGATTTTGATTATTTCTTTCTTTTACAATACTTTATTCGTTTGAAGCTGAATATAGATTCCTTAAATGATTATGCAATTAATGATTTGCTAATGCACAAATATCTTATACATTGTAATAAATGCTATGCATATTTAAATGTAACAGCTGACAACACTGGTGATTTGTGTTCCTTGTGTCAAAAGCTGGATGACTTGCTTACCATTGTTAGAAGTAAATTTAGACTTGATGATGATTGCACTTGTGCAATGGGCATGATTTGGAGAACTGTTTCATATATTGACTGGACTGGTGAAGTAAATAATGTTAGGCAAAGAACAAATAAAACACATTTAGGAAATGATGCATCTATTGTCTGTAAAGATCATTCAACCCCTATGAAACAAAACAATGCCCTTGACAACTTTGGAATTCTGGATGCAAGTATTCAGATGGATTTGGATTTGAGGTGGGGATGTGGAGCATGTCCATCAGGACATGGCCGACATGGTCAGGCAGAGACGAGCAGGCAGGGGCTCTCGAGCAGGCGTATGCTACTCTCTAATTTCTTTTGGTTTTGTAGGGAATAAGACATATGTTATGTTTGATTGATGAGATGGGTTTTTTGGTGTGGTGGTCTCTCAGCTCTTGCAAGGTTGCGGTGAGGTACATACCATGGGGGGGTACTCAACCATGTGCCTGATGAGGGAGGAGGGGTACAATGACATAGGTGGATCTGGGATCTGGATGTGAAACTGAAATGATGAGGTGTGCAAGGTAGAATGTTTTTTTAACCACAACGGTCAAATCAAAAGTCAAATGAGGAGGTCACTGTTGGGTGGTCTCTGGTCTCTGATTACTTTACTTTTCAGTGGGCTGGGGTTGCTGTAATTTGTGGGTACTTTTTTTTTTTTTTTTTCAGGGAAGGGATTTTTACATTTTAGTTTTAGTTTAAGCTGACGTGACTACGGCACCAGTTGTCCGTTGAGGCGAGGCCTTTTGTGTGATGTGCTCTGCTGGTGTATGACTCTATGGCCTAGTTTTTGTCATCATCTGTGAACTTGTCAGCCAGCCCTCCCATGTTGTTTTAACATCTGAGAAATAAATGCCGAACAAGAAAGAAAGATCCTGTGGACACATTTTTGCACACTGGACTGAGTCTGACATTGATCTAGCGATTTAACTTTGGGGGGTCTTGTTTTGTCTTTTTGCAACCCATCTAGTGACATAAGGTTTACTTTTAGCTGTTTATTTTATCTTATCTATGCTGAGTGGGTGGGGTATTGTGTCAGGCCTTAGCCAAGTCAGGTATGCTGGTGTATGGACTGCTGCCTCATCAATGGCTCTTAGTGAGTGACTGAAAAAAAAGTCAACCAGGTAAAGGCAGGATCTGCCCTTACAAAAAAAGACGAACTGGGGTCAAGCGTCATTCAGCAATCTGAGGATCCAGATTGATTGGAAGGAAACA
>NC_056741.1:1178664354-1178694354 GCF_019279795.1 Protopterus annectens | reverse complement strand
GATTGTTGACAGAGTGTCGGTATTGTGTAGCAGTGTATTGTGAATATGTTATTTGGCCTGTGTACAGACTGGGGTAGATGTCAGTGTTCTTGTTCCTATTCTATCTGACGTTGCAAGCTGCTCCAGTTTTTGGTACCCTAGCAGCATATATATTTGTAGGGCCAGACTGAGTCATGTCCCATACCACAACAGGCATTAGACTACACTGAGAATTGGGCCAGTATATCTAGGGGTAGTGTGTGAGTGGCAAATAAGATGATGGGTTTTGTTCACACAGTCCATATATTGTACTATTAATTAGGCTTACCATTATGTGACTGTGACTGCATTGATTGGCTGTGGGTATGCACTTTCACACTAGTGTCTGTTATTCTGTGCTGTTACATGCCTGTAGGGCCTGCTAAATTTGCAACTACATGTGTATTCCCCCATAGGAAAATTGGGATAGTATTGTGGCAGTCTGCCTGTAGTTTAGACAGTGCTTGGTGACATGCCTAGCACCTCAGTGTATTTACCCTAATGTGATGTTATGTCCATATATTTGCAGATGTACTGTTGCCTGGCCACCATACTTGTGTATTTTTGACAAAGCAGTGGGATGCTGTGAAGATGTATGTCACTGACTAGTGGGAAGTATGTGGTCATGGGACCTGTGCTTCTCCAGTAAACATATGTGAGGACAGACAGGAGGATGTGAATGCAGCAACTGTGTGAGCCTATCTACTCCAGTATCTGTGATATATCCCAATTGCCATGGCTTTAAACATCTCCTTTGTCAGGCTTGGTCCGCAGTTCTTGCACTGAGGAGTTCTGTGTAAACCTCTCAACTGACCAGAGTTTTTCAGACTGTCCACGTTTATTGCTCATATTTCTGCTGTATCCCACAGAATCATTACCGTGATTTGTGTGGTACTTCACTATGATTATTTTATGATTTCTGTCAGTAACTGATGACGTACATGTCAGTTTCAGAAGAGCCTTCCTTCAAAACATGTATGTTGACACAAACCCTGTTACTGTAGCAACATTCTACATTTATAACTACAATACGTACAGTACATTCCCTTGCACTAAGAGGTTGACAGTTATGGTGCTGAGGTATGACTCCACGACATGTTATGTGCATATTATATATCTATATATATATATATATATATATATATATATATATATATGTGTGTGTGTGTGTGTGTGTGTGTGTGTGTGTGTGTGTGTGTGTGTGTGTGTTTTATATATATATATATATATATATATATATATATATATATATATAATATATATATATATATATATATATATATATATATATATATATATATATACACACACACACACACACACACACACACACACACACACACACACACACACACACACATATATATATGTAAATATATGTGTGTTTGTATGTATATCTACATATGTATATATATATCGATATCCTCTTTATGTGTAAACATGAGTGTTGTATATTCCTTTTCAGATGTATCTCACCATATTCATCTGAGATGTGTATATTTAGATATAGAAACATGACTTATTCCACACAGTTTTCACTAACAAGTAGTAAACAATTGTAGTACTCAAAGCAGTTGTTTACCACTATTCCGTACTTGTTCTGACTGATATATATCTGAAAAAGCAACAAACATTCTCACAGCCGAGATAACTTGGTGGTTAGGTGATGGGTCTTGGGTTCATGACCTGCATGGGCTACTCATTTTGCTGCTGGGCAGAACAAGGGCTGATGGACACAGTATACTGTACACATGGGTAGTACCACAATATTTTCTCTTTGTATGTGTTTCATACTTGGGTAGTATCCCAGGATATATGCAGTCACACTTGCATGTATTGTATCATTACGTTACTACTTTTAACAGTGCTTTTCCAAGTAAGAGTAGATTGCAGATTGTAGTATTGGAACCATACTCTCTTGCATGCAAAGCTGGTCTCTGAGTACTGACTATCGTATTCATGGTGTTTGAGGTGTATGTTTTATGTATCTGCTATTGGATATTGATCTGATATGTTGATATTAACTGTAGATCACTATGTTTCTAGGACATGTCATTGAGGACTGCGTTCATGTAGTAATGGCATACCTATCTTTCAAAACATTCATCCTAATGGATAACCTGTTGGCTAACTACTTTCTTTGTGTCTTCTGTACAGATGTGCAGATGTCAGGTATTCATCTTGGCTGCTTACAGGCAATCTCTGATTGACTGGCACTGACATGTCTGCCCAGCTGTGTTATGAATGCCTCAGCTAGGAAACCCCACTCTGTATGCACCACATGCCACTGATACCTCAACTAGACTACCACAGTTAACATAACATGTTTGGGTACAGGTCCCTAACCCAGACACTGGCCATGTTATGCAATATATGTTGCATACATGTCAACTGGGTCACCTCACTGGCCATCTTCAAGAGAAAACCAGATGAGTGGATGTTGAATTTAACTGTCATCATGGGGATCACTCAAGTGGCAGTAGTTGATAGATGGCCTGCTGACAAATGTCAGGTGGCATGATACCAGTGTACTCACATGCCCTAGTCTTCTCTCCCTCCATGGACATAAGCCTGGTACACACCTAGGAACACCTGCACCTATGGACCTCAGTACTGACAAATGTGGTCTGTGTGCATTACTGAGTATAACAGTGTTTGTGTGTTTGTAAACTTGTAGTTCAACATACTCTGAGGGCCTTTTTACCCACTACACCCCCCACTGCTATATGTAGAAAGGGCTGCTGCTGTAATTCACATTACATCTACCTTGTGACACTCTTCACCCTATGGGCTACCTGGACCTTGCATTACCAGCACAACAGTGTTCTACAAATGGATAGATAGGCATGGGTACCCTCTGAGTCCTGGCAAATATGAGTATGTGTGTCTGTATGTGTGTGAAAGTATGTGTCAGTGTGCATATTTGTGGGAGACAGCATTCTGAGGCATCATTCTCCAAATACACTAAACCTTGCCATACATTATAAGGGATGGTGATGTTGCTGACATTAGGAGAGCCATGACAAACCCCACACACTACTATCCTAGTGACATGTGTCATAAATGCATATCCCTGTAGTAGCAGTGATTAGATAGACAAGGGTTTGTATTGCAGTCCTGGTAAATGTGTGATTGTGGGTATGTCAGAACATTATCATGGGTTTCAGTGAGTACAATATCCAATGTGGGGTGGGGGTGCTGGGTATACTGTCTGTACACCATGGTACCCCCAGTACATGTCCCAAGGTCCACTGTATGAGGACTGCTGTCATCATCAACCATACAGGTAACTGATGACATTTTGCAGCCCAGTAATGCATGTGCTGTGTGCAAAACCTCTGTAACAGTATGGACCCATGGACAAGGTAGTCAGCAGTGCTAAACCCAGGTCTGTCAAATGTGTGTATGAGTGTATATGTCTGTCAATGTGTATATGTTAGTATATTATACTATGTATTGTCCATTAACACCCAGTACATCCCCCATTACCATACTGTACAAGGCCTGGTGATATTGTTCACTGTACAGGAAGCTCAGGACACACCTCACCCTACAAGCTCTGTGGTGTGTGCAATTAAGGCCAAACACATTAGTAACAATATGTACCTAGGTAGGGGTTCTAATCTCAGTGTTTCCAAGTAAGTGTGTGCATGTGAAGGGATCTACTTCAGTTTGCAGACAATATATTTCCCAGGAGATCATTTGTCCGAGAACTAACTGGCAAAAGGTAACATTGCAAAGCAATCATCTTGTGGAAATTCATTCCATCAAAACTAGTAGTGGATGTGTAAATGCTATTTTCCCCATTGTACAGCTGTACGGTGATACTGGAGTTGGTATTTATAGTTGGGCATGGTTGTTGGCACAGCCACCCACATTGGGGGTATTGTTGTGCGTACCCCCCCACTGAGTGTGGTGTTATACTGTACAGTTTATGTTAAGAGGTTAAGTAGTTGTTAATCACACTATGTGTGGTTCTACTCTACCCCACACCCTCCAAAGTGGGGTGCCGTGCCCCCCAAACCAGCACACCTATGTATACCAACCCCAGAATTGCACTACATTGTGGAAAAGGACATATATCCTGCCAGTACCATTTTCAATGACATTAATTTTGGTGGACTGATTATTCACTTATGTGATATTTTGGCAATTTGGTCCTGGTGGAATTACATAGGCCAAAATGAGTTCTATGCAAAATGAAGTATATCCATGTGAACAGTATTCTTTGTGTATTGCATCAACACAAAAGCCTCTGTGTGTGTGTGTTATTCACAAACATTTCGTGTGTGGCACACTTGCCATTGTCTACTATAGAAGAGCTGCTTACATCAGCCACCATGCACTCACCTGTATACACCCCTCAGACTTATCAGCCATGTGCCACATGCAGTAACTGTTATACAGACCTGATTCTTATGTTCAGCTGTACCTGGGATATGACACAGTCAATGTGTTACCACAGTGCCACACCCCTTGTAGGAAAGGACAGGAGGCCAACATCCTCCTGACACAGAGACACCTAGAACACAAACAGAATACATTATGGAGACCACATTCAGTCAGTGTTAATAACAGCTAATATGCATAATAGCTGGATAGCTACACACCCTGACGTGTAAGCTGACAATACTTTAAACAGCATTAGAGTGTTTAGTACATTCACCCTGTGCATCAGAACCATATTAGCATGTCCTTGCTTCGATGGTATGGATGACAGGGATGTGGCACAGGTATCATCATATGCACAGGGTATGGAGTGGGTTTGCCAGAGGCCTAGGCTGAGCCATTTGGTTGACATCATGTGTGTAGGTTAGGGGGTTCTATACTTAATGGCCTGTGCAGACGTGGTGCATGCAGGTATGGAGGTGCCCTAGCTTTGATGGTGATGTGTATGTATGCAGACAGTTCTGCCATCTGGCTGCCCTATACAGGGGTATGTTGGACAGCTGCAGACCATACATGGCAGCATGTACAGTTCACTGTGTCCAGCCATAGACATGGGAACGTCACCTGCCAGGGGTTGCACAGGCACCACCAGGCAGAAGCCAAGATATGGTACTCTCCCCTGATGATGACAATTCTCCGCTGGATACGTCTCCCTGTTGGGACTGGCCAGGACCACATGCAGCATTGTGGTGTGGACAGCACCCCCTGCAGTGCTGGTGCTGGTACTGCCACTGCAGGAGCGGGAGTGAGATGTTGCACATCCACGTAGACCTCCACCTGTTGATGTTGCTAACCTACGTCCATGTAGCCAACACCCTACTCCCACCACATGCTCTACCACAGACACCACACAGTTGAGGATACCCACCATCTCACCCAACCGTCTATCCCTGACCTCTGCAAAATAACGGTGGGCATCTGCATGATCATAGATGTAGTCACATACAGCAGGAAGAGTAGCCCTCTGGAGCCTCAGACTATCTCTGGTGTAATGTTTCATACATGCCTGTGCCTCCATAATGGCCCAAAACATGTCTGCCAGGGGCATGATGGCCAGCAGCCTTCCTATGAGCACTACTGTACATCTGCCTGTGTGAGCTGCTGTGTACAGACACACTTGCCATAGTCACCACACTTTCCTGTCCCATGTCACCACCCACCAACTGTTCCTGATCTATGGCCACTGGTGATGGGGTATGTGTGGGCATTGTGACTGTGTGTGGGGATGGGGTGGATAAAAGTGGGATGGCAACCAATGGCACATATTCAGTCCCTGACAACCCTGCCTGTGTCTCACTATGCCTATCATCATAGTCAGAGTCTGTATGGACACTAACATCAATTTGCCTGCAGGAGGGACCCTGACTCACTTCGCCCCCTGTGAGGGGCAGACATGTACATTATGGTTTACATCTACACACACACAGACACACACACACACACACACACACACACACACACACACACACACACACACACACACACACACACACACACACTCACACTTACAGGTGAGGTGGCACAAAGATATTACACAGACCTCTCATTACACAACAGTTGACATGCATGATATATGGCACACAACAGCATGCACTGCAGCCATTTGTAATCCTTCTTACCAACATTATACATCTCTGTGATGCATGAGTTGTGTTAGTAGGTGATGCCCCTTCTCCTGGAACACACTGCACCCATGTACACATTATTGCTGTGCACCTGTACAGCACAATGGCATGGACTGTGCACCATACCTCACAAGTGTACAGACCATTGTTGAATGTGTAGATGTCTAGCAGTTATGTTTTCTCTGTTGCTCACAGCCCCTATGTGTTTGTCTAACACATAACTGGGATGATATGAGGACTGATGTCAATAATTAATGTGTTCAGTGCATGTATGTGCAATAACATCTGATTACATTGACAACCTTCAAAGCTTAGTGTGGATATGAGGAGTCTACACACCCCTGTTGACATGCCAGCCTCTTCTATGATAAGCAATGGGGCCATAATACTGCATTTGTTAACATTACACACACACCTGATATGTGACATATGACTTGTACAATCCAATGCAGTATCAAACAAATGTGTTAGTCATGGAGATGCTATATGAGATGCATACAATATGTGGGTTGCATAAGTGTGCACACCTTTAACATAATGGTTTGTTGAAGCACCTGTTAAGTGAACTACAGCAACCACTATTCCTGGAAGGGGTATGCCAGCATGGCCCACTTTACTTGGAATTATGTGGTCTGTCTGCTCTGCAAAGGTCCCCCAACTCTGCCAGATTGCAAGGTCAGCTCAATGTACACAGCCCTCGGAGGTCACACAGTGGCTTCACTATTGCTGTAGAGTCTAGGTTACGTCTGGCACAATTCATAACCTTGACTGTGTTCAGATACAGCCATTATTAGCTAGCACTGGATGTATGCCTCATTTCACTGTTGTGCTTCAAGCTGACACCCCTCCCCATCCTCAACCTTATTGCAGATGCCTGACAACTAAGGCCCACACATGAGTGTTATTTTCCAGTGTTCCAAATTCCAACCACCATGTCTACCAGTCTAGTTCCAGCTAATGAACAGCAACCCTAAAGGTGTCCACTGGCACCAGCAAGCTAAATGTTGGGGATGGTGGCCTTGAGGTGGACTGAGGTGTTGGTTGTGCACCACACATATCTTTATGGATACTGTCTGTAGGTTTGAGCCTTGGTCTCATGACATCATCACACATTGCAACACATGCCTTTAGAAGATGTTACGCTCATGCTACCTGTACACATAGGCCACATTTATGCTGAATCCAGGCAATTGTTGACACAGGTACTGCACAGGCAGTACATGCTAGGCATTCCTGCTACTCCCTTAGTGTTGCTGCATGTCTCTGGGCAGCCTCCATGACCAGTTTGTAATATGTTTTGTCATCTGTTTTGGATGGGCATCTGTTTATTTTCTACATCACTGTTTTTCCATATTACATACACCCATAGAAGACTGTCTGCACTATTTGCCATGGTATATGCAATGGTGAGGTAAGGTTACTTTTCCAACTCCTGACTGCTACTTTTCAGATATGGGATCCATTTCATGGTTTATAAGATGTGTGCAAGCCATGGCTGCCTCTGTTGCAGGTGACTGGGCAAATGTCATGGACATACTTCATACAGCAGTCCATAACTTGGTGTGACACTGAGGCCCTGTACTTGATGGCAGGTATGTACTCAATAAGAGTGAATGCTGTCAGTACATCACAAGCTGCCTCCACAATACATTATTTGAAGTGTGTGCGCACACATATGCTTCTAGTGTTTTGTAAGGTTTGTATTCCCCATATTTGTTGTCCTAACATAGGATTCTATATTACACATGTATTGCTCATGTTAGGATCACATTACAGGTTGCAAAAGGTGTGGAATGTGTTACTGTGGTCTGAAGTTGTATATATCAGGAACAGTTGCCATTGTATAGTGGTGTATACACTGTTGTATCCACTGTATAAGGGTAATGTTTAATACATGTCCCTACTGTAGGCCATTTGTTCCATCATTTTGTTTATCTCTGTCTGCACATCTGTCACTGACAGGTTGTGAGGTATACTGCAGGACTCGCACATACCCTTCAGATATGCCACCATGGTGACCACTGTGATGCAGTGCAGTTAACATCAACATAAATGAACATGAACAGCATGCATTATGGGTAGGTGTGTTAAATGTGTACATGGCAAATAGCATGGCCTTAACATGGGCTGTGTATGGCCAAACCTGAACATAAGTCTATATTCACCAGCTACAAGCTGCGGTCCCGGTTCTATACCAGAGGAACCTAAATAGTTGTGTGAGAGCAGTAATGTCAGTAGCCACACCAGTGGCATTGGTACAGGGTGGACACTGCATATCAGCACATCAACAGTACAAACCCCAGTACTAGGGATTATGCACATCTGTGCATTCCTACACCCCAGCAACAGACTATCTTATCTGACATATGCATGTAGATACTTTACAGATAAAAATGGATAAGCAACAGTGTTCTAGTAATGTGCACTGGGGCCTTACCTGCACACTCCTCATCCATTGTGTAGGTGGTACCCACCTTCACAATGCTGTCTTCAACTTGATGGTGTGTCTGGCAGGTGGGTGCCCCAATGCTGGCGAGGAGCTCCGCAGCATGTGTTAGTGGGGACTGGATGGCCTGACCCCACCTGTGGCTAGCTGGTCCCTCACAATGGCAGCAGCATGCTGATGGACGTGGTGGATGAGGTCTGTGCAATGATGCTGCACCTGCTCATAATTTCGTCTGTGCAGGCAGACATCGTTTACCCTATGGACGAGCTCATTCCACAGGGTGGTCCTCTCCTGCAGATCCTGGGCTCTGCGGCTGAATAAGACGATGTGATGTTGTATGAGATGTATAATGGTCTCTTTCCCCATGTTGGTGAATACAGGGCACCATGGACATTGTATATTAACTGGAAGACATAACCAGGATAAAAGGTCACAGGACCTCATATGGTTGTCCACTTAAACATCAACAGTGGATATTACTTGCAAATCATCCAGACTATACCATAACACTGCAAGCTATTATGGCTTTTTCATCTTGCATTACACTCCTGGCCCTGACCTGTCTAGTTCCCCCACTGTTGGACATTTAATAGCATAAGCCAGTCATCTCCATTCATTTCTGTGTAGAGGGATTACAGTTGCCATCTTCCATGTAGATGGTGTGTGGATGGTGGCATGTCTGTGTTTGACTGTAGAGTGTGATGGAGCTGTGAACACATGCCTGGGTTCATGTAGAAGGCAGACTGTGATGTCATGCCCCACAGAGACTTGCTATTGTTGCCATCAGTCGGCATTATGTACATCCTCACCAGTGATGTGAGCAGGAGTGTGGATTATGTGCATATTCCCCTGTACAAATGTTGTGGACAGGGTGGCACTGGTCCTACCTAACCTGTCAGATGCAGGTTGCCTGTATCCATGGCATGTGTGTATGAAGTGTGCTTTACCCCCAGTACAGGTTGAATTGTGTTACTGCCTCTGAGACAGACTACATATGTGGAGACATTGTTGCATTTGGCCTTGGTGGTGTGGATATGTCACATTTATAGTCATAGTCAGCCTTACAGGAAGTCACCTGTGAACCTACATGCTTACTCAGATAGAGGTGGACTTGCTTCCACGTTGTGGTCTGCACTTATGTGTCCCTGTACAGCCACTATAGCAACCTACTATGTGCTTTGTGTAATGCTGCTGTCCACCAAGGAGGGGTTACTCTATTGTTGGTGAGGGCTGGTTGTACAGGTCACGTACTGCTGATTCCATATAGCCACAGTGGATACAATGCCTGGTAGTTGTGCAATTGAAACATGACCCCACAGAAGCTCATGTCAACACAATCCCCACCTGTAATGTGACCTACAGCGGCTTAATTCAATAGAGAACATAACAATCTGACCTACTGACACATATGGAAAATAATGGTACAGTAAGCCACGTGAATGTGCGTGCACACCCTAAAACTATGTTGTATAAACACCTGCTGAGATGATTACAGCATCCATTTGTCTTGGTTTGTACTCTACCATCATGTCACATTTTCACTTGGCAATGGCTGTTCACCTTCCACGATACAGCTTTGTTTCTTTTTCAATGGAATTTTACAGGTGATGGGTCACATTTGAGGTGGAAACATTTTGAAATTATTTTCTGTGGTCTCATTTGCATACAGCACACAAACCTGGCATTCCAGCAGGGGTGTGTACACTTTGGATATCCAGTGTATATGGGTATTGATATAGTTGTAAGTGGTAGGCATGGATGGTGGGTCATAACCCAGTTGTACACATCTCTGATTCTTCTTCTTCATTCAGCTTTTCCCAGTTAGGGGTCACCACAGAGGATCACCTGTCCGCTCATGATTGGCAGTGGAGTTTTATGGTGTCGAGTTGCCATCCTGGCACCCAATCTTCCACAGAAGGCACACACACACACACACACACACATTCACACTTAGGGCAAATTTAGAGTGTCCAATCCACCTACAGCATGTCTTTGAGATGTGGGAGGAAACTGGAGCAACCACAGGAAACCCATGCGACCACAGGGAAGACATGCAAACTTGGCACAGAAGGCACCCCAGCCGAGGATCAAACCGGAGAACATCTTGCTGTGAGGCAGCAGCACTAACCGCTGCACCACCTCGGCCACCCTTGTACACGTCTCTGATTACTATCTGATATTCATGCCTACTGTAGTACCCATATCAGTGTTATGGCAATGCAACAATCAGTATCTGTACACATTTTATTTTGTTGCATGCAGTGACACTATTATACACATGTGCAACATGCACAGCCTATTTTCCAGACTGCTTGTGATCCATGTTATTACTTTTGTGCCTTTCAGCTGAACATAGTATACATACACATGCTCAGGGGATACCTGATATACATTTGCGTTCTATGTCAGCATGGCCCACTGTATGTAGAGTCTTGCAGCTCAGTCATACATCTCAACCTGTTATACCAGGACTTCTGGGCAATGGTCCACATCAGTGGGTGACATCAGGGAAATCAGTATTGATAACATTATAATATAGCTGACATAACACCAGTATATGTGTATGTGACTACATATATCAGTCACAGCTGTGAATATTGTCCAGCAGAACACTGTACAGTTGAATGTTATTATTTCAATATATCACATGCAGTTTAACACACACATCTGCAACAGTACTTTACTATGCACATGCCCTATATAGGTATCTCTGATTTACAGTACAAACATGTATAATACTCATATTCACAGGTAACATATGGATATGGGCAACATCCCATTAACTGGCCTAGCAGTGGCACAGTCACATCTCTTTGACAGACACTGTAGTGGTTGCCATATGTGAGCTGTACTTTCTCAGGGTGCGTCAGGCTCCTCAGCTGTGACCCAACCTATCCACCTCTTAGAGCATCACATGTGGACAAAGCCTAACATTAGGGAGGATATATAGGGACAGATCTTAAATATGTCTGTGACAAACCTATGAAGTTTGTGGCATAATACATTTTGCATTAACATGTCTGTTCTGACAGTGGTAGAGTCTTGAACTCAAGTGCTTGTCATTACTTCATGACTTCCATCTCCAGCTATTTGCCAGTCTAATATAGATGTTAGGCTGAACAGACCAAACACTATGATGGGTAAATCTTGACATTCTGTGAAGATCTGCACAGTTGGCAGGTATGGCCCACTGCAGACACAGCCAGATGCTATGTCATTAGCAGTTGTTCAGCAGGACATCATTACAGCAAGTCTTGATGGCACTTATCTTTCAAATTCATCTCTCCCATTATTATAGACTGAGTACTACATTCATTTACATGCTTACATGTTTCACATACCTGTTGTATTATTATGCTGTCTTCTGTGTTCCTGTTGATGTGTTCCTTGTTTTGTTTGTTTTTTCTTTTTTAGTATTATGTCTGTTTTTTCTCCCCCCTCTCTCCACTACAGAGATCGAGCTGGTTTGAATAGGTTGCAGCATGGCTTTTGTAGGTGATGTTCATGATCAGGTGATGGCCCCTGCACCAACTGGTATTCCCCACTTGCTAATTGCATGCAGGCAGCTGTGTAGTTCTTCTAATAGCCAATGTCATAGCAACCTACTACTATAAATGACTACATCGTGTAGGTATTGTCCCTTTACCTTGCCTGTATGGAAGACATCCTTCATGTGTGGGGGCAGCATTGTTACAGACAGCAGGTAGGAATACCTCTTACAAGACTTGAGAACACAGGCCAACTATATTGTATAAGGTTCCAGACCTAGGGACAGACTATGAGTATTTCTGTTATATGCTTTGAATACTGATAGTTTTACAGGGTTTGTGTGTACATGCTAGTTTTGCATGGAATGGAGTCTGTCTGCATAGCTCTCAACTGTGGGGCTATCCTCATGATGGCCAGAAGCTTGGATGTTATGTTTTGTCTGTTCCTAACACAGGTGTTGTCCTTGACAAATCAGTGGCACTGTCTCTGTTGATTGCTATCAGTACATGGCAACATCCATTTTTGTTTCTGACGTCAGAAAGGGTATGTTGCAACCAATCCTGTAACACCAGCAACTTTCACAGTGTATTACAGCAATATTTCAACTATGGCCCTGTGTTTTGGCTTCTGTCCTCCACTTATATACCAGGCTTTGTCCAGATGTCCTGCAGTAAGAGGTTAATAGATATATGGTTTATCATTATATAGTGCTGACATTCCTGCTATCATTCCAGTGCTAGTGTGGACTCCCAGACATGTTGTGGGGTAGGTGCCATATGTATGAGGGCTACAGCTGGACAACATGTGTGACCCTGTACAGTCAATAGGTCAGTGTATAGAGAACACTGTTATATACCCTTGTAAAATGTTTTATGGGTGAGGGGTATTAAATTACTTTAACCTAGGCTGTTAGAACATGTGAGGGGCATTACTATTAAGAAACATAAAGGTATATGGCTGTACATTTTCATACATGTCACCATGGGGACAGTGGTGGGATAGAGCTTACTGTTTTGCACACAGTTCTGTTTGTCAGTGTGATAGTACAGTTTGAAGTTAAGCATTATTATGTAAAGAATCCATTTACATTGTAACACTTGCTACTTTTACCCCTAGGGGGTTAACTACAGAGTGTAATTGGAGGCTGTTGAACTAAATCTGTAATTAAGTGTTGATTGATCCTTGCCTTCAAAGCAAGTGTGAGTTTTTACTGTTGTACTACTTGAAGGCTTTGGCCAAGACAACAGAGTATCTTATATTTTGTGTACTGTAGCATATGTTTACTTTGACAGTTGCATTAATTAGTTATTTTGCATTTCAAACACCTAAATGCTATAAGAAATGTCACAAACAATGTAAATTGTACATAAATAAACATTTTTATTTATGCAAAAGGTGTGGTGTTATGTCCTTTGCATTGAGTGTGGGTATATGTTCTAATGCAATAATTCTCATTTCTAGGAAAGAATCAGAGACTCTGGCCATTTGAGAAGGTGGCAACTGTAAGAATGATGCTTGTTTGATATCCTGTGCAGTGTCTATATATACTCTCTTTATATATATATATATATATATATATATATTTATATATGTATCTATATGTATATATATATATATATATATATATATATATATATATATATATATATACATACACATATGTATATGTGTGTGTGTATATATATATATATATATATATATATATATATATATATATATATATATATATATATATATATATATATATATATATATATATATATATATATATCATTTGAATGTTTAGTGCTTCCACATTGTACATTCCCTATGGTACACTGTTCTGCATGATATGTTGGAGAAATCATCCTAACACTTTACAGCTCAGGTGGCTCAGTGGTAACTTACTGTGGCTATAATATACAGG
The DNA here is from genome assembly GCF_019279795.1 of Protopterus annectens. Lineage (NCBI taxonomy): Eukaryota > Metazoa > Chordata > Ceratodontiformes > Protopteridae > Protopterus > Protopterus annectens. The sequence goes on along the minus strand of NC_056741.1, from coordinate 1,178,680,421 downwards.
CTACTGGGTTCAAGACTTGCAAGGGGTGATTATTTTGTTGCTAGGCAGAACAAGGGCTGTTGTATACAGAGTGATTAAGACACTTTTAAGCAGTTGTAAGTGAGTTTGCACCAGTAAGCAATGCTAACTTCCATTTAAATATGCTAACAGACAGTTAGCCTTTAAAAGTGCTTAATCTGTGTAGGCATCACTTAGCACTGTGCAAACAGGCTTACTCCTGCTTACTATTGCTTACTCCCACTTATCCCCATGCTAATTTCTTAAATAGAAAAGAAAAAAGAGGTGATAGCAAAGTGGTGAAAAAGGGGGCACGAAGAGGGTAAAACAATACGACAGATAGCTAGGGATGTGCAGGATGGCTGTAGGGAAGGTCCATAGCTGTCCATTTTTTCAGCAGCAACAGCTGTGCATATATACTGAATTTGGAGGTAAATTTGGACACTCAAACCCCTGAGAGAGGGGTGAGTACAACAATTATGTGTTGTGAACCCAATTAGACCAGATTACATGTGTTCAGTGGACATGTGTGCGAAATGGACAGCTATGTATGGAGTGACATTTTCTGGGGGAATCAGATTATCCTTTTTTTCTTTTTAAGGTGAGAGTGGGATGCTGGGGAAGGATAGTAGGTATATTTGGGGAGGTAGGTTGAGTAGGAAGACAGACAAGACAGACAAGACAGCATACAGGAGTGGTATATGACACATATGGGGGGATAAACACCTTGGACGGGGAGGGGTGTTTGGAAATTGGAAGCCTATGAGCCACCAAATGGAAACAGTGGGACTGAGTTCCCCATCCATGGGCAGTCACCATTGCACCTTCATGGTCCTGGAGGTGGCTGTGCTGGGGGCTGAGCAGAAGGGGCAGGCAGACCCTCTAACTGCACCATGTGGCCCTCAAGCTGGCATAGAAGACCTCCAAACTAATTTTGTAGTTTGCTACACACCAATCCCTGGACCTGGCTTTGGGTGATGGTATCCTGTCCGTGCCTGCTCCCAGGGAGTGGATGAGCCACATCCCCTGAGGTGGTTCCACACGAAGGTGGTGCAGGACCAGCGGACGAGGAGGTCACGGGGTGGGTCCCAGACAAGCTGGGGTCCAGTGCCATGGCCAAATGAGGTGGGAGAGGTGGCCCACTGGGACTGGCCTTCCCAAAATTGCTATGTTGTTGCAGTTTTAGAACATATGTGGGTTAGTAATAGTCAACACAATACAGGATTAGTTATAACAGCATGCATAGATATTCCCATTAACCCAAAACAACAGATTTTGAGCACTTGCATAGCAAACAGAACACATGCAAATATGGAACCACAGTCACCATTACAACTGCATGCAGGTTACATTGATATCAACAGGCCACCAATGACAGTATTTCAACATGGAACATTAATAGAAACACATTTCAATATTTGTTGAACAATAGGACATATGTCCCAACAGTAGGTTTGGTATATAACATACCCATTGATTTGTGCGTTTAGATTATTGTTGCAGGTATGGTTGGGGGGGAGAGATATCAATTAACTTGTATATCCTTGCAGTACTCACAACTTTAATGATCATTGCTCTAATCGTTACTCTACAGGTATTATTACAATATCCTCTGGCCTTGGTTTGGGCAGTGGTATGTTTCTACCCAGTGTATACTTCAACCGTCCTATAGCTACATTCTACTTCTCTTACCTGGTAGACCTGTAGGGGGAATGTTTAGTAACACTACCTGACTGTTTCTACACATATTCACAGATTCCTATTTAAAATTATGCATACAGTTTACTACCACTCCTGGGATTCGAACCACGGCTGTGTCTGCTAAAAATACATCAATTTGTGCTTCTTCAGAGTGAGGTATTGAGAAACTGCTTTCTCTTCCTTCAGTGTTTTCTGTCTAAGTCTCTCTTGGTTGTGCAATCTGACCTTGTAATTACAACATTCTTATACAGACATATTTTTTATGTAGCACAGTATGGGAAACAGTGGTTAACACAACATTGCTATTCATATATCAGATCTTAGTGAATGCAGCATTTCATGTCATACAATACCAGAGTAAACACAATCAGTCCAGGATTTAGAACTTTATTCCCAGGCAGTTGCAGTTTTATTTAAATGTGACCTATATGGGACTATTACCGTCATATTGTCTGGTTTATTCAGGACAAACCATACACATTTTTATACTGCCAGGGAACATTCTACTCCTTTATATTTATTTGGTATGACTACTACAAGCAGGATTTATACTCACCAGCCTTGCGATGCAGCCTTTGCAACCTACTGGCATGGGCTTCCTGATTCACAGCCCACTCAGCTACAGCTGTAATGGAAACAGAGAAACATTTAGGCATACATATGCATCACATACACAGGCTGGACTTTGGTAAACAGTTATTGCTATGAATACTTACACAATACTTGGACATCACCCCTCTGTCTTGCTTCTTGAACTCACTCATCCAAGAGCTCCATCTTCCCCCACTTCAAGTCAGCATAGTGGTTCAGGACCTGCTCACCAGTCTGAGGGAATACCAGTGGCACTGGGTGAAATCATGGGCGAGACAGTCCCAGGCTTCTGCTTTATATTGGGAGCCCTGGTACTGGTCCTGCAGCAGTCTCATGTCATATTTTTTTACCAGGAGTCCTACCATGACCTTGGACTCCTGCATGCCCTAGCGCTGCACCCGAAAGCGCATGCCCTCTCCAACCCCTGTTATACTGCCTACAGTGGGGAGCTGCAACCAGTTATGAGCTGTATTCCCACCTGCGGGGTTTAAATATGTCTGATTTCTCACCCTTTGACGTGATTGGACGGTTTTGAATATGCTGAGGTAAACTAAGCTACAGGCAAGCCTGCTTAGCTAAGGTTGGCAATCCTTAAAGGGGCAGGTGCTGAGCACAGCTTACCAGTGCACACATCTACTTAGCTACAGTACTTCCTGCTTAGCATTTACATTTCAGCAATGCTTACAGTGCCTCAGCTTAGCTGAGCATAATGTAGTATTATTTACCTTTCATTTTTTGGACTATCATGATGGTGGATTTCATTCATCATTTAGCATAGCTTATGATATGTATGTTGACCTTCCTTAACATCCCCCTATGTGCTTTTCTGACATATTACATTTTGTATGACTGCATGTATGGGACACTTGTGTTTATGTGGGGGTTTCACAACTTCAGTACACTGACACCTCACATCCACATCTGGCCCTAATACACTGCTCTGTTTGCGAAATATAAGTTACTTACTACATAAATATACTAAAATATTCCATTTGTGGTGATTTCACATACAGAATAGAATTAGCTGCAATGGGGGATAGAACCCTGACTGACTGTGCAAAAAACATTACGGACACTTTTTAAATATTGCTCTTACAAACTTAGACAGTTGTTAGAATAACAAGTTTTGTGTTCGCATACATTTTCTGAAGGGTATGACATATAAAACTTTTAGTTCTGTCAGTACTTTCTAACTTCATTCTTTAATGATATGCCACTAATTTGGCAGTGGCCACTTACTTATTTCATGGCCGTACACAATACAGCAGGAATCTTGACATTCTCTGGGGATCTCTCCTATTGGGGGTTTGCATTCTATGAAAAGAGTGATCTCGCTCTTTTTACATTGCTGTACGGCAATTCTGGTGTGCAGGGGGCATGTATCTTGTGAGAGCACAGCTCTCAGACACTCCCCCTGCACTTGTACACATTTCTGTGCTTATTACAGCACGGCAGCGCACCATCATGCATATGCATGTAGCGCTGTCGTGCTGCTCCTGTGTAGTCCTTTCCATGCAGGAATAGGCTATTCCTGCACGGAAGTTTGCTGAATCCCAGGGAGATGCTGACTACATGGCTCAAGCTATGGATTTACAATGCCAGCTAGATAAGAATTTAATACACAATGAAAACAGTGGGATTAACAAGACTAATGGTGATAAAGATATATCCTTTTTAACAACTGATAGAGCAGATATTATTGTATTAGAAGCTGAAGATTCTTCAGAGCTGGTCAGCAAAGATATTCTTATAATTGGAGATGCAATTATTACAGAAACTGATACTTATGTTTGCAGAGAAGATAATGAACATGGAATAGTGTTATTCTTGCCAGCAACAAAAACAGATGATGTGAGACAAGCCTAGGAACACCTTAACCTAAGGAAGTACGGATCTGTTTTTATTCATGTCAGTACAAATGATCTCATCTGCAAGTATTCTCTGGCTGTTAGTAGGGAACTGACAGCCCTCTTAGATGGTATAGCTTTTACTGGTGTTAGAACATATTTTTTACAAATCACTTATAGAAAGGATAGAGAGATCACAGTGAAAATATTTTTGGGTAAATACCCACATGGAAAAATGTCATGTTTTAAAAAATGGAAATGTGTAGAGCATCTAATCCTAGTTTTACGCACAAGTAGACTATTCTCTATCTGTATAGCGAAGTACTTGCTCCTACAGTACTTATCACCTCGATACAGCACTCTTGTTATAGAAAGTACCCCAAAAAAGCAAACCCCATTTCTCGGTCACCCACATCCCCCAGAACCTTGTCTTAAGTTTTTCTGTCTATTCCTTCTAGCATGTCGAGGGATCAGTTGCTAATGTCCTCTCCTGCTCAGCTGGTGAACCTGGGAATATTGAGGCAATGTTACAATTGCCTCATGTACACAGACAACCCTCTCCTCCACCCACAAAACACAAATACATGCGAGAGATGCAACTATACGGCCAAACTGGAGGCTGAGCTCTCTCAACATAGGACTGGCATGACCAGACAGGAGGAGAAGGTAACCACACACACTATAGACCCAGTCTCACATAATACCACCACAACCTCAAATCATACACATAAACACACAAAGACATACTCGGAGGCTCTGATCAAAAATCTACCAAAACAGCAGAGGCCACCAAAGCAGACACCCAAACAACTACCACCTCAGAACACAACTGCAACACATAGACCACACAGTCAGAGTGTCAAGCAGTCACAGCCCTTAAGGCCAAACACAATGCCAGACACACTAGTCATTGGTGACTCCATAGTCAGACACACTGACGTCCCGCTCACCAGACTGAGTAAGGAGAAGGTCACAGTAAGCTGCCTGTTGGCTGCTAGAATCCGCCACATACCGCATGCACTCAGGTCTCTCAACAGCAGGTACAAGTACGACTCAATCATTGTCCACGCTGGTGTTAACGACCTGAGACGTACCTCCTTGGACTACATGAAAAGAGACATAGAGGAGCTCTCTGATTATGTAGCCCAAGCAGGTATGACCCTGACCTTGAGCAGTATCCTACCTTCACCAAGAATGATGCCACAATACAGAGATAAGATGATCAGCTTTAACAATTGGCTTAAACTCTGGTGTCATTCAAAGGGGATCCAATGTCTGTCTGCCTGGGATGACATGCTGGACAAGCCACGCTGCGCAAGGGGCGGCTTGCACTTGTCACCCTGGGATTCCGGATTTTGGCAAAGGCTCTTGCCACCCCATAGTGCCTTTTTAGGCAAGGCTCAAATTCTAAACCTACCACCCTAGAACAAAACAAAGAAAAAAACTAAGGGTAATGCTGCTCAATGCCAGAAGTCTCAACCTCTAGATGCACGCACTCGAGGCCCTTCTCAGTATGGAGAACATCGATGTCTGTGCTGTGACAGAAACCTGGTTCAAGGCTCCTGAGAGCACCCCAGCACTATCAGGTTTTACCTCATATCATGCGTTCCGGCCCCAAATACCAAGAAAGGAGGAGGGGTATCCATATTCATCAAGGACACCCACACCTCAAGATTGGTGGCATCGCACGATGCATCGGAAACCATCCAGGTGCAATTAACCATAGGCAAGATTGCTCTGCAATTTGTAGCATGTTATAGGCCACCCTCAAACTCAGGAACCTCATATGGCCTTCCTGAAAACACTGGAGGGACAAATGTATCTCCGAACACCATCATACTAGGTGACTTCAACTACCCTAATATAGACTGGGAACACTACTCAAGCCCAAACACTCTAGCCCAAAAGTTCCTGGAATTCATAAACTCAAATGCCATGGAACAACTAGTCACCATCCCCACAAGAGGAGAAAACATACTTGATCTCATCATCACGAACATGAGAGCACAATGTTCAACGCCGGAAGTATACCCCTCACTGGTGAGATCTGATCACAAACTAATCTCGCTGGAGGTCCTCATCCCACCCCACCGAAATGAAAAGACCACAGTAAAGAACTTCTCGAAAGCTGACTTCACACTTCTAAAGACTAGTGTGGTCTCCTTTAAGGCCCTGAGCCGGTTAACATTACTCAAACCGCTGAATCACTTACAAATGCCTTCTACCAGCACCTGCAGGGCTGCATGGATCAGGCAATCCCAAGCAAAACAAAGACTCTTTGTACCAAAGGCAAGCGTCCAGTCTGGTGGACCCCAGCCATAAACAAACTCTACAACAAAAGGAGAAAGCTACTACAAGATAGAGCAAAATCCTTAAAAGGTAAGACACCGCTGATCACTATAAGTAAAAAGCTAAGAGCTCTCATAAAATCATCCAAAGCTAATTTTGAGAAAAAGTAGCTAAGGACTCTAAAGACAACCATAAGGCATTCTTTAGCTATGTCAGAAACCTAGGAGGAAACTCCCAGATATGCTCAGAATTAGTTCAAAATGATGTGAAGATTACTGATCCTACAGACATTGCCAACATACTGGCTGACAGGTTCAGTGCAAACTCCCAAAGCAGAGATATCTATACCAAATGATTGTAGCCCCCCAAACATCTCTAACGCCCAGGTGAGAACTGCTCTCTCCAAGGCAAAGAACTTATCTTTATATATATATATATATATATATATATATATATATATATATATATATATATATAGCTTATCTGGACATCCTGGGCTCCATTACATTTACTTCTGGAGTGGTCAGAATTAAGATGGCAGATTAGGCTTAACGCTTATGTATTACCTGGACTTAATGATGGCTGCTTTATTAGCAGCCTATTAAAATTGAGAAACCTGTCCAGATAAGCTATTAGCCCGAACAGGCTAGTGCTGTTTGTCAATACTTAAATTTTATACCACCTACATATATACACACAATGTTTTTTATTTTCACTATCATTTATTATTATATTACATATATACCTTTTTTTTATATTTTTATTATTTTTTATTTATATACTTGTAACTTTCTAATAATTGTTGTTTAAACATATAAGAATATTTAGTATTTAGTTTATGCTAGCTTAGAGTGGTCAATTTTTAAATCACGGTTTCCAATTTATGTGAGTTTTATAGTGACTTTCAGTCACTTTCTACGTCTTTAAAACTATATGCTTTTTTAAATGATTGATTGAATAATTGATTGTTAACAAGGTGTTCAGCAACTATAAAAGTTTTGTGTTTGTGGTACTGTGTTGTCTGAAGAAGTCTGCTTATTTAAGCAGACGAAAAGCGCTTCATTAAATTCCAGTTTGTCCTGTGGCTAGTGGATTCTTCATTTACTCTTCTCCCCACTGCAGTTGGATTCTTTCGTTTTTCGTTTTTCTTGGTTTGTGGTCTATTTTTTATCATCAGCAGTTTATGGCGTCTGGTTCAGCCAGCAGTGAGGATTTTTCACCTAACACTACACCTATATTGCTTAGGAGCTGTAATAGTGCTTTGGCAGCACCAGCTACTACTTCCATGGCCGAACAGGACAGTTTGTTTGATTCGTTGTTCAAAAGAATGGATTCATTATGTGCGAGGTTGGACAAATTGGATAGCCAGCAACAGGATATGAAAAACTTGTTCCTGCCTTTGTCTAACAATTTAAAAACCACTCTAGCTAACTTAACGCCAGGCGATGACTCAACATTGTGTGATGCTAATCTATCGTCGTCCCAACAGAACATGTGTAAGGAAGGGAGCGTTCTGCCTTCTTTGGGCAGTAATGTTAACTTACACTTAGAACCTGCAACAAACAGCAATTTTAACTCCAATGTTCGGGTTGAAACAGCTGTTACTCAACCAGCGACAGCACCAAGTGGTAACACTCAGCGTAACTTAGACGCTTTTCAACAAAAAGGTTGTTCTAACGAGAAATTTGAGATCAACTACACAAACGGATTACCTGTACTAGGGAATTGGTTATCAGAAGGCTTTGCGCTCACTAGAAACGGAGATGTTGTTACCAGCAGAGGGAAGCCTAACCAAACAAGAGGACAGGAGGTAAACAACTTTATTGACATTGCTGGTAAATTGAAATTATTTGACAAACTGCTTGTAAAACTTAAAAAATTACAGCTTGAAATTTGTTATTTCAAAGAATGCCTTGAGTGCAAAGTTATACCTAAAGGCTTAAGGCATTACCAGTACCCAACAGGTTTGGTTCCGAATTCTGAATTTCATAATGATTTACTAAAGTTATTTGATCAGCAAGGCTTTGACTTGCTATCTTTGATGATTAAACACTATTCTATCTGGGTGGGCCAGTTAACCACTGAAATCACTGAACTTGATACCACTATTAAAGCGCATGAAGAATTTAATAGGTATAAATATGACTACAGTCGATGCTTTAGTAGCATTGACCAATATCTGAATAAACTCAAACAGAATAAGGTTAAAAAACTGGACCGGGACTGTAAAGCCTATGAGCAAGGAGTAGCCTACCCCTCTCCTGCACCATCACAAATTTGGCAACATGTTCATGGTAACATTAACGATCATATTGTTACCGATGATGAAAATCGGAACCATGTTAGTGATATTCCTATCACCAGCATGAGGGGTCTGGATTCCTTTGTTGTGGACTCCCAAGCCGAACATGTAAGGAGAAGTGAGAGGTTACAAAACCAGAGGCAACAGGCCAACCAAGCAACTCCATCTGTGCACATGGGCCAACAGCAGGTTTTTCACAATGCCAACCAGTCGGGGGCGATTCCAAAACAACGCCACAACTTCCAGCAGTTGAACAAAGGGAATTTTCAGAGACTGAATCAACAGAGACTGTAACATGTACTTTTGTCAGCAACTTTAGCCTTCCCCTAGAAGAACCTTATGATGGGAATATTGTTGCTAATGCTGACAATAATTTTCAATCTATTGATTACTTATGTCCTTGGAATCTCGATGCTCCTGAGACTGACACCCCCAATATTGACTTGGCCAGTGAAACTGTGAAACCAGTTATTACTACTAACCAAATTGGAGATATTAACATTTATAATTTCTCCTCTGTTTCGATTCCAGGTGATTTGGCAGATTTTCTCTCTAAAGGGCACACTTACGTACCCCAACATAATTTCGATTTAGTAGGAACTATTATTGACATTAAAATGTATACACGTAAGCTTAATTTCAACTTACTGTTTGGTGATAGCTCTAACACTAATATTATTAAGGACAATCCAGTTAGGGTACCTAGTACATTTAATCCTCCATTGCACCCCACCATCCAGTTGTTTGAAAACATGTGTGAACTAGATTTAAGACAAAAGAACATGTATTTGTCTAATAGTAACTTTGCCAAATGTAGAGAAGAACTGGAACTACTAGATTTTGTTAAAGCGCATAGTTTACGCATTTGTAAACCGGACAAAGGAGGAGGAGTAGTGGTGTTTGATAAGGTCGACTATTTTGATCGAATGTTGGCCTTACTTAACAATGATGCTTATACTTTAAGTTCTAGATCTGAAACAAACAAAGCCTACCATAACATTAAAAACAGTTTAGATGAGATGTTTTTTGAAGGCCGATTAGACCAAGACCAGTATAAGTATCTCACCACATTATTTCCTACGTTCCCTTGTCTTTTTGGGATCCCAAAAATTCATAAGGACCTGTCTAACCCTCCTATGCGTCCACTGGTGGACGGATGGGGATCCCCTACTTACTCCTGCGCCAAACTAGTGGATTCTATTCTACAGAAATACTTGGAACAGGAAGAACAAATCTGTAAAGATTCGTGGTCGTTCCTGGAGAAAATAGGTGAATTGACATTTGACATCAAATACAACTTTTTGACAATAGATGTCAAAGACCTATACACCTGTATTCCCCTACATTTGGCTATAGACTGGGTGGGGTTCACCCTTAAGAGCAAAGGTGCCCCTGCAGCTGAAATCTCACTAGTTATTGAACTACTGGACTTGATTTTATTCAACAACTATTTCATGCTAGGTGAGAATTTCTACTTACAAAAAATAGGGGTCGCCATGGGTTCACCCTGTGGGGCTAGCTTAGCCAATATGGTTATGTCATATTGGGAAAAGGAAAATGTGTTGAACAATCATGCACTCAAGCAGAAAATTAGGTATTATACTAGGTACCTTGATGATATTTTTATTTTGTTGGAGGGAGGGGAATCTGATAGTAAACTAATTTTGGACTATTTCAACTCCTCCACAGACTTTTTGTCCTTTACTTCTAACTTCAGTGAGAACGCCATTGCATATTTGGATATATGGTTAGTCAAAAATGCAGAGCTGAATAAATATGTAGCTAGTATTTATAGAAAGCCTACCCATTCCAACACTTTTCTACATTTTAGCAGCTGCAACCCGAACTTTCAGAAAAAGTCAGTTGTTAAGGGGCAGCTGGTTAGAGCAGCTCGCATGGTTAGCACTGAAGTAGATTTTTACAATTAGTGTAAGCTATTAGTCAACATGTTCCTACATAGAGGGTACCCCCAATCACTTCTTGACAATTTGGTTTGTGAGGTGACTAACAAGAGACGGAACGGGTTATACAAGCCTATACTTGGGATCAACCTTAATAGTGAGTTTACTAATATTGAACCAGTTGAACCAGCTAGGCATGGTGAAACTAGTTCTTATAATTCTAATGCAAGGTTAATTTTAACCTACCATGTCAACTGCCACAATACTTTGGACATTATCACTAAGAACTGGAATGTTTTTCGTAGTAATCATGTGGTGTTTGGGAAAGTGGGCAACAGACCAGAGCTCACTTTTAGGAGGGGCAAAAACTTGAAAATCCTGCTAGAACAACCTGACAGTACTCCCACACGGACACCTGGAATGTATAAATGCCAAAATTGCAACCAGTGTAAATACATCTGTGAATCTAATCGATTCACCGTCAACAACCAGAGATTTGACATGCGTTGTAGATGTACTTGTAATTCTAGAATGGTTGTATATTTGGCTCAATGCCAAAAATGTGCAGGATTCTATGTGGGAAAGACTGAGCGTAGATTACGTGAGCGAATCTATGAACATCAATATGCTATTAGCAGAGAAAAACAGGACAATGCCCTAGCCAAGCACATCACCATGTATCACGACCATTCCTTTAAATTTTTAGTGATTGATCAGATCCATGAAAATAAGAGAGGGGCTCCATTACATTTACTTCTGGAGGGGTCAGAATTAAGATGGCAGATTAGGCTTAATGCTTATGTATTACCTGGACTTAATGATGGCTGCTCTATTAGCAGCCTATTAAAATTGAGAAACCTGTCCAGATAAGCTATTAGCCCCAACAGGCTAGTGCTGTTTGTCAATACTTAAATTTTATACCACCTACATATATACACACAATGTTTTTTATTTTCACTATCATTTATTATTATATTACATATATACCTTTTTTTTATATTTTTATTATTTTTTATTTATATACTTGTAACTTTCTAATAATTGTTGTTTAAACATATAAGAATATTTAGCATGTAGTTTATGCTAGCTTAGAGTGGTCAATTTTTAAATCACAGTTTCCAATTTATGTGAGTTTTATAGTGACTTTCAGTCACTTTCTATGTCTTTAAAACTATATGCTTTTTTAAATGATTGATTGAATAATTGATTGTTAACAAGGTGTTCAGCAACTATAAAAGTTTTGTGTTTGTGGTACTGTGTTGTCTGAAGAAGTCTGCTTATTTAAGCAGACGAAAAGCGCTTCATTAAATTCCAGTTTGTCCTGTGGCTAGTGGATTCTTCATTTACTCTTCTCCCCACTGCAGTTGGATTCTTTTGTTTTTCGTTTTTCTTGGTTTGTGGTCTATTTTTTGTCATCATACAGCAACTGGACAGGCAAAATACTTGGCTACACAGTCAGGGTGTTCCACAGGGCTCTGACCTACCCCCTTACTTGTTTAGATTGTATCTTTCAGACCTAACTTTTTCATCTCAGGTGTTCTACAGTCTATATGCAGACAACCTGAAATTGGGTAAACTGATTACATGTATTACAGATATGGCATGTCTGCAAAATAACTTAACTAAATTGACCATTTGGGCACAGAAGAATAATATCCTGATAAATACATAAAAAAACTAAGCATATGAGATTTAAGAGACATAAACTGAAAGGTAAATATTTAACACAGAACATAGTGATTGAAACTGTAGACTCATTTAAGGACCTGGGTATATAGGTAGATTCAGCTATAAGTCTATTTCTAATCATATCAACCAATTGTTTAATGATAGTTATAGAACTATATGTTGTACAAAAAGATTTATAAAGTCTAGGAAATCAAAAATGATGAAGTCTTTCTTTATTAGTTACATTAGACCCAGACTTGAGTATGGAATAACAATATGGAAACCCTGTAAGAAAACAATCATGAGTAAACTAGGGAGAGTACAGTGGAACTATACCAAGGGCATCCGTGGATGTGAACATTTAAGTTATTATGAAAGACTAAAATATCTGAACTTGTACAGTGTCTCACAAATATTTAACAGGGAATCTTATTTATTTATATAGGGCATTTACAGACAACTACCTCTGGGGATGAAAAAGTACTACAGAATCATCAGACAACCTATGTACAGTAGATATAAAAAGTGTATGCACCCCTGTTAAAATGCCAGGTTTTTGTGATATAAAAAAATGAGACCACAATAAATCATTTCAAAACTTTTTTCCCCCTTAATGTGACCTATAACCTGTACAATTCAATTGAAAAACAAATAAATCCGTTAGGGGAAAAAATAAAAAAAGTACAATAAGCTGGCTGCATAAGTGTACAAACCCTTAAACTAATACTTTGTTGAAGCATGTTTTGACCAAGATCACAGAATTACCAAGGTTGGGGAATATACCTCTTCCCCTATAGCGTGTGATCTCAGACTTGGAATAATTAATCAGCAAGGGGTATGAGGGTACTAGAGGGCATGCCACCCTGCAAAAAACAGTGTTTTAAAGTTGCATCTTCTGAGGTTGCTTCTCAGAATATGCACAGTGCTATGTTGATTTTTTTTTTCAGATTAATTTCTTTTGTTCTTAGCAAGGTTGTGGTATAGGATCAGAAAAGGAAAATATTTGTCTTCCTTTTTCAATACTCATTTTAGTGAGTTTGTTTTTTTAAATGCCAGATTTGATCATTTGTGATTTGACACTTGTAAATTTGGATTAAATATCAGAACGCATAAAGGTGTGTGCTCATATATATGTACATGTATATATATGTGTATATGTGTATATACATACATATATGTATATATGCATGTGTGCGTAAATTATATACATATATATGTGTGTGTGTTTATATATATATATATATATATATATATATATATATATATATATATATACACACACACACACACACACACACACACACACACACACACACACACATATATGTGTGTGTGTGTGTGTGTGTGTGTGTGTATCTATCTATTTATATATATATATATCTATATATATATATATATATATATATATATATATATATATATATATATATATATAAATATATATGTGTGTGTATGGGTTCACTTCAAAATCTTGAAAATTCAAAACCTGAATCTCAAAATCCTGAACTCAAAATCTCGAAAGCTCAAAATACTGAAAACTCATAATACTGAATCTCATAATACTGAAAAACATACATGACACCAACACTGACTGTACTGAACCAGAAGTACATACAGAAACATATTACTCATCTACAGTTATAAGCAAGGGGGGCAAGCCCCCCTGCACCCCCACACCCCCTCCTACTTAAATATATCAACTCTGACATTGCACTTCACAGAAGAAAATGGCAAACATACCATTACATGCTTCATGACTGCCTGTTGTAACCTTAGTCATGTTCCCTTTTAATGTACTGTATTACAACATAACTCATCTTAGTTTAGTGAAGTGCAACAAGTAGCAGAGGGTGTGGGGGGTGCAGGGGTGCTTGCCCCCTCCTTATAATATGTTTCTGTATGTACTTCTGGGGCAATACAGTCAGTGTTGGTGCCCTGTATGTTTTTCAGTATTATGAGATTCAGTATTATGAGTTTTCAGTATTTTGAGCTTTTGAGATTTTGAGTTGAGGATTTTGAGCTTTCAAGATTTTGAAGTGAACCGATATATATATATATATATATATATATATATATATATATATATATATATATGGGTCTACTTTGTTTCACTGAAAACACACTTCATTGAAACTCATTTCCTTGATGGCTCATTTCACTGAAAATCAGTTGCCTGAGCACAATTCACTGAAATCTCACTTCACTGAAAACTCATTTGACCGAAACTCATTTTGCTGAAAGGTATGTGCCCTGTTCCCCACTGTAGTGTGATCCTGGATTTAGTATATATACTAAGGGGGTGTGTGGGAGGCACAGTCCCCCACATTGGGAGGTGTGTGAGCCATAGCCCCCCACATTGTTTGGGTATATATTATCTTCTGGAAAGGGTTATTCAGTCAGCTTGTAAGTATCCATGTCTATGGTTTCCAACATTTAAAATAGGTGGAGGGCTATACCTCCTACACCCCCCACACCCCCACCCCCCCTTACTATATATACTAACTCCAGGATCACACTACAGTGGGAAACAGGGCATATACCTTTCAATGAAATGAGTTTCAGTCAAATGAGTTTTCAGTGAAGTGTGTTTTCAATGAATTGTGCTCAGGCAACTGATTTTCAGTGAAATAAGCTTTCCATGAAGTGAATTTCAGTGAAGTGTGTTTTCAGTGAAATGAAGTAGAACCCTAAAGATATATATATAGATATATATAGACTTCAGTTATACAGTCGACACAATTTGGTAGACAGAACAGTTGCTCAACAACTGTCCAAGATCACTGCATTACCAAGGTTCGGGAAAAAGAAGTTATGCTCTTACCATAGCGTTCCATCTGTGTTGTCAATATTCTTTCATTCTTGACTGATGAGTTCAGTTCCAATCCCTCAGAACCGACTCAGCCATTATATAAAGCTCGCACCAGCCAAAAACTCTCAAGCTAAGGCTCTACCCATACTGCTTCTTTTCCTATTACCTCAGGTCGAGTTTGCCTACCAGTTAAAAAAATATGGAAGCCCTGTCTGAAGAACAACCCTATAAAACCCCAGGACTAGTTCACGAGCCTCTCAGAGTCTCTAGGAGGGGGCAGGAAGGTGGGATGTCAAGAATGAATGAAGATCGACAACCCAGATGGAACGTTATGGTAAGAATATAAGTTCTTTATCTGATGTTGTCGATCTTCATTCATTCTTGACTTATGGGACAGAGACCCCAGCTACTTTAGATCCTGGGCAACCCTAAGGAAGGATATTCCTGAGTACCATAGAGCCAAAGGATGCTCTTCCCCTGGAGACCATGTCTAATTTCTAATGAGTGATAGAGGTATGTGGGGTAGCTCCAGTTGCAGCTGTGCATATGTCTACCATACAAGCTTTGGAATGGAACAGCGCTAAAGTGGAAACAGATCTTGAAGAATGAGCTCTAACTTTTGTTGGTAGTTTGAGTTTATTGTGACTGTATATAAAAGTAAGGCAGTCTCTTAACCATTTTGACAAGGTGACCTTTGAAACTGGTTTGCCTGATCCGGTATCTGAAAAAGATAGAAAGAGTTTGTCTGATTTTCTAGAGGATTTTGTTCAGTCCAAGTAAGAATGTAATTGTTGTGAACATCCAACATATGCAAGAAGTACTCTCCTTTGTTTGAAAAATTTGGAAAGAAGACTGGTAAGTCTATGATCTGGTTGGTACTGGACTCTGATACACTTTAGGAAGGAAGGAGGGATTGATTCTGAGTGATACTTTTTCTTTGTGGAAGATGATATATGGATGAT
>NC_056741.1:1178629465-1178663854 GCF_019279795.1 Protopterus annectens | reverse complement strand
TCAGGAAAAGAGGCAGGACATGGTGGTGGAATACAGGATAGTAAGGAGAGAAATTTACATCTGGACATAGGAAGGAGGACAAGGAGACATGGTGGTGGAATGAGGAAGTACAGGAGAGTATACAGAGGAAGAGGCTGGCGAAAAAGAAGTGGGATTGTCAAAGAGATGAAGAAAGTAGACATGAGTATAAGGAGATGAGGTGCATGGCAAAGAGAGAGGTGGCGAAGGCTAAGGGTAAGGCATATAGAGAGTTGTATGAGAGATTGGACACTAATGAGGGAGAAAAGGACCTGCATCAATTGGCTAGACAGAGGGACAGGGCTGGGAAAGATGTGCAGCAGGTAAGGGTGATAAAGGACAGTGAGAGAAATGTACTCACAAGTGAGTAGAGTGTTTTGAGTAGATGGAAAGAGTACTTTGAAGGGCTGAAGAATGAAGGGAATGAGAGAGAGAGAAGGTTGGATGATGTAGGGATAGTGAATCAGGAAGTGAAGCAGATTAGCAAGGAGGAAGTAAGGACAGCTATGAAGAGGATGAGGAATGGAAAGGCTGTTGGCCCAGATGACATACCAGTGGAAGCATGGACGTGCTTAGGAGAAATGGCAGTGGAATTTTTAACCAGATTGTTTAATGAAATTTTTGAAAGTCAGAGTATGCCTGAGGAGTGGAGAAAACGTGTTTTGGTACCTATCTTTAAGAATAAGGGTGATGTGCAGAGCTGCAGTAACTACAGAGGGATAAAATTGATCAGTCACAGCTTGAAGTTATGGGAAAGAGTAGTGGAAGCTAGGTTAAGAAGGGAGGTGATGATTTGTGATCAGCAGTATGGTTTCATGCCAGGAAAGAGCACTACAGATGCAATATTTGCTCTGAGAGTGTTGGAGAAATACAGAGAAGGTCAGAAGGAGTTGCATTGTGTCTTTGTGGACTTAGAGAAAGCATATGACAGGGTGCCTAGACAGGAGTTGTGGAATTGTATGAGGAAGTCGGGTGTGGCAGAGAAGTATGTAAGAGTGGTACAGGATATGTACAAGGGTAGTGTGACATTGGTGAGGACTGCAGTGGGAGTGACAGATACATTTAAGGTGGAGGTGGGATTACATCAAGGATCAGCTCTGAGCCCTTTCTTATTTGCAGTGGTGATGGACAGGTTGACAGATGAGATTAGACAGGAGGCCTCGTGGACTATGATGTTTGCAGATGACATTGTTATATGAAGTGAGAGTAGGGACCAGGTTGAGGAGACCCTGGAGAGGTGGAGATATGCTTTAGAGAGGAGAGGAATGAAGGGCAGCCTAAAACAGAATATATGTGTGTAAATGAGAGGGAAGGTAGAGGAATGGTGAGGATGCAGGGTGTAGAGTTGGTAAAGGTGGATGAGTTTAAGTACTTGGGATCAACAGTTCAGAGTAATGGTGAGTGTGGAAGAGAGGTGAAGAAGAGAGTGCAGGCAGGGTGGAATGGGTGGAGAAGAGTGTCAGGAGTGATTTGTGACAGACGGGTACCAGCAAGAGTGAAAGGGAAGGTCTACAAGAGGGTAGTGAGACCAGCTATGTTATATGGGTTGGAGATGGTAGCATTGACGAAAAGGCAGGAGTCAGAGCTGGATGTGGCAGAGTTAAAGATGTTAAGATTTGCACTGGGTGTGACTAGGATGGACAGGATTAGGAATCAGTATATTAGAGGGTCAGCTCAGGTTGGACAGTTTGGAGACAAAGCAAGAGAGGCGAGATTGCATTGGTTTGGACATGTGCTGAGGAGGGATGCTGGGTATATTGGGAAAAAGATGCTAAGGATGGAGCTGCCAGGTAAGAGGAAAAGAGGAAGGCCTAAGATAAGGTTTATGGAGGTGGTGAGAGAGGACATGCAGGCGGTTGGTGTGAAAGAGCATGATGCAGAGGACAGGAAGAAATGGAAACAGATGATCCGCTGTGGCGACCCCTAACAGGAACAGCCAAAAGAAGATGATGATGATGAGAGCACATCCAATCATCCTTCTCTAAAAAAGGAAGGATAGACAGAACTGTGATCATCTGGAATTTTGTCTGTTGTAGAAATTTGTTCAATAGGCTGAAATCCAAGATTGGCCTACAGTTTCCTGTCTTTTTTGGCACTAAAAAGAATCTTGAGTAGAATCTGGATCCTATCTGGTCTGGTGGGACTGCCTGGATGACTCTTTTTTGAAGCAGCTTTTGAATGTCTAGTGCTACTAGATCCCTCTGACTGGGTGGAACATTGGGGATTCACTTTTGGGATTTGGGGAAAAGATTGAAGGGAATGCGGTGACCTCTAGTGATTATCGTCTGCACCCAGGAATCCGACTTTATTGTGAGCCAGGCTGAATGGTGCAGAGAAAATCTTCCCCCTGACTGCTTCCAGAGGTAAGCAATTTGGCCTCCGCTCAGGAGCAGTAGTAGGGTTGTTCAGAAAAGGAATCTCTGGAACCCTGGTTACGTGGACCCCCTCTGCCATGAGAGGGGCATCTTCCAGAAGAGTCCCCCCTCTGCCCCACTTGGAATATTCACCATGCGTGTCCCGAGAAGGCCCTTCAGTCTTCTTGAGCCACATTTTTCCATTCCTCTTATTCCTAGAGTAAGGTCGTTGTAGAGTGGAAAAATGCACGCCCACAGCAGAAAGGCTCTTCCCATCCTTTTCCTACCTGGCTAATGTGTCTCTAACTTTTGGGCAAAACAATGAAGTAGTATCAACAGGAGCATTGACAAAGGAAGACTTGAAGGGGTTTGCAAAATCACACAAGTACATCCAGGTGCGACGCCTAATGACAATGCCCATACCCGCTGCTCTAGACGTCCCTTCGGCTGTATGCACAATAAGCTGCATAGATGAATTCGAGAGTGACTCCAGGGTGACAAGCTGAGAGGCAACCTTATCTCAAATCTCATCAGACACTGCTTCTGCTAGGGTGTTTGAAAGCTCAGTTATCAGATCCCTTTGGAGTTTAGTGAAGTGTGCCAAAGAATTCAAGGACAGAATAGTGAAGGTTGATAAAGCAAAGACCTGCTTCCTAAATCTGTCCATCATCTGCAACTCTCAGTTAGGAGGATGGACAGTTGAACTCTCTTTGGTGAGTTCCTTTTTGGTGGCTGATGCCATCACCATGACATCCACTGCTAGACCCTTAGACCAATGGGGCTGATCCTCTGGGGCTGAAAGAATCTTGTCTGGTCTCTGGGGAATAGGCTCTATGTTGTCAGGAGCCTTCCATGCATGCTGATTGATCAATTTGATTAGTTCAAGGGGGGGGGGTCACCCAAGAAGTAGATGGATAGGCATGAAAAGCTTGCAAGAAAACAGATTCCTCAGAGAATGGGATTGAGGGCTTCCAATCACTCCTCTATTTTAATATTTCCAGGATGTGCGGATGGGAAATAGAAAATTCACCCCAGGATCACTTCAGTGGCTCTACTTGACAGAGGCACTGAGGACTAATGTTGGGTGGCATGATGTCAGAGTAATGGGCTAGGCTTGTAAAGGCTCCAAGGCCATTAGCCTGGTACACACCTATGTCTCCAAAGGGGACATCTTCAGGGGGTGACCATGGGGACCCTTCCCCTTCATCATAATCTGTACCCTTAGTGACTAATTCTTCTGGAGAATCCAGGTGCTTCATCTTGCATGATCTCTTATGGGGTGGCTCTTCAGGGGGAAGTTCTGAAGAGGACTCTGAAGAGGGGGGCCCTGAACTAGGGTATCTTGCTGCTCTTCTGCCTGCTGTCCAGACATAGCAGATTGTGGCAGCTGCAAACCAGAGGTAACAAAATATGGCACTCCAATGGGGATGGAACCAACTGGGAGCTTGCTGAGGCTAAAGCTCTCTCTGTAATCTGGAAGGCAGGCCTTGCCCAAAGAGGGATGGGAGCCCAGAACCATAAAAAAACAACCTTGGAACAGGGAACACACCCAGTTCTGATGAGTCACCTCCCAGAATAGGAGCTAAGAGAGGACTTGAAACTACCATGGTTCTGAGAGCCACAGATGGCACTGAAGAAATAATCTGCACCTGTCCAAGGATCCTTGAACCGGCAGCTAAATCTTAGTCCTGTCAGTTTGATGGTTCTGAAGGAACTAAAGACCACAGACTAGATTCCGGTGCAGAGGTGAGATCCACTGTCAGCACCGAGACAGTTGGCACCAGGAGCATTGAAGCAATGGGCTCCTGACCTGAGAGGAGATTGAAGGAGTAATATATGTAGGAGTCCTGAGAGAGTACGCCTTGGATTAGGGAGGGAGAGAGGTCAGTGAGGGTGCAGGAAGGCCTCTGGCTGCCAAGAGCTGTTCCATTAATATGACTACATCCAATTCTGATAGACTCCTGGAGGAACGGAGTGACATTTCTGAAGGAGACTCTGGTCTGTCCACAAAGGGACGCAGTTGCTGAAGGGGAATATCTAGTCCCGGGAGTACTTAAAATATCGACCTTTGGCACCATGGTCAGTTGGATAGAGGGAGAAGATGGAACTGAATGGGTTGATGTAACTATTGTCAGTGCCAAAGAGGTTGCCGGTGCCAAAGTCATGGTTGGTGCAATGTGGTTTCAGTTGGTTCAATAGTTGATGGCATGGATGATGATTTAGTTGTCTTCAGTGCCAGAGCAGAAGATAGTGACATTTTTGGTACTTTGTCTTCAGTTCCGAAGAGCCTGTTGGAAGCTGGGATTTTTGAGATTTGGAGTCATGTACCTTAGGGGAAGATGGTACCAAATGGCTCCATTTTTTTACCTCAGACTTTAGAGATTTTGAAGTCTCCAACTCAGCTTGAGCTTCACTAAAAGGACACTTTAACAAGCCTTTTAGAATTAACTTATTTTATCTCTCTGCAAGAGTTCAGGTGCTAAAGCTCTTACAGATATCACAAGGAATTTCCAAATGAGGTACACCTAGACAGTAGACGCAGGAAAGATGCCCATCAGAATTGGGCATCTTTCTGCCACAGTCCTTACACTGTTTAAACCCGAAGGTCCCTTTTTGTTTCTCTGTCATGTCGTCCAGTTAGTGCACGCGCACACACACACACACACACACACACACACACACACACACACACACACACACACACACACACACACACAGACTTGCTAGTAGAAAAGGGGGGAAAAGAAAGGTTATTGAAGATCAATTTACATTTTTTTTTATTCTTTTATAAGGTATACCAACTATGGTACATTAATACCCAAACAGGTAAAGGAAGGGAAAGAAAAGCACAGGAAAAATGCCAACGATGGTATTAAGGATTACCAATGTAAGAGGGAAGAAGAGGCCTATTACCAAGAATGGTAAAAAAGAAATACCATGAGGTAAAAATAAGGTTAGAAAGCTCCAGAGTGGTCATGCACACAAAAAGGTCTCAAATGACACTAACTAGTAAGGAATTAGAGAGTTTTAAGGTAGTATAATCAGAATAAAAAGTAAATTTTTAAGCACTTAGCTGACAGCATTGGCTGACATATCCAATTTTCTATAGGGCAAATGAGATCTGAAGTAATGGGTAGAGAGGCAGTATGGATAGAGCCTTAGCTCAAGAATTTTTGGCTGGCACAAGCTTTGTATAACAGTCGAGTTGGTTCCAAGGGATTGGAACCAAATCCATCAGTCAAGAATGAATGAAGATTGACATCATCCGATTATACCTTTCCTCTGTAGTGTGCTGTCTCAGAGTTGGAATATATAATTAGCAAGGATGTGGGGTTTTAGGAGGGCCTGCCACCACTGCAAAAATCATTGTTTTAAAGTTGCATACTTTGAGATTATTTCTCAGAACACTTACAGTGCAGTTTTGATTGTTTTCCAGATTAATTTCTGTTGTTGTTAGCGACATTAAAATTTAGATGTTTATTTTCAATAAGTACATCCATATATATATATATATATATATATATATATGTATATATATATATATATATATATATATATATATATATATATATATATATATATATATATATATATAGACACACACACACACACACACACACATATATATATATATATATATATATATATATATGCGGGTGTGTGTATTTAAATACATACATATACATACATATGAATTATTAGACAGATTGATTCCTTCACTGTATTTTGTACATGTCTATATATAAAAACAATTTTAATATGTATCATTGCAAACTATGGAATATTCTAATATATGTACTATTGTCTTTGCCTTTGTGTATTGGGTCTTGACTAAAAAGGTTCCATGGACCAGTTCACTTATTCAGTTAACAAGGAAGAAATAATTAAAAAAATAGCTGTACAAGGAACTGATGTGGGGGGTATCTCATACTAAATCATAATATAATGGCAGTATGAGTTGTATGTGAGTAAATTTTTGAACGAGGAAGATCAAACTTCGTGGCTTCTTTCAACAAGATGTGGCAGGGGTGATTGTGCTTTGGGTAGTAGATTCAGAACAGGATGGGATCATCCATCTCCCAAACACTCCTAGAGCAAACCCAACTGAATTTAAGTACTATAGACCTCAGTCTATTATATGATGAAATATCAAAATTCATTTATGCCTGTACCTCCCCACACCTTGACACAGCAGCAACATTCACTAAGAAATGTTACACCTTTTTAGAAAAAAAATGCATAGAGCTGGCAGGCCATAAGAAACAAGTTCACAGGTTCATAGGTAATTAGTAGGCTAACAGCCCTAAAGTACCTTTTTAAGCTTAGATTTGCTTCCCAAATACCACTTATTTTATTGTGGGTATAGCTTGGGTATGGATGATCGAGCATTTACAAGCTCCCTCCTAATAGGGACATAGCTGGCAGATTAGGGGTAAATTTACAATTCCCCATCCATTTATCCCAGTTGTACTTAAAAAGTGCAACGAGAAACTCTGCTTTACATGTATGGAAAGCCTGTTCCAGAGAAGGAGTAGTCTCTGAGAGGCATACCTATCCCTCCAACATGTCTTATTTATGTTGCAGATGAGGTTTAGGTCCCTAGGTGGGTTGTTTCTAATGCCATACGTTTTGTGGATGTGCAACAGGTCCATAAGGGCTGTACCACAGGATGCTTTGAAGACCAGGCATAAACTGTCTCTCAGCAGTCTATAGGAGGCAGAGTATAAGGACAAGGCTTTGAGGCAGTCTGCATGGGACATGTCTACATCATGTATTTTTTTGTGGTGGGCATCTATGGGCACTCCAGTTGTTGCATATGCCTGGTCAGGACATAACAACGGGATCAATATACTCAATTGCTGGTCTACTGAGAGCTGAGTACAAAGGAATAGTAACATCTTTGGACCTAGATGCCATACCCTTGCATATAAGCTAAGCACGAGAGAATGATTTCCTTATTATAATAGACATATGACGGTCAAAGGTCTAATCACTGTCTATATGCATTCCCAAATCTCTGTCCGCAGGGTCAGTTCTTAGGGGTGTACTATAAGTGATGTAATTTCTAGAGGTGGTTGTCTTCCCAAAAGATACTACTTTGCATTTTTTGACATTGACTTTTAGACTGTGACTCTTGCAACTGCTACTAGTCTGTGTCAGGCACTCTTGGAAGATGTTTGTGTCTTTGGGAGATTCTTTGACTCTGCAGCTAGTTTGCAACCATCTGTGAACTTATTCAGCCACAGGTCTCTGACATTGGCCATGACTTCAGAGAAGTAGATAGCAAAATAGGAATGATCCCAGCACTGAGCCTGGGGGACTCCTCTAGTGTGTGAACTTTTTGCCCTATCTATTAGCCAGCTGTCTTTCCAATGGATGATGTAGAGGTTTATACCTAATTTCATGAGCTTGTCTACAGTGGATATTGTATCGAATGCTTTGGCTAGATCAAGGTAAGCAGTATGCACGGTTGTACCCTCATCCATTGCTTTGGTGACCTTCTCAAAACAGTTCACTGGGTTGAGTAGGCATGGCCTGCCCTTGACTAAACCATACTGGTTTGGATCCAATGTCTGAAGGTTTCCTTTGTCATTATTTATCATGTCCATATTTAGCCTTTCCATGGCCTTATATATGAGACTAGTCAGGCTTATGGGTCGATAGTTTCATGAGTTTATGAATGGCCCACACTTGTGCAGAGGAATAACAGCTGTAGTCCTCCATTCATTTCCATGAAATTTCAAAAATAAACCAGGTTGTCCACTAATATAAATAAACTACAAAAAGGAAAAAAAATGACATAAATTATATAGCAGATCCAGTACCCCTCTTTGGAAGAAAATATCAAAAATGATTAAAAAAATTGAAAGCTGTTAGGTCAACTAAAGGAGCCCATGAACTTTGGCTGGTCTTTGAGGTCTAAGATAATTATAAATCCTTCTATAGCTATTTTAGAAAACTAAGAAACAACATTGCACTTTACTCTGAACATACTAATAATGATACCTCCTCATCTAACCCAATGGCCATTGACAACATCTTTGCAAAAATATTTATGCCATCTTCACATCCAACACTTCTAGCCAAAGACCTGAAATACCTGAATCCCATACCCTCCTAATTATCTCTAAAGATCAGTTGCTGAAAGTGCTAACCAAGACCAAAAATACATCCCCCATATGATCTGACAATACAGCTGGTTACTTAATTAGTAGTGTTAAACATGCCCTTATAGACCCACTCTTTAACCTGTTTAACCTAAATTTAGCTACTGATTTTATTCCTGATAAATGATGGACTACTGTGATGATGTCCCTCCATAAGTGTGGTCTAACAACTGACCTAAGTAATTACAGACCTGAAAGTCTTACAAGCCACATCTGCAAAGCCATGCAGCATATTATAACTGGCCTCATAAACTATGATATCAAGATTCTTTGACCTGATTCCCAATAGTCTGGCTTTGTGAAGGGCAGATCCTGTCTACTGAATCTTGTAAACTTCATAATGGTAGCAGAAGCTTTAGAAAGTTGCCATGCATTGCACATAGCATATTTTGACCTTGCCGAGACCTTTGTTTGTGCCTTACACACCATGTCCTTAGGAATCCAGCTATCCTTGTCATCATTTTGTTTTTGGTAAGTCAACTAGTGCAGCTAGAAATCTAAATCTACATCAAGAAATAAAACAAAACAGAGGGGCAGGTTTATCATTCAGTGTCTGCCCCTGCTCTGAAATAAGCTTCCTGTGCAGGTCAAGGAATATGACTCCTTGTCATCCTTCAAACATAGCTTAGATGACTGGATGGGCACCTGTACATTTACACCAGGACTTACATGTCTTATCCTATTTGGAAAAGGTGGTAAAGCCTGAGGGTTGCTATTGGCAAGGTGTACATATTTTATATATACTATGACACCATTCCCCAAGCTGGCATTAAACAGAAGCCAAAATGCTTTAAAAATCAAACCATATGTTGAAGATACTTAGTAAAAAAGCTGAAAGACAGAACCCACATAATGCAAATTACAGGCACCTTATCAGGAATTGTGGAAGTGGTGGAAGTGATTAGTGGTGTCTCTCAGGACTCAGTACTAGGGCCTCTCCTTTTTTGGTATTTACTTTTCATATTTCCAAACAGGCAGACAAGAATTCTTGCTAGTAAAGCTGTCAGTTGTCTACATTAGGACATAGTCACATTGGTTGTGGGCAGTGACAACTTGATTGATATCTTGATGGGATTGTCATTTAAGTATGATTGCTCTGTTGTAAAGGTCATCCCTTTCTGTCCCAAGTCAGAGTTGGAAGCAAAGGACCTAAACCAGGTAAGTTTTGTATATATCATTCTAAATTTCTTAAGAAGGTAATATATGCATATGTGCAGATTGTGGACAGTAAAATGTTTGAAACTCCAGTATCCAGCATTACTGACTCACTGACTCACTGTCACTTAGAGAAGAATACCCATAATCACTGCCGTATACTCAACATTAATAACACCAATTACTGATTAAAATGCATCCTTCAGGTGGTATCGCACTAAACACATCAGGCAAGTAGAAAGACCCCTCAAAAGGTTCCTTTTTCACAGGTTCATAGGTATGTACTAAGCTAAAGGCCCTGGAGCTTTTACAAGCCTACCACTTAGATGTGGCCTGGCATCGTGCCATCCAACATTAGTTCCCAGTGCCTATATCAAGTAGAGCCACTAGGGTGATCCCCAGGGCAAGCTTTCTATTACCCATCCATTCATCAAGATTTCTCTTGAAGAGGAACAGCGAGGTGCTCTGCTTGACATGTGTGGGAAGTCTATTCCAGGGCATGGGCAGTGTCTGGGTGAGGAACCTGTCCCTCCAGCATGTTCTGTTAATTGTGATAATGAGGTTGAGGTCTCTGGAGTGTGTGGTGTGGAGAGATTGGGATTTCATTAGATGTAGCATTTCTAACAGAGCTGGGTCAGACATGGCTTTGTAAGTCAAGCAA
Source organism: Protopterus annectens (assembly GCF_019279795.1). Taxonomy (NCBI): domain Eukaryota; kingdom Metazoa; phylum Chordata; order Ceratodontiformes; family Protopteridae; genus Protopterus; species Protopterus annectens. Next base: position 1,178,653,499 of record NC_056741.1, on the reverse strand, counting down.
AGATTGCCTCTAAGTAGGCGATATGAGACAGAGAATAGCTGGAGTCTTTTGAGTCTGTCCATGTAGGACATGTGTTTAATGCCTATGATCCTCTTCGTGAGGTACTACTATGGCCTCTCCATCTGTTGCAGGTGTCTAGTGAGGTACATGTCAAATGGGGCATTATACGCAATGGCTGGTCTAATGAAGGAAGAGTAGAAAGAGACGATGACCTCTCTATTCCTGGATACAAAATCCTTGGTAATGAGATATGCCACATAGAAAGACTTTCTGACCACAGTGGCAATGTGGTAGTCGAAGGAGAGGTTGCTCAACCTGCATCCTCAGATCTCTTATAACGCCTTCAGTGTTCAGTGGGCTCCCATGGATGTGGTAATTAGTGGGAACTGAGTTTTTACCAAATGGGATGACGACACATTTTTTTGGCATTAATCTTAAGGCCATGGTTTTGACGCCAGTCATTGGTCTCAGTGAGGCCTTTCTGTAGGATGTCTGCATCACTTGAGGAGTTAATAATGGCTCCCAGCTTGCAGTCATCTGTGAACTTGGTCAGTCAGAGTCCCTTTGTGTTGGCCTGGACTTCTGAGAAGTAGATGCCAAACAGAAGATGACCCAAGACCAATCCCATTGGGACTCCACTCGTGACTGGTCAGCAGTCTAACTTGGAGTTTACTACTTTCACACTGTGTGTTCTATCTGTGAGCCAATTTGCAACCCACCTAGTGATATAGGGGTTGATGCCTAGTTTGGTGAGTTTATCAATAATTCCAGAGTGAAGAATGGTATCAAAGGCCTTGGCCAGATAGAAGTAGGATGTATGCACTGCCTTACCTTCATCCACAGCCCTGGGGACTGACTCAAAGAAGTCAACCAGGTTGAGCAGGCATGATCTCCCTTTCACAAAGCTAAATTGTGTGGGGTCTAGAATTTGGAAATTTCCTATATATTTGTAAATCAGGTCCATGATGATGCACTCCATAGCTTTACATATCAGACCTATCAGGCTAATGGGACAATAATTCCCAAGGTCTGTAGTTGCTCCCCCTTCATGGAGAGGGATGATGGTAGCAATGCGCCATTCCATAGGGCCAAATCCTGAGGTGAGGCTGTGACTAAACAGGGCACACAGATGTGGTGCCAGTTCACTTTGTAGTTCTTGTAGAACACAGCCAGGGATACTATCGGGGTCCCATGGAAGCTGTATTCTTGGCCTTGGACAATGCAGGTTTAATCTGTGCTGCAGTAATGCTGGGTGCCTGACATTCTTCTGGTACTGTGATTGGTCTTTTGGGGGGAGAGAGGGGTAAAGTTGGCACTTAATCTGTCAGCCAGTATGTTGGCAATATCTGTTGGCTCAGTATAGGAGGTACCATTGTGCAGTAACTCAGAGCAAATTTGGGTATTGCCGTGGAGGTTCTTGATATAACTACAGAAGGCTTTGTGATTGTTTTTAGTGTGTCGCATTTCTGCCTTCATAGCTGGCTTTAGAGGATTTGATGAGGGATCTCAACTTTTTGTTGAGGCTAATAAGGGAGTTTTTTCAGTCTTGGGACTTCACCTTTTTCTGCAACAGTTTCTTCCTTCTGTTGTAGAGTTTATTAATGGCAGGGGACCATCAGATTGTCTTCCTTTTTTGGAGCACAGCGTCTTAGTTCTGTTGGGTATGGCTAGTTCCATGCATTTATGTACATGTTCGTACAGTGCATTGATGTATGATTTGGCAGTCATGCAGCTATTTTCCATTGGCATGGGTGCCGTGAAGTTAGGCACCTCTGTTTTTAGGAGCACAAAGTCAGATTTGGAGAAGTTTTTTACGGTGGTTACCTTTGCGGGGGCTGTGGGTGAGATGTGGATTTCCATGATGATTAGCTTATGGTCACATCTGACCAGGGAGGGACTGACTACTGGTGTAGAGTAACAGTCACCCATGTTAGTAATAACCAGGTCAAGGATGTTGCTTACTCTAATGGGGGTCAGAATGAGCTAGTTCATGGCATTGGAATTAATGAATTCCAGGAAGTTTTGGGCCAGTATATTGGTGCTTGAGTAGTTCTCCCAGTTGATGGAGGGGTAGTTGAAGTCTCCTAGTATGAGAATGTTGGGTTGGACCTTGATAGATTCTAGAGTGCATAAGAATGTGGAGTGAGAGTCTAGGGACATTGTTGGGGACCTATAGCAGGCTATGACTTGGATCGCCATCTCACCCAGTGTTAGTTGCACCTGAAGTATCTCAGATGCGTTATGCTGGGCTACTAGTCTGGAGGTGTGCATATCCTTTATGAATTTGGAGACACCACCGCCTTTGGAGCTACGGTCCATGTTTTGGGACTGAAAGGTGTGGAATGAGTTATAGCCTGGTAGCGCAGGGGTGACGAGCCTGATCTGCAAGGCCATGGAATGTATTATCATGGAACTTATAAACAAAGACATTGACAACCTTCAAACATTGGACTCCACCCAGTTTGGGTCCATGAAGGGCTGATCGTGTCTCCTGAACCTGATTGACTTCTTTGAATCAGTCTCCAGAGCCATGGACGAGGGTAAGGCAGTCCACACAGCCTATCTGGACCTCGCCAAGGCCTTTGACACCATCCCCCACTCTGGAATCATAGATAAACTTATTAAGCTGGGCATAAATCCCTACATCACTCAATGGGTTGCCAACTGGCTTACTGACAGAACCCACACTGTAAAAGTAGCCGACTCCAAATCCAGCTCCAGACAAGTGACAAGTGGAGTACCTCAGGGTTCAGTCCTGGGACTGCTCTTGTTTGGCAACTACTTCTCTGAAGTACAGGCCAACACTAAGGGACTCTGGCTAACAAAGTTTGCAGATGATTGCAAACTGGGAGCCATTGCTGACTCCCCAAATGATGTTGATATTCTACAAAAGGGCCTTACAAAAACAGATGCTTGGTGCCAGAGCCATGGGCTCAAGCTCAATGCCTAGAAGTGTATAGTTATCTCATTTGGTAAAAAACATGAACCCATGAATTACCACATAGGTGGCAGTACACTAAATGCCAAAAGTGTGATAAGAGACTTAGGAACACAGGTGGACAGTGGTCTCACCTTCTATAACCACATCGCCACAACAGTCAGGAAATCCTTCTATGTGGCACACCTCATCACTAAGGGTTTTTCACCCAGAATAAAGGAGGTCATTGTCCAACTGTACTCATCCCTCATTAGATCCATCATAGAGTACAATGCCCCATTTGATATGTACCTCACAAGACATCTGTAACAACTGAAAAGGCTGCAGAAATACCTCACTAAAAGAATCAGAGGCCTAAAGCAGATGCCCTATGCTGACCAACTAAAAAAACTCCAGCTATACTCTTGTCGCATAACATCTACTCAGAGGCGATCTCTGCTTAACAGACATAGAAAAGATTGTTGGAAGAATACCATGCTTTCCTTTGACAGTATGCACCCTCGACACATATTTCCCAATATAGTGCAGGGGCAAGTAGTCAGGATTTCCAGAGTTAGCAATGATGATGTATGCTTTGAACAAGAAATGGACACCTTAAAAGATTGTTTTTACACCAGGGGATATGATAGAAAATTGGTGGATAACAGTGTGGAGTTTAGTAAAGGCTACAGAAAGGATAGATATAAACCATGGTTGAGGACCACTGAAACGCATACAGGAGACAAGCGTAATAGGTTCAGTGGATGTGACTCTAGGTTGATGTTAACCTATGGCAGTAATATAGGTGATGTATGTGAACTCATCCGAAGGAATTGGAACATCTTGACTAGTGATGTTAATTTGAAGAATATTGTAGGTAATAAACCTGTTTTCAGATATAAAAGGAATAAGAACTTGAAGGACTTGCTATGTAAGGACAAGATGATGACCAGTATGGATAACTTGGCCATCATTAAACAGGGTACTTTTCCATGTGGGCTGTGTAAGGCTTGTGCCCATATAGATAGCAGGAATGTTTTTATACATCCAGTGACTGGAAGATCATTTAATTTGAAGGGGAGAGCGACATGCAGAACCACTGATGTGGTTTATTTGGCAGAGTGTCAATCCTGCACAAGTTTTTATGTAGGTAAGACCAACTGCATGTTTAAAGTTAGGGTCTTACAGCACCTCTCTTCGATTAGGAATGGGGATACACGCAATGCACTGTTCAGACATTTGGAAGCCCATCCTATGCATAGTTTTAAATTTAAGGTGATAGTGAATGTGAGGTTGAATAAAAGAGGGGGTGACATTAAACAGCTGACAGAGCTAGCTGAATCCAAATGGATAATTGAACTCATGGCACATAGGAGCCCTGGGCTCAATGAAGTCATTCCTATGAAACCCGCCCTCAAGAATAGGAGGGTTTTTTACTGATTTTCTATTGGTTTGAGTGTGTTTTAAAATGTCTAGCTTAAGTGAGATGCTTTATCTGATGAAGGGCAGAGGCCCGAAAGCGCTCATCATTTGTATGTCTGTTATTTTAATAAATAGAAGGTGTTGGAACTCCAGCAGTGTCCAGTCTTTTGTGATTTTTGGACCTTAACATACAAGGCCATGTCAAACCCAGAGCTGTTGGACTTGCTACTCTTAACGATATCCCAATCCATCAGAGCCACATGCTCCAGGGACCTAAACCTTGCCATCACAATGAACAAAACATGCTGGAGGGATAGGTTCCTGACCCAGAGACTCCCCATATTCTGGAATAGACTGCCCATACATGTCAAGCAAAGTGCCTTCTTGGCCTTCTTCTAAAGGAACCTTGATGACAGGATGGGAGATAGGAAATTTACCCCGGGGATCACATCAGTCGCCTTGCTAGACAGGGGTCCAGGGAAGTAAATATTGTGGGAAGAAATAGCCAGGGAATTGTTATGGCTAGGCTTGTACAGGCTCTAGGGCCGATAGCCTAGTACCAACCTATGAACCTATGAACCTTTCTGCTGCTTTAAACCAGGTCTCCGTTACAGTACAAATGTTGATGTTCTCCATTTTGAGGAGTGTTTCGAGCAAGTGCATCTTGAGATTTAGACTTCTAGTGTTGAGCAGCATGACCCTCAGACTGCATTTATTTATAGCTGTTACAGTGGTAATTTGGTCTTTAGAACCCCACCTAAAAAAGGAACTATAGGGGTGGCAAGAGCCTTAGCCAGTAGCTGGAAACCCAGGAGTGACAGATGCAGGCCATCTATGGCAAAGCATCGAGGTCTGTCAATCATGTCATCCCAAGCAGACAGATACTGGATCCCATTAGAATGACACCAGAAACTTAGCCAATTGTTGGAAGTCGATCATTTTTTTTTTGTACTGCAGTATCATTCTGGGTGATGGTAGGATACTGCTCAGGGCTAGGGTCATACCTGCTTGGGCCACATAATCCGAGAGCTCCACCGTGTCTCTTTTCATGTAGTCCAGAGAGGTGCATCGCAGGTCATTCACACCCACATGGACAATGACAGATTCATACTTGTTGTGGAGTGACGTGAGTGCGTGTTATGTGATGGATTCTGGCACCTGATAGACTGATGACTGTTACTGTCTCCTTAATCAACATAGTGAGTGGGACATCTGTGTGCTGTGTATTGGGCAATGTGTTTAGCCTTAGGGGCTTAGGTTGAGGGGCACACTGTGGAGGTGAGCTATGTGTCCTGTGATTTTTGCTGTGTTGTGGTGGTCAAGTGCGTTTCTGTCTTTTTTTTTTTTTTTAATTGATAATTTGCCAAATATTACATGAAATCAAAAATGAAAATGATATATATACAATTGTAAAACCTATAAACTTTAAAAACATTATATAACTATATACATTGGTGTCTGTTAAGAAGAAAGCCATAAATAAGTTTAAGGTGTAACCTGAAGTATGATATATAAGTTCATATATCTTTGTCCATTTTCTCAATTATTTCTAGTACTTTCATCCAAGAGTTGTATAAAGTTGTAAGTCTGGTAGTTCTGTTCTTCAGAGTAGATATTTATATTTGTCCAACTGTTCTAACTAAATTTTTAAAGTAATTAAATGTAGAAGGAGTCTCACTTTTCCAGTGAATGGTGATGATTTTGCGAGCTGCTGCCATTAAAGTCCATAAGATTTGAAAATCTTTTTTTGGCACACAATCCGGAACAGGAGAGTTAAATAAAATCATAGATTTTGATAATTGATAATTATCATTAAAAACAGTCTGAAAAAAATAATTAATATTATTCCAATACAAAGTAACACACTTACATTTATAAAAAATATGTTGCCAGTCTGCTCTTATTTTAATCTGACATCTCCAACATAAATCTTCACTTGCATACATCTTAGATAATTTATGCAGTGTATAAAAACTTCTATTCAAATATCTCCATGTGAATAACTGCAAGTTTATTGATAATGATGACTTCTTGGCAGATTTTAAGATAATCTTTTTTTCCCTTTCGTAAGGAGGGTGATTATTTATCTGTGTATAATAATTCCAGTAGGTGTTTACTTGGTATATTTTTGTTGTTTTAATTATTTTGTAAATGTTAGATAGATATCCAGCACGTTGATAAGGTTGATTATTAATTATAATAATGTAATCAATAAATTTGGGGACAGTATGTCTAACTGTATCTTGCATTTGTCCAATTCTGTTTATAAGATATTGTCTTAGATTTTGCAAAAGTAGCCATGAGTCATTATTTATATTATATTTTCTGGTTATCCGATCTTTAGTTAATATTTTCTCTTGTTCTACCAGCTGATGCCAGTAGCTTATTGAGCCTATCTTGAGCATATTCATTTTCTGAATTTGGTATGTGTCAAGGATAGTGGGTGTGAAGGCTATAGGAAAGATCAGAAAGAACCATGAATTAATATTTGTGACTTTGTTTATGAATGATTTAAATGTTGTTAGTGTGATGCTCATATATTTGGATGGCAGTTTATTAATTTTATTTTTGCCTTCTAGACAATCTTTTAACATCCAAACTAAAGGAAATGGTATTATATTTAAATGATCTGATCTGTTGTTATGATTAAGTTTAGTATAGACCTGTTCATGCAATTGTTTCCATATAGGTTTGTAGTGAGCATTTAACCATACGGTTATATTTTTAACAACAGAGGACATAATATATGTCTCAATATCAGGTAAATTAATTCCTCCATCTTCCCAGTTTGGTAGATGTTTATCTAAAGCAATTTGGGGTTTGTTTGGGAACCATAAAAAATTTAATATTAGTTTATTATATCTCTGAGTGATATACTTGGGAGGTGGCAGTGAAAAACTTTGTATTAGATATAATACTTTAGGAAAAATAATTGATTTAATGAGGTATAATCTGCCTCCCATTGTAAACATATATTTGTTCCAGGTAGATATTGCTTGCTCTGTTTTATCTAGTCTTTTATTATAATTATATATAAGTGAGTCAGTTAAGTCTTCAAGTAGATCTATGCCTAAAAATACTATTTTATTATCCTCTGCTATGTATTTAGAATATTTTTTGTTTATATGTTTCTTTTTAGTATTACATGATATAATTTTTGTTTTGTTTTCATTGAACTGTAAACCTGAAATAGTTTGAAAATTATTTATTTCTTTAAACAAAGCTTGTAAAGATGCATTAGTGTCTGATAGGGTAAGAAGTATATCGTCTGCAAATAATTGTAATTTAAGAGATAAAGTTTTGTTGATGCAGATGCCTTTAATATTACTATTTGATCTTATCTGATTTGCAAATGGTTCTATAAGTAATGCAAATAATAGTGGTGATAGGGGACAGCCTTGTTTAGTTCCTTTTTTGATTGGTATGGGACCAGATCTATATGAACCTAATTTAACATATGCTATGGAGTCTTTATATAGTGACTGAATAAAGGCAATAAAAGATGTAGGAAAATTATACTCCTTTAGGGCTAGTGCAAGGAAATTCCAGTTAACAGAATCAAATGCTTTATTAATATCTAAGGATATTATATTTAAATCCAAGTTTGCATGTTTACTATAATCTATCAGTGACAAAATTCTTTTAAGATTATCATATGTATTTTTTCCTTTGATAAATCTGGTCTGGTCATCATGTATTAGTATGGGAAGAAAGTGTTTATTTCTGTCAGCATATATTGCCATGAACATTTTATAATCAATGTTTAGTAAGGATATTGGTCTATATGACGAACATTGTTTCTCATCTTTGTCTGGTTTAATTATTGGTGATATCAAAGAATATTTCCATGAAGGTGGTATAATTATATTTTGATTAACTATGGAGTATACTTTTAAGAGTAAAGATATAGCTTGATTAGGTATTACTTTATACATTTCTGATATTATATTATCAGGGCCAGGTGCTTTATTTAATTTAAGCTTTTTAATTTGTGATTTTAGTTCTGTCATAGTAATTGGTTTGCTTATAGTGTCAATTTGCTTCTGTGTTAATCTAGTAAGAATTTTGTTTTTAAGATAATTTTGTATATCTTTGTCAGGTTTTTCATGAATGCTTGAAAGGTTATCATAGTTGTATTGTAATCTAAAGGCTTCTAATATACTATTTAGATCCGTGACTTTTTTCTTTGTATTAGGGATATATAATTCTTTTATTTACTTAGATTTTATTATTTTTTTGTTCTACTAGCTAGTTGTCTCTGATGTGCTGGATTTGTTGAATAAGAATTTAATTGTATCTTTTCTAGGTTAATCATTGTCTTGTGTTGCAAAATTTCCGCATATTTGTTGTTAATTTGTAGTAATTCTTGGATTAAATCTTTATTTCCTTCTTGAATTTCTAGTTTTAATTTATCGGCTTTCTTTTGTAATTCTAACATGTCTTTATTCCATATTTTTCGTTTATTAATATACCAGGATAGTACTTTTCCATATATATATATATATATATATATATATATATATATATATATATATATATATACGTTTAAGGAGTCCCAGATATATATTTCTAAAATGTTCTCTGTGGTATTTAGTTCAAGAATGTTTTTATTTCACCTTCAAAAAATTCTTTAAAGTCTGTTAATTTTGTAACATATGAAGGTATTCTTGTTATGGGATTATTATTTATATGCATAAGCTCCATTTCAAAAACCAGCGCATTATGATCTGATAATGGACAGCTTATTATTTTGACATTACTGATTTTTGTTACCAGATCACTGAATATGTATATCCTGTCAATTCTGGAACTAGTCTTATATCTATGTGAGTAAAAAGTGTAAATAAGTGAGTCTGGGTCAGCAAATTCATTTATATCTTTTATGGAGATTGCGTCTGTAAACTTCGAAAGTATCTTTGATATAGGTAACTTTCTTCTTTTACTTTTTGAATCTGTATCTTTGTCATCTATTATACAGTTGTAGTTTCCTGCCATTATTAGACTACCTTTAGTTAAATGTATTATTTCTTCAATATGATGTTTTACTGTTCCTACGCCTAGTCCTGGTATCCAATATAGGTTATCTAAAGTGTATATTTTCCTATTTAACTCTATATTTACTAAGCAAAACATACCAGATGTGTCTTGATAAGTATTAATTATTCTAGGAGAAATAATTGCATTATGCATTAATATGGCTACTCCTCTCTTCTTTTGTTTGTATTGAGAACTTACTAATACTGTGTAGTTATTAATATTGAGATTGTCTATATCTTTATCTAATAGATGCGTCTCCTGAAGAAATAGTATTTGTGGATTGTGTAGATTTATGTATTTATATAGACTTCTCCTTTTGATATTATTATTTAATCCATTAACATTGATAGATAGTTATTTTATGTGTTGGTTTATGATTTATTTACATGACAGTTGATATACATAGATTTAACTCTTGGTTTGCATTATATGTATAATTTACACTATTGTTTACATAGAAGATCTGCTTATCTTCTATAGACACCAAAACAGTATAAGAAAACAATGAAACTTCTAATTTAACTAATTCTAATTTATTACACCTTTTCCTATCTCTATGAAGTAATATACCTCTTTGCATGAGTAACACAAGTACCTACACAAATCTTCTAAATCTGTGACTAATGCTTAAACTAATCTCTCTTAACCTTATAACTTAGTATGTCACTATTTACATATATTAACGAGTTAATATGATCAGCTAATAGACAATTATATGCAAATTCACGTGAAAGCAATAATATGTATACATCAATAACCTGCTTATACTTTTTAAATCTTACTTGCAGAATTTCTTATAATCAGAGTTACAAAAACAATTTTTCAATTACATATAACAAAATTTGTTTCATCTTAGTACAACAATACACATATCAATCCAACATGACACTTTTGCTTTAATTCACACTGCAAAGACTCCAATACCTTGTTAATTAGTTATTTTGGTTAATTTCTTATATACCTATGTTCTTTTTAGATTGTAGTTTCATTATACTCACAATTTGTTTAGGGTAATTTTCCACCTCTAGAGTCTCTATCATGTAATATCAGTACTGTAAGAATATTATTTATTCTATAGTTGTGTGAATATTTCCCATTATCTTCCTCACTCTTTATGAAATAATTAGATTTATTATTCTTTAGCTTTTGAGAAAGAAGTTTTCCAAGTCTTATTCCAGAACTCTTTACTAAAATTGTGTTGGCTTATATGACAATATATGTACATATATATAAATACATATACATAAACTTATATATAATGGTCTTTACATATTTTAAGATTCAAAATACTGAAGTAAAACATAGTGGAGAGATAGGTTCCCGACCCACAGACTGGCCAGACTCCAGAAAAGAACCCCGATGACTGGACTGGAGAGAGGAAAATCAGCCTGGGGATCATAACGATCACCCTGGCAAACAGGTGTCCAGGTAAGCAAGCAATATGGAAAGAAATGCCAGAGAACCGCAATGACTAGACTTATACAAACCCCAGGATCGATATTCTCGTAGCAATCTATGAACCCACACAACTATTTGTGATTCTTATTGTATATATATATATATATATATATATATATATATATATATATATATAAAATATTCTAGTATTAGAAATTCTTAATATTAATGTATATAACTATGTATAGAATATTGCCTTTCAGTATATCTAACAATATTTAACTTTTTTCTAACAATAACTATGTGTAGGTTGCTATTTCTGTTAGTATATAAAGAACCTATTAGGAAATTTGTTTACTGTCTGTTTACTAAATCTAATCATGTTTTATTTTATTTAGTTTAGGTGTGTTAAATGTTTAGTAATAATCAGTAACACTAAAGGGTCAACATGTAGCTTTGTAATTCAGGTTCACTAGCACTTAAAGTAGTGCTCGTTTTGGGATTTACTTCCTTGTCCAGGAATGTTGCAATTACGTTTTATTCAAAGGACGTTATACGCAAGCATGAAGTGCTCACAATGAGACATAAGTCATTTGGGTGTTGCTTGCGTGTGTATTTAAGGCTACTGTCTCAAGGACGGGGCGGGAAAAGTAGTGAAGATTTTTCTTGATTTTCAAGGCATCGCTCGTGGCAATATTTTTTTTGCATATATTTATCTGTATTATATGCAAGACATTCCTATATTATATGCGAGACTTACTACATGGCACCTGCTAGTAAAACAAACAGCACCAAATGCTTTACTTCATATAAAAGATTCAATATGACATTCTAGTAGTGTAGAATAATTTACTGTAATAGCATGTAAGGGTTTAAATTCTTAACTAACTATAACCATCCAGCACAACTCAATCATCTTCTATATACACATTATTTTCCTTCTTCTAGACGAAGAGTTTTAAGATGTGCTTGTTTTGAGATTTACTTCCTTGCCTAATGACATTGCAATTACATATTATTTAAAGGGCATCATACACAATCACAAAGTAGTTACAGTGAAAATTACAACCTTTATATATTACTTATATGCATATTTGAGAAGGCTCTCTCGTGAACGGAGCAGGAAAAATAGTGAAGATTTTTCTTATCTTTCAAAGTATCGCTCGTGAAAATATTTTGCTACTGCATAACTACAACACAGTTCAAACAACTTCAATAAACACAACATTATCCCCCCTTCCAGTAAGGAAGCTTTGTATATATACGTTAAAAACACAATAAGAGTCCATGAGATATACTGGGGTGCTATGACATCATAATCCATACAACCAGATATGTGCACACACCCAAGCTGTCTTTCTATCTCAGTAAAGCAAATCATTATGATAGCATTAATGAATTAAGTACTTTATCTATGTAACTCCTTTAAACATAAATATATCATTTTTCAAAAAATACATTTGTCCCACTCCCCTCCCTGCCCCAATCGGAAAACTTAGATTAGACATATTATATGAATGGTGCATTCAAGATTTTATAACAAATTGCTAGCATAGTTAAATATATGATGAAATAGTTATATCTGGTTCAACCAGATATCCATTTGCATATATCTTGAAGATATTGCTATATACATTTTGTTTGTTGATGACTAAATCAGAGATGTAGAGAAAGAAAAAACATTGTTATCAAGTTTCAAATATGTTTGGATAGACCTAAATGATAATGTTAATTTACCCAGTTTATATTTATTCTAGATTTTAAGTGAGATGAAATAAATATAAACTCTACCTGATATATTACTGTGATTAATGACTAGAATATTTCTTGTTAGTTTTTGTGACATTGTTTAAAGTTTTGTGGTACATGTAACATAAAAATTATTTGTCCTTTAGTTTTTTTTTCTTCTGTTCAACAGTCTTCCAGTTGTTTACTTCTGCATTTCTTTTTGGTGTACTATTTGTCCAATCCATAGATTCTTCCTGTGTTAAAATGTTATTTGTAGTGAGATATTTTATTGCTGAATCCACTGTTTCAAATATTTTTATTCCCACTGGAAGGACTATACGAAGTCTTGCTGGAAACAAAAGATGGGTCTTCAGTTGTTTCTTTTTCAAGATTTTTATTATTGGCATGAATTCTTTTCTTTTGAAAACCACTTTTGTAGAGTAATCATTGTCAAATCTAATTAACGCATCATTATATTTAATGGGTGAGTTAGTCCAAGCATTTTTGAGGATGAGTTCCTTGTCTTGTGTGGAGAAAAGTTTAACAATTATTGATCTTGGTTTATTTTTGATTAAAGATGCATTTCCTGAAGTTGACAATGACCTGTGTGCACGTTCTATTCCAAAAGAAAGGGCTTCCGGTAATTTTAATACATTTGGGATCCAGGTAGTAAGAAAGTTTATTATATTATCTCCTTCTGCTTTTTCTGGCAGACCATATATTCGGATATTATTTCTTCTCATTCTGTTTTCCATGTCATCTATTTTCTCCAGAAGATGTGTATTTTGTTGCAGTAAAAATTCAGTTTGTTGTTCTTCTTGCAGGAGTCTGGAATCAATGTCATTTAAGGACTGTTCAATAACAGAAATTTGACCTTTCTGTTGTGTGAACATTTCCTGAAGCTGTTCAAGTTGTTAAGTACATTTTTCTTTAAAAGAGTCCAATTTATTATCCATCTTATCTATTTTAGTTGTCAACTCCTGAATATTTAAAATAAGTGAATGTAGATCCTTTCTGAATGTTGGGTCCTGGGGTGAATTCCTGAGATGGCTCATTCTGAGTAGCTGATGCTGCTGTTGATTTTCTAGTAATTAATTTGACAGGAATTTTCCAATGAAAGTTGATAAAAATTGTTCTAATGATGTCTCTGGGTATTAGAAAATGGTTAGTAGTGAAAATATCTTCTTCTTGTTGTTTTTTTCTCAAAATTCCTGTCAGAAATATTATTGAGGAAAGAGAGCTGTGAGAAAGTGCTGTTACCAGGTCGCCATCTTGGCCACACCCCCGAGTGCGTTTCTGTCTTGAAGGTCTGTGCTGTTTGGGTAAATTTCTATTGAGAGCCTCTGTGAAGGTGGGTGTGTGGTTTGTGTTTTGATAAACAGATCAATTTATTCTCTAATTCTTCAGTAGTCTGGTCTGCACTCTATAAAGCATCTCTGTCTAAATGGTGTTTATGCTCAAGTTCTTTATGTTGCAATTCAAGTAAAGGAACCTTTTTTGTGAGTTCAATCCAAACAAAATACCTGCAACTGCTAAAGGTGCAATGGAGGAATGTAAAACAATGGAAGACAAAACACCGGTGTAACCACCACAGCCACTGAGTTTCTTTAATATGCACAAACACAAATTAAATTTGAAGTACAAGTAGAATAGTCCCCTTGTTTTCAAAACGATAAGCGCTTTCAGATTCTCCTTCAGATCGCTTATCATTTTGAAAACAAGAGGACTATTCTACTTTTACTTCAAATTTTATTTGTTTGTGCATATTAAAGAAAGTCAGCATTGTCCGTGGTGGTGACACCGGTGTTTTGTCTTTCATTTTTTTGTCAGTTCTGTTATTTTCCAACTTATGTACCTCAATGCTGCTAAAAATAATCAGCCAGCTGCCCTGCCCCAATTTGCCCTTTATTTATTTATTTATTTATTTATTTATTTATTTATTTATTTATTTATAATTTGTGCTGTTCTATCTTCAAATGTGTTAAATTTGTTGCTATGTCAGCTGGATATACTATATCTTTACTAGCTCTAGCAATTATAAAGGTGTGCAAATATTTTACTTAAAACTTTTGTTACTGAGGTCTATAGACCAACATTAAACAAGTCAGGGAATTTCTCTGCAAACACTTTACCCTCACCTGTCTCTTGAATCTTATCTGCCTACTTCCTCTGGGATATCAATAACAGTGACCACTGCACCTTCTCCATGCTTGCAGTATGTTCCTTCAGAATGCCATCCATTGTCACCAAATATGTTTGGGGGTCAGGGGTTCAGGGCTGCAATTCTGAAGCAAAGTAAGTTATTACTACACAGGTAGGCAAAGATGGAGAAGGAGAAATGAAATACCAGCAGAGCTAGTTTAAAACAAGTTTAATATAAATTGACTACAAGCTAGTTTAGTTCTAGTTTTTTTATTAGTTCTGCTATTCTGTTTATAAAACAGTTTCAAGGAAGACATTACCTGTAGCTGACAGGAATCCTCTCTATCTTTACATGTTAGTGGCAAAGCTTCCATCTGCAATGTTTCTACCTCTCATATAAATACAATCCGGCAAATAGCTTCAATCAGGAATGGATGTATGCCAACATCCTGAATGGAGTGCAAGTCCTGATCTCTTACAGTTTCATATTTTCTGAATCTTTCTGACACTGCACATATATATTTACTTACAATTAAGTTTAGTCCCTCAAAAGTCAACTTTCTGCTAGAACCAATGCATAACTTTGTGTTTTCACTCACAAGTACACACACACACACACACACACACACACACACACACACACACACACACACACACACACACACACACACTACCTGCTGGAAAGAAGGCAGTCTTCAGATATACTTGGCCTTAGTACATTCCTTAATCAGTTCCCTTTTTGGTGCATTAGAACACTAATTGCAGGTGCTTTTTAATAACTTAAAGTGGTACTAACAAAATACATGCATACTATAAGACTAAGTGCTGCAGTGATAGCATTAGAATGTAATAAATACCAGACAAGATAGCTTTAAATATAATGCAAGATTAAGTATATCAGTGAGTCACAATCACACATATATTCATACTCTGCTTATTAGGTCCTTGAACAACACTCAAGCAAAATGTGTGGGCCTCTACACATATAATCTAGTACACCATTTATCTTGGACTGTCTAATGTAAGTGTTCCATCACCTGCAATAAACAGTGTGAGATAAAAATAGTTTATGGGAAAATTACATAGGTTGGCATTTTACCCTCTCTGGACCAAGTCTTCCCATTCATGCTATAAACATTTAAAACAGTATTAAAATGGTTGCCATCCATTTAATGAAAAGCAAAGACAGGCAGAAAGAAAATCTAAACAAACAAATGGGTTGCAGAAAAAGTCAAAAAGCACATTGGAGGTATTTTCCTTTTGGAACAAGAACCAAGTGTACCATCCATGCTTGCAATTTACAGCTATAAACACTTAAAATAGTATAACAATAGTTGGTCTCCATTCATTGGAAAAGCAAAAAGAGACAGAAAATCTAAACAAATAAGTTGTAGCAGGGCTGGCTTTGGGTAATATGGTACCCTAGACAGAAAGGATCCATTCCCCCCTCAAGGCAGCAAACACCCCAGAAGCCACAAGGGTTCTAGATACTCTGAGGTGCATTTTAGAGTTTTTTCAACAACCTTTGCCATCCAGTGATTGCTTAAAGAAAAACTATGATCAAAGGTAGAAATTCAGTCGTACTCTTCCACCTTGTTTTTCCTGCTCCTTTCAGCACATCCTAACTGACTACACTGTGATAACTAAATTAAGCTGGGGGTCTGTGGGCTGCTAGGCACCCAGAAGCCATGGGATTACATATTTTCTGAGGTGCCTTTTAGAGCTTTTTTCCAAACTTCTGATACAATTATGACCTGAACAAAAATCATGTTTGTGGGAAAAGAAATTCAATCCTACTTTTTATTTCAAGGAAGAAATAACATGTGCCCAACTTCTAATGCTCAAAGCTAATGAAACACCAGTTCACAATAAACTGAGAAAAGAAATGCTTGTGAGAATACATACATCAGATATGGGAACAGTACTTGCCGCCTAGCTCCACACCTCACAGTGGGTGGTCACTTTGTGTATCCCACTCTGGTGTTAAATTGGGATTAAAATAAAATGTGCCCACAGTAAAATTGTCTGGAGGTTTAGAAGTATACTATGGATAAATAAATCTCCTACTCCAATCTCTGCCTAACATATAAAGCTATGTTAAACCCAGAGCTGTTGGACATGCTACACCTAAAGAAATCCCAATCCCTCTGAGCTACACACTCTAGGGACCTAAACATTGTCACCAAAACAAACAGGACATGCTGGAGGGATAGATTCCTGTCCCAGAGACTTCCTATACTCTGGAACAAGCTACCCATCTATTTCAAGCAAAGTTCCTCATTAGCACTCTTCAAGAAAAATCTTGATGACAGGATGGCAAATAGGAAATACACCCCGGGGATCACTTCTGTGGCTCTGATCGACAGGGGCACAGGAAATTAACTTTCTTGGGTGGCGTACGCCAGGGAACCTTGTTGGCTAGTCTTGCTTAGGCCCTTGGGCCGATAGCCTAGCACCTACCTATGAACCTATGAAATAGGGAAGAAGCACCCTTCCAAGCATGGTGCCCTAAGAGACTGTCTATTTCATCTATGTGTAAGACCTTCCCCAAGCTGCAGAAAAAGTCTGAAGCACATTGCAGGTATTCTCTTACTGACAAAAAAGTTGATCAAGCCAATAGGTTAAATTCAGAAAAGCACCAATTTGATGCTAAATCTATTCAGACTACTGCAACAGTAGTAATTAATTAGATTCATACACCAAAATGCTAGAATGAAAAAGTACAAATGAAAAATGTAACATTAAAAAGGTGCTATTTCTCATGGTAATGTATATATATATGTATATACACATATATATGTATGTATATATATATATATATATATATATAGTGTATGTGTATATATATATATATATATATATATATATATATATATTATATATATATATATATATATATATATATATATATATATATATATATATATATATTTATATGAAATGTCAAACAGTTTAAAGAAAAAGAACAGACATACAAATATTCTTGCTAATCTTTGTCTTTCAAACCTGCAGAACAATTCACATGTTGCATATCCTTGGCTAGCAGAAATCTTATAAACAAACATGGAAAATATATGAAATCAGCAAATGCCCTAGTCCTCTAAAAAAATATTTCAATTAAATTGTGACCCTGGTTGAATTTGGGTCAAACTTATATGCGAAATATTATTACAATAAAAATAATTTGAATAATGGACCGGTATATAACATCCACAGCATAACAGAGCTAAACAAATAGCAAACCATTTGTCATTCGTTTATAACTTTTGATAAACAAGCAATCCCACTGTTTAACAGCAGTTAAAACTATTCAATCTTAAAACTGATAAATGTGACTGAACCTGCCACAGTCAAAAACATAAATCTTGAGGCAAACATCTGATAAGCCATTTAAGTAAGGATCACTTTATTCAAAAGCTGGACATATTACCGGTTACTTCCTAAATTAAATCCCACCCTATCATAATATAGAGCCAATATGTGTGGAGCTAGCTGTCAGTGTGCTGACCTGACCGGGGTCTTCCTGCATGCATGCATGCTCATCCAGACATCTGGCTGCATATATTTCTTCCTCTTCTCTGTTTTCATCAGTAAAGATAAATAAACAAGGTCACTTGAAGAAAGGGTTGGTGCAATTGAAGGGCATGAATTGAATGAGGTTGAAACACAGATTATGGCTGTAGTTGTGGGGGAAGGAGAAGTAACAGGTCAGTTACATATATGAAGGGTGAAACAGGAGGGCAGATTGTTTCTCTTGGAGTTTTGCATTAGAGGTGGAGGTGATGGGACCACTGACAAGGGTGTTCAATGAAATGTTAAGAGGGGGGTGATTATTGGTTTTGATGACAGACATGAAATTCACGACACTGCTGAAGGGGAAGAGGAATAAGGAAAGCCTGGAAAATTGCAGGCTTATTTTACTGTGTAATGCATATGTTAAAATATTTGCTAGAGTACTGACTTCTACATTAGAGAGGGTTTTATTAAAGCTGGTGCAGCCGGCAGAGAGTGTTTCTTGTGGTGGCCATGCATAGATCAGTGGAAGCTACAGATGGATTTTGTGAATTGATGGGAGCAGATTAATATGCAAAAAGTGGCAACAGTTTTGTTTGTTATCTAAAAATCCTTAGATATAGTTAGTTGGGATTTTCTGAAATAGAAATTACTTTGGGGAGACTGTCTATTACAGAGTTAGGGCAATGTATGAGGATGCAAGAGTTAGGATAGCAGTCAGTGCACAGGTGTCTGAGGTTGTGTTAGACAAGGGCACAAGGGAAGGGTGTCTGTTTTCACAAAGTTTGTTTCTATTGTTAATAGAGATATTAGCATAGAGAGACAAGGGGTGTTGCCAAGGTTACAGTGCTACAGGGATGGAGTATTTTCAGTCCAGATGACTGTATGCTACTGTTAGTTAGGGATGATAACATTTTGTCAAGTATCTTGGCACTTCTGATGAGTTTGGGAAGGCTTTGGGATCGCAGTAATGTATATATGCTCAGAAAGGTGGGGTAATGTTCTTCTGAGCTGCAACACATGATCTGAATTGCCTAGATGTAGTAAGACCTTATTAAGTTTAATTCTGTCCGCTGTCAAAAAAGCAATTACTAGAAAATGGAAATCAAAGTCTAAACCAACAGTATTTGAAGTACTGACTATTGTAAATGCGATACAAGAACTTGAAGAAGGATCTTTAGAAAAAGAAATGACAAAATTACATACAAATAAATGGAAATTGTAGGAACAATGGATGCAGAATAATGTTGAGGAGGAGTGAGGTTTAAGGAAAGGCAGGAATTCAACAATTTATGTAATGTTGGACTAATGATATTTACAAAGAAAGAAAGACATGTGATGTATAATATCTGTAAATGGAAAAATGTTAAAATAGTTTGTTTTCTTTTAGGGTTAATGTGAGTTTGCATATGTCTGAACTGATAATTTAATAAAGATGTTTAAAAGAAAGAAAGGTGAGGTAATTCAAGTGTGACTGATGGTAGAGGAAGGTGTAAAATACTTGGGGTTCAAGGTTTACTCCACGACAGAAGACACTGATGAAAATAAATTGGCAGATGTGGGTCTATGTTAAATCAGTAAACCCTTAAAAAAGCGAATGCTTTTTTATCGACCCTCTTTCAGCGAAAGCTGAAAATCCCGAACACTCGGAACAGCAATTTTTTTTGCCCTGGGAAAAAAATCTCTGTTCCAAGTGTTCGGGATTTTCAGCTTTCACTGAAAGAGGGTTGATAAATCAGCGTTCGCTTTTTTAAGCATTCACTAATTTAATATAGACCCGATTTGGTGTAGCAGGTTAGCAGAATAATGAATTGATGGAGTAGTAGGGTGGGAACATAAGTACATAGAATTGAAGTGATGAGGCTGTTGGTATTACCTTTGGTGCTGTATTTGTTCAGGCATGTGGAAGGTCACAAAGTGGTACGTTGAGTGGTGGATGCACAGAAGGTTTGATAATTTCTATGCAGATTAAAAGGGTGAGGATACATAAGAATAGACTGAGGGGAGGTAGGGAACACGTAGACAGTTTTGATGAATATAAGCCAAAGTTTGAGAGGCTGGGGGATGGGCAGATTGGTTAGCTTTACTAGAATATGAAAACTGGAAAAAGTAGAAAGATTAAAGTTGGTCAAATGGATGAGACAGATGGATGACATGATGAGAGCGAAATTTATGTTGGAGGTTGGAGGCACTGCTGGTATTTGGACAAAGAATGGTCATGGGAGCTTAGATAAGGAAAAACAGAGTAATGTTCAAAGGGCACTGAAGAGGTCATGGGAAAGAAGAGATGAGGACAATAATGAATTCTTTTAATGGGAATAAACCATTTGTTTGAAGCTTCTGAAAAGAAGGCAATGGAGTATTGGTGCAGAAAAGGGGATAGCCAGAATAGGAAGGGTTGAAAATGATTATAAGCAGAAGGGGTCATAAGAGAGTTTACATAAAGACAAGAGTCAGGAAGACCACAAGAATCAGTCATGGTAGTGGAGAATCAAGGAAAAATAGAGAGCTTCTATAGAATTTCTGGTAAGGGGTCAAACAGACTGAGGAATAGTTGAACAGGAAATGTTATGGTTTTAGGACAGGAAGAATTCTATGAGACAGTACAAATTTATATTTGTGGTCACATAAAGCATGTCTGATTAAGAAGTTGCAAAGGTGGTTATTGTTGGAGATGTAGGAAGTTAGTGCAGACAATTTGCATATGTGGTGGCAGTACAAAGGTATTAGACAGATATGGAATGAAGTAACAAGAGTGTAGGGCAGGAATAATCATATAGATATGATTTAAAATACTGATTATTTATAGCTTGTTAGAACAAAATACAGTATTCCTTTTGCATAAGTCTAGAAATGTAGCCATATTAAAGCAAGCCTTTACATTCTGAATACAGTTTCAGTGAATGCACTTTCAGTCAGTGAAAATAACCTACAGTCAAGAATGCTGATAAGAAGAGAGGATTCATGTTAAATGATTGAACGACTAAAACATTGAACATCAGTTCATCAAGATGAGAGCATTGAACATTTTAATCATCAAAAGGCAACTTTGTTGAATCTCAACGCATCGAATTGCAACAGTTGGCCAACATCTGTGAGATTAGCATCTTAGATGTTACTGTTGGTATGTATAACATGATGGTAGTAAATATCTATATTCATTATAACTTACGCGCAGCTGTTGGCCAACTATTCCATTTCAATGGATTGAGATTCGATGAGGTCAGCTTTCAATTATTAAAATCTTCAATGCTCTCATCTCGATGAACTGACATTCTATGTTTCAGTCATTAAGTCATTTAATATGAATCCAAGAACAGAATGCTCAGTACATTGAGTATAAACAAACCCTGGTTAGATGTTATGAGGCTTGAGAACCAAGTTTAAAGAGGCATACAAAAATTTACAAGTTTTTAGTATTATTAGGAGATACTTCCGACACAGTTAGTTTATTCATTTAGACTTATACACAGAGTCATTGCACTGCAGTCTTTAGAAGTTTGGTACGGACACTGAAGACTGTGTGCAGAACTCAGTTCACATATCCAGCATTCCAAAATATTAATTATATTATTCAAGAGGAAAGGAATATTAATGCATAAGCTACAGATATAACATTCTGAGTACAGAATTTACAGACTGTATGAGTGCAGAAGCTACAGACATTAAGATTTGATTTAGATATTGTTGACAGCAACCTCCATTGTACATAACAAAACATTCTTAACTGACTTACAGTGTATGCAGACTTTTGTTCTGAAAGATAAAAGAAGATTTGGCACATAAAGGAGAGAATGGAACCTGCTTAGCACAGTTCAAGGTAATTAAAAGATAAAGACATTCATTCCAGTCTCATTCCAGTTTATTACAGTTATTTCCAGTTCATTCCAGTATTCTATAGTCAGATCAATCCTTACATGTTGGTTAAGAGATGGCGGAGAGGAACTGATGTTAATAGATGGGATGGAGACAAAGACAATGAATCACTGTAAAGCTGGAGTCCTAGGGATTCTGTAAAAGGGAAACAGTAGGAATCCATTAGAAAGGTGGGGAAGATATATACAAATCATAACAGATCGGGTAAAGGAGAGGAAGTCGACTGGATTGGCAAGTTCTACATTTATCTCTGTGCACTGTTTAGCTGTGCAAGCTAATGCAGACTATCTGAATTTCAATGTTGATGTCTTCCACTGTATTGATGAACAGAAGGATGGTGACTTGGGAGAAATACTGACTAAAAGCTCATGAACTGACATGTAGTTTAGGATTTCTGCAGGTTTGCTGTATTATTTTCAGACTCTGTGCATCAAAGATTTGTTTTGGCTGTGGTATTTACTGATTTTTTAATCTGCTAAGATCCAGTATGGGTCTTCAGTTCCATGTTTTCTTCGGAACTAAAAAGAACCTTGAGTAAGTTCTGGATCCTATTTGGTCTATGGGGACTGTTTAGATGACTCTTTTTGTCTAGCAAATTTTGAATTTCTAGAGTTGCCTATTCCTCTTTGATTGGGTGGGGCATCCAGGATGTTCTTTATGTTTGGGACAGGGAAGGAAAAGGGTATAGAGTAGCCTCTGGATATGATGCTTTGTACCCATTTGTCTTTTATTTCTAGCCAGGCTTCTGGGTACAAAGATAAGTGACCCCCCGACTGCCTCCAGAGATGGACAGGTGGGCCTCCCTTCAGGAGCGCTGAAAGGGGCTACCACAGAATGAGGCCCTGTCACCCTGATTTTGCGGAATCCCTCTGCCTCGAGAATGGCGTGTCCCATTACTACTTCCCCCTCTACCCCTGGGGGACGAGTCACCATGTGTTTTCTGAACAACATATTTCCTCCCTTTTGACCTTTTAGGTACGGTCTAGAAGGTAGTGAAAATTGTCTCCTATGGCAGAGAGAGTTTTTCCTTCTTGCTCGCACCTGGTGAGTGTGTCCTTACCTTTTGGCCTAAAGAGGGACGAGCCATCGAATGAGGTATTAACAAAGGTAGACATAAAGAGTTCCGCAAAGTCACACAAGCACATCCAGGAATGCCTCGTCAGGGAAATTCCTGAACCCACTGCCCTGCTCACTCCATCTGCTGTGTAGGAAATAAGCTTCATGGAGGAGTTAACCACAGAGTTTAAGGTGGAGAGCTGACAGAAAACCTTGTCTGAAACCGCTGCAGCTACTGAACCTTGTAGAGTATCTCCTCGCTCTTTCAGGAGATCCCTTTGCAACCTAGTAAAATGAGTCAGGTAATTCAGGGATCTGCAAATATCACTGAAGAGAACATGCACTTCCTGTATCTGTCCATTGTATGAGACTCCCTGTTCGGTTGATGAACAGATGAAGATGTCTCTGAAAGTTCCTTTTTTGTGACTGCCGCCACCACCGCCATAGCATCCACGTGGACACCCCAAGTAAGAAATTCCATGTCTGCAGGCACAGTAATAAATTTGTTTGGCCTCCAAGGAACTGGTTCCACTGAGTTTGAAGACTCCCATGCCTCTCGACCTACTACTTGCATGAGCTTGTCAAAAGGTTGAGACATCCAAGTGGCGGAAGGTAAGACCCAAAAGCCTTCAGGTATACAGACTCATCCTCAGAAGGGTTAATGGACTTCCAACCATCTCTCTGCTTAAGGATTTTCAGGATGTCTGTAAAGGAGACATCCTCAGAGGGTGACCGTGGGGACCCTTTTGACTTATCCAGGTCTGTATCAGAAGTGACAGACTCCTCTGGGGAGTCTAAATGTTTCCTCTTGCAAAGTCTCTTAGAAGGGACCTCTTCAGAAGGGTATTCTTGAGAGGTTTTGGAAGAGAGAGGTTCACCCAATGGGGTATCCTGAGTCCCAGGGTCTTCACATGTCTGTGGACGGTGTGGTGCCAAGACAGACGC
>NC_056741.1:1178619465-1178624465 GCF_019279795.1 Protopterus annectens | reverse complement strand
GTGCTTTCAATTTCCTTTCAGTCTTACCGACGTAAAAGGAACAACATAATTTACATAAAGCAAGATACACTAATCCATAAGTATGACAGTTGGCAAAACAATCACTGTGCAGTGTTCTATTTCTACTTATCAAATCCAACTTAGATCCATTAAACAAATAACAACACTGAGAACAGGACCCACATTTGAAAGTGCCTACCCTTGCTCGGCTTTTATTTCTGCTTTTATTTTCAAAGATATTTTTAAAGTTTAAATCCCTTCTATAGGTGAATGTTAATGGAGTATTTCGTAAGGGTTCCAAATCTGTAAATTCAAGAAATTTTTTCCATTCCCTACCAACCACGTTCTTGATAACATTTGAATCTCCATTGTAATCCAATACATAAGTATCTTGTCTGTTGTTAGTAATGTTTGTTAGAGTACCAGGAGTGGTGGGAATGGCTTGTCCCAATATAGGAAAAAATCTATCTACCCTACCTTTTTTAACTTCCTGTTTCAATTCATTCAGCAATGGTAATGGATAACCCCTGTCAGCAAACATGTTACATACATGATCACATTCTAGTAAAAAGTCACTGTCTTCCGATGTCATCCGACTTATTCTGACAAGTTGCCCTTTAATTAAGTTTTTCTTTTGAAAGAAAGGATGCCCACTATGAAAGTGCAGGTAAGAGTTGGAGAATGTCGGTTTTCTGTATACCCTAGATGAAAATCTACCATTTAGTTTAGAAATATTGACATCCAAATAGTTGAATGTGTCATAATCCACTTGATAAGTGAAATCCAAAAAAACTAGTGGTATTCTTGATATATGACAAAAATTCCAAAAATTTTTCTTCCCCTGCTGTCCAAAATATACAGATGTCATCTGAAAAATGCTTATATAAGATCCAGCAATCTTGGTATCTGCTGTTCAATATAAAAGTGGGCTCCCACCAAGACATAACAATGTTGGCATAAGTGGGGGCACAATGGGCCCCCATTGCCACACCACGATGTTGTTTGAAAAATTCTCCTTGATAATACATAAAATTATTGTTTAAAACAGTTTCCATCAAGGTGGTAACAAAATCATTGTGTGAAAATGAACCAAAAGTAACCATATATTCCTCCAACCACAATAAACCTATGTCGTGTGGTATGCTTCCAAATAAGTCAATAACATCAAGAGTAATGAACAATAAATTATCTTGATAAACTTCTGGTTTTAAAATTCTCAAAAAATCCCAAGAGTCCTTCAGTGTGGAATCACCCAAGCCTGAAAGTTCTTTTAACTGATGGTCCACAAATTTGGCTAATGGAGAAATAATGGCTCCTTCAGAAGCCACAATTAATCTAAGAGGTGGATCCATAACATTTTTGTGTACCTTGGGTATCCCAAACACTGAAGGTACTCTCGGTGTTTTGTTAAGTAAGTAATTAAAACTTTCCAAGGAAATAGATCCTTCAAGCAACAAATCATTAAGCAAGTATTGGATCTTGGAATAGGCAATATGCACTTCATTAAGTGAAACCAAAACATACTTGTCTGTATTACTCAATTCTTCCTTCATCTTGGATTCATATAATAATGCATCCATAAGTACGGTACCCCCACCCTTATCAGGTTGCATGATCCTGATGGAATGATCGTTAGTTAATTCTTTCAATAAGTCATGTTCTTCGTTAGAGAGGTTCTTAAAAACCTTATGCTTAGTTGTATGTTTCCTAATTTCCCTTTCCATGATGTTCTCAAGATTTTTTAGTTGGGGATGTAAGGGTGAGTTGAATGTACTGGGTTTTTTAGAGGAATAGTGGAAGGTAAAGTGTTAGAAACATTATGAAACATAAGAGCTAGATTTTTCTTTCTAATAAACATCTTCAAATCAATAATGGTTCTAGACAAATTAGCTTTCCTTGAGGGGATGTATTTAAATCCTTTAGAAAATAAGTGAAAGTGATTAATATTCACAGAAATTGTACTGTAATTAAAAATGTTATAACCATGACATGAACAAACTGAACCTGAAATCGAAATATTATTACTAGATGTTATATCTAATTCCATCCCCTCCCTTCCCTCTGTTTCCCGTAATTGTTGTAATTGTAGTGGACGTAAGGTTTGTTGCGAATTCTCTTGGAACGTCGGGGTAGAGGGGACTGAATTTGTTCTAAAGGGATGTCTGGCTCAAAAAAGTTTTCATCATTGTCATGGTTACCAAATTCATAATGGTCATCTGTGTTAAAAACGGTGTCAGAAGCATTATATTGAGGTGAATGGTTGTGAGAAAAAATTCTGGGTTTGGGATATGCTTTCCCTTCATTATAATCTTTGTGGTCCCTATCTAATTTACCCTGCTTGCGATTAATGTTAGTGTGACAATTCCTGTCAACATATGAAAAAATGTCAAAGTATTTCTTTCTTTCACTTTCAACAGAAAACAATAAATCTTGAAGAATGTGGTCATTAACCCGTTCCATGTCTTTAACCAACAGTGTCTTTTCTCTTTCATTCTCATCAATAATAGCTCTCACAATTTCCAAGCCACAATTGTTAAAAATATTAACAAGGTTTTTAGAAAATTCCGTACCATCCTGTACTTTGTTCGGAAATTTACAAATTCTAAGTCCCTTAGGGACTATTTTGTGCTTTAAACATTCATTAAAATATACATTGTCTACTTCCAGTTTTTTGTACTTGTCCATAAGATAGTACAACTTATCTAAATTGCCCTTGTAAGTTGGTGTTTTGGCCTGATTGGAATCCCTGTTGGTTCGGGGACCAAAACCATAATTTTTGTGTAAAATGTCTTGAAAGTTTAATGTAAACTTTTTAACAGAAACATCAGGTTTGTTTAAGGAAGGCAATTTACCTGTTGGGTCTCGTACATGATTGTCCTCGATAACTGACGGTATACAGTCCCGTTCCTCTTGTGTACGAAAGATGGAGGGAGTATCCAAAAGGTCCCTCGCCATAGAAACATTTTTGAAAATAGCAGCGTTGTGGGAACCAACATAATCCTTGGTAGCCGTAGAAGGAACTGCTCTCGCTCTCGCCGCTTCCTGATTACCTTGTAGGGTAGACGTCAGCGTAACAAACGCTGTGCATGCTGTGGTAAGTAGTTCTATGAGTTGCGATAATAGACCGATAATCTCCCTAAATTCACCCTTGGAAGAAGGGTGAAACATATCATCGGACACGACCTCCGGGGGCTCAGCCATCAATAAAAACCAGTAATCTGTAGAGATGCCAGCAATAAAACCAAAACCAAGACCAAGAAAAACGCTGGGAGCCCCCAATGGAGGAACGTATCCAATAAATGAAATAATCCAAATGGAATGAATAAACTGAGTTTAATAACTCCACGTGAACACATACACTAGTACATTAACGCTTTAAATGAAACAAATGCGTTTTCGTAAAAAACTTCATCAGACAAAGAAAAACCAGTTGGAAACAGTTTAGACAATTTAAATAGTTGATTCAAATGAGACTTGTATTTCCCCATTGGTTCCCACATTAATTGAATGATTAATTCACAAGTAAAATCATTACTTTAAAGGAGTATGCTTTGTAATGATGCAATGTATTGCTGTGTAGAGTGATACATAAATAAGTAAATAAATATTTATTTATATTATAATAAAATAGAGACTGAATATAACATATATACATAAAGACTGAAAGGAAATTGAAAACATGTATTTATGAACACTGTTATGAAATTAGCAAACAAAATCACACAAATGCATTATATCGTCATAAAATTATTTGTCAAGAGGCTATTTATTTATTTTTTGTTATAGAAGTAGTTGATAAAGATACCAGGGGGGGCATGTGGGAAGCTCGGTTAGAATACCGAGAACTTTTCTGGCAAATCATCTTGGATGCAACTACCCCCCCCTGGATTAAATGATGCCATTTCAATCAAACCAGTGTTAAAACTAAGGCAAGCTAAATTATGATCAACTGGTTAGATTTATTATTAACTTTTTGTTTGTATTTGATATTTTATTAAAACATTTTATAAAAAATTTTTTATAAATACATCTTATACACTTATTAGTACACACATTGTAAACAATTTTTATGTATATATGTTATATTCAGTCTCTATTTTATTATAGTATAAATAAATATTTATTTACTTATTTATGTATCACTTTACACAGCAATACATTGCATCATTACAAAGCATACTCCTTTAAAGTAATGATTTTACTTGTGAATTAATCATTCAATTAATGTGGGAACCAATGGGGAAATACAAGTCTCATTTGAATCAACTATTTAAATTGTCTAAACTGTTTCCAACTGGTTTTGCTTTGTCTGATGAAGTTTTTTACGAAAACGCATTTGTTTCATTTAAAGCGTCAATGTGCTAGTGTATGTGTTCATGTGGAGTTATTAAACTCAGTTTATTCATTCCATTTGGATTATTTCATTTATTGGATACGTTCCTCCATTGGGGGCTCCCAGCGTTTTTCTTGGTCTTGGTTTTGGTTTTATTGCTGGCATCTCTACAGATTACTGGTTTATATTCATAAAAACATTGTTAAAAGCCAATTTCTGAGGGCCAGTAGGTTAAATACCACTGATAATGGCTTTGGGAAAGAGCTAGAAGCTATGTCCTCAGATTTCAGGGTAAGAGGCTATGATAAAAAATTATATAGAGAATAACAAATCTCTGTAGTTAGGAAAGAAAGACATTCATCCCAAACTACAAATTCTGAACCTGCTATGACTAAAAGAAAGAGAAGTATCTGTTAGGTATATAATGAAATACAATAGGTGCACATCTCAGATAAGATCTGTAATACAGAAGTATTAGACTATACTTAAATCTGATACTGAGTTAAGTAAAATTATAGGAGAAAGACTGCAGTTTACCTATAAAAGAGAAAGGAACCTAAAGCAGTTTTTATGTTATAAAGACTTGAGTGAAGGTAAACCTAAAATAGTAGGAAAGGATGCTTTAAAATCTACTGTCCTGAGCTATTGTTGCAATTTGTGTACATAT
>NC_056741.1:1178603897-1178618965 GCF_019279795.1 Protopterus annectens | reverse complement strand
CTAAACGCAACTTTTAAATGCACTTCTCTAGGGTTTGCCTTTCTATTCAAATGTTTTTATTTGACAGAAGCAACCCATAAAATGAGACAGGCAACATTAATGCACTTCTCTAGGGATAGTCATTTCACTGTTATTCAACGAACATTTCAACAACAAAACTCAAAAATAATAAAAAATAGGTAAGGACCATAAACCATCAAGCAAGATGTTTTCAAGATATATAAGTGCTAAAAGTGTAATGCCTTACATAGTAGAATGTAGATTAGTTGTATTTAAGATCATATAAGGCATGTAAAGCTGCTTAAACATAGCTGTCTTTTTTGACATAACTATGGTGTACAATTATCAAGCAGAGGAATTAAAATTTCCCAGTTTCAGACAAATAATTTAACAAGATTGCAATTCCAAAATCAAGAATAACTTTTTAAATATTGAACAGAATGTTGCTGTAACTTTTCTTTCCAGACCTTGCTCTATATATTTTTCACATTTTATGATAATTAGCCCTTCTGTATGTTTTATGACCCTTAAGAATATTCATACTTGAATTCTAATAATTAGTTTTAGGAAGCTAGACATTCAAGTTAATATCATTTGAAAAATGCAGCACGGTTTATGTCCTGTTACTTTATTCAACATAGGTTGAGTTTTAACTGCATGCTAAACCTCTTCTGCTGTATCACTTTTTTCTGAGATGTTCAAAAATGAACATTTGGCAGTAGTCAAATTGCTGCATTTTTATGAACAGAGGAAAATTTCCTCCAGTGAATTCCCAGCCTCACACATTAAATAGTATTCAGATAGTCTCTTGGTATATACCACCCCTTGATCATAAGAGGAAAACACCCGAATATCCCTAAACACCATTTGTATGACAACTAAGACTGCATTTTGTATGGGTTAACCCTCTGAACCCCCAGATAGAAGAGCCTTTATTAACCATACCCTCTTACTATAACTCCACTGTTATACCATTGTGGCAAAAGGATAATTACCTTGCAAGAGCCAACACACACTGGTCACATGCACTGCAGTTCTGTACTTTCACTGTTAAAATAACAAACACAATTGAGAAATACTGAAATTGGGCAAAAAATGTGCAGGAAACCGTACTTCAAATACTCATATGGAAGTGCCTTGGTACTGCAAACTAACAATTATGGAGAACATCTTCGCTATAGTACTAAGGCATATGTAATTCAGAAACATGATTCATTTGTCAGTAGGGGTTAGTATTCAGATA
This sequence comes from Protopterus annectens, assembly GCF_019279795.1. Lineage (NCBI taxonomy): Eukaryota > Metazoa > Chordata > Ceratodontiformes > Protopteridae > Protopterus > Protopterus annectens. Next base: position 1,178,617,722 of record NC_056741.1, on the reverse strand, counting down.
TTTGAAATTAATAATGCACACTTTTATTTCATCTAAACACAGTATTCACTTGAGTAACTCATTGAGAACTCTGTGCATAGATACAATAAGAAAAAGAGGCAGCCAGTAGAGTACAGCAGGAGAGCACACTATGTACTGTGTGGGCATTAGTAGTACTTTATAGATGCTTTGATGTGTGGAGAATAGATAGCAGCATGACTGTACATCCACTATGTGAGGAGGAAGTTAACAAGTTTTGAATGGTAGACATAATGGAAACACTTTTAATTGCTTTTCTGCTGTGTATGTTTGCATACATATATATGTGTGCTTTTTGGTGCAGATATATACTGATACACTGAGTGTTTATTAGCTGTAGAAAGTTGTTGTTGTGGCTTTCGGCTTATCCCGGTTAGGGGTCGCCACAGCGGAACTCCGGTCCGCTAATATTTGGTAGTGGATTTTTACGTGCTGAGTTACCAGCCCTGACGCACAACCTTCAAAGAAGGCATGCCCATTCACGCGTGCCTCCACACAGAAGACGCTCTAGCTGAGAATCAAACGGGATGTCTTGCTGTGAGGTGACAATGCTACCGCAGCACCACCACCATGGGTTTTTATTAGCTATAGAAAGTAAATAGTTTCATTTACTGCTATTTTGTGCATGTGAGAATGAATTTCTCCACTGTTCTCTGTGTCTTCAACCCCCTTGCTTTTTCGCTTCACCAACTAATACCCAGCATTTAACTTTGCAAAACTCAACTCAGTGAGTTAAATTGCTCAGGACTAAACCCAATGAACAAACTCATTTGTGTTTTTTTCTGGGAGAAAACTCATTTACACTCTTACAACCCTGAATTTATATTCCCAAACTCCACAATTACAGAAGCACAAAGAAGGGAGGAATCATTGTGAGAACACAATTAGAAACCACAATGGCAATGTTGAAAACTAATTGTTCAGCACTGAGGGGGGAGGAAACTGGCAAAGAAACCTTTGGGAGTTGAGACTCAAAGAAGTATAGAGGAAACCTGCACAATCACTGGGCCAAAGCCCGCCACATAACATTTATAAGAAGTGAAACTACACACACACACTGTATATACAAAATATGAAAAGTAAAACCTTACAGAAACAACCATGTCGACAGAATCTATTGGGAATGAAACACACCTTTATCAAATAAAAAAAGTGAAAGTATTAAAAATCAAAATAAAATGAAACACTAATCTCAACTAGCAAAATTTGTGTGTGTGCAAACATATGTACATGTATAAATACGTATATATATATATATATATATATATATATATATATATATATATATAATATGAATTTCCCTTTTTTCCATATTGTTATCTTATCTCGGAACGGATGTATATAAGCAGTGATGGTGATGGGATGAAGGGTGGCCTTGGTTCCTGAAAAAAACCTACGTACAGGTGATTTGGACTGTTTTTGACTGTGCAGTCAAATAAATGATTCAGTATTTTGGATTAAACAGTTTTGCTAGTCAATTTACACAAATACACACACACACACACACACACACACACACACACACACACACACACGCATATATACATATGTGTGTGTATGTGTATGTGTGTATGTATATCTGTATATGTAGCATATATAGAGAGAAATAAAGCAAAATATGTGACTACTGCACTGATTCAGTGTGTATTAAACACTTTATTCTTAGAGTAAAAGCTTTCATCTCTCAAGCTTAGGACTTCATTGTACTTATTTAACATTCAAAATTACACCTTTTGTATCACCTAAGCCATCACATCATTTGTCTTTGCACCAGTCACCCTTGTTTTCCTTTATGACATCACCAACTTTCCCATATACAGGCTTTAAAAAAAATCTCACTAAAATCACATCAGAAAATTCACAACCCTAAAAGTCCACTTAAAACATACCTCTTCATCAACCATCTGTGCAACTGTAACTGACCCCCTGAAGCCTCATCCACTCACTCTTTCTACACACCATCTGTCCTGGACAACACAAACAACAAACTCTAACTATACCTATCCATGTGTGAGCAATAACCTATATATGAGTGTATGTACGTGTGTGTGTGTGTGTGTGTGTGTGTGTGTGTGTGTGTGTGTATACATATACACACATATATTTATTTATACATATATATATTTATATCTATATATATTTATATATATGCACACACACACACACACATATATATATATATATATATATATATATATATATATATATATATATATATATATATATATATATATATATATATATATATACATATATATATATATATATATATATATATATATATAGATATATATATGTATATCTATATATATATATATATATATATATATATATATATATTTATAAATATATATATATATATATATATATATATATATATATATATATATATATAAATATATGGATTCAGTTCAGAATCCAGTGTCATATGATCGAGACCATATGATCGATGTTTCAGAATATCGAAATTCCAAAACAAATCCAAAATAAAAAAAAAAAGGTTTAAACGTTTCTGCAGGGGCAAGCCCCCCTGCACCCCCCACACCCCCGCTACTTAAATATACCAACTCCAAGATCGCACTACAGCGAGGAAAAGGGAAATCTCCCATTCCACACTGTATACAGATCTCCATTCAGAATTTCAACATTCTAACACTTCGAGCATATGGTCTCGACCATATGAATTTCAAGGTTTTTATAAATATATATATATATATATATATATATATATATATATATATATATATATATATATGCTCTTACATGTATATTTGCTTGAATGTATATATGGAAACTTAAACATTTATATACTCTTATTCAATTGTGAAATATCTTGCAATGCTCTACCAGGTTATTAACTACTCCCATTGTATATTTTGTACACTTGTATTTTCAACCAAAAGGGGTAATATCCTCTTATCGTATACTAACTGCTGTAAAGTCTACCATCTGTATGCTACTACTCTGTAATGTCTCTTTTGTAAATTTTTCTTCTGTCTGTAAACTTATGTAGTTTTTCTCCCCAGAACTCTGCTGAAAATGGATATTTGTTGTCCAGTCGGACTATCCTGGCAAACCAATGTTAAATAAATAAATAAAATAAGATTTAAAATATTTCCACAATCTTTATTTCCCACTCACCTGAGCTTTCTACTTTTTAGCCTGGTTTTACTGTGACCAATTAATTTATGCCAAGTAAAATATAAGACCCCCGTCTAATAGCTAACTCCCTTACACTCATTTTCTTTCAGGTTTTCTATCTCAGTTAACCATTTGTTTGCTACCACCTATCCTTCTGAATGATGAATAATAATAGAATATAATGATTTTAAGTCCACTGTTACAGAGACTGATTCGTCTGATACCCACAAATCTTTTATTTTATTCAGGAAGTAAAGAGAATCACCAACACGTTACACTTTCTGTACTACTGGCTTCAAATGTTCTTCTACCAGCATACCTACTGGGTCAGTTTTATAACCCGTTGTACTATCTATTGGTCTAAATTTTACTTCACTTATATGTAGAGATGTAGAGATTTCATGCTTCACTATATGAAGAATCATGTAAATATTCTGAAATGTGCCCATTCACAAATAAATCTAAAAATCAGTTTATCTATTTTCTTAAAAGCTTTCATCTTATCTGTTTTGTTCACTTTTTCATATGGCACCATATAATTTAAAAACTTTTGGTACAGTACTTTTTTTTTTTTGTATTTAGTCATTATAACTAAAGCCCCACCCTTTTCTGCTATCATGTATATTAATTCCTTATTTCTCATTTCAAATAAAGCTTTTCCTTTCCTCATTTGTTAAATTATAAAACTTATTTTATTTTTTTTACTGTTAAATAATTTTCTTAGCATTTTCACAGGCTTTTTCAAATACACTCAAGACAGAATTCACAGAGGGACAAAAGTTGATTTTCTTTGTTAATGCAGTACTTTCCACATTGTTTAAAGTACAACTTCAGTTATCTTACTGATTTTACCATATGAGTTTGTCCTCCTGCACCACCTTACTCATCTGCTAAGTGTAACTCTAACCCTACCCTAACACATTACATTACTAAAAACCCTTTCCCTAACAGTATCAAGAATCAGGACAAAAATAACAGAGCACACACAGCACCAAACATACACAACACTAAATTTAACCCCTTACATAACTCTAGCTCTAACCCTAAGCCTTGAACACTCGCACATACACACTATCCACCACAACAGTATTGTGCACATTCTAACAAATGCCATCTTTTCAGTTCTACATTAATGTTCCTGCACATTCCTACACACCAACACTATATAAAACTTGAATTCAACCAAATGTGATTCTCACAATAGCATTGTCACAGATATGGGCAGTCATCAATTTTGATCACTAATTTGTACTGTCAACCTAATAAATGACAACCTCTGTGTCATAGGGCATCTGCACTATCTCTCTGCACTCAGTGGAAGAAAGGTTGTGTGCTAGTACTTGAAAAGATGTTAGCTGGTCACAAGACATAAACAGACACACATCTGCATACACACAGACTGTTAGTGTCAGTGTCAATTCATTTATCGATGACATGTCTTTCGGAAAATAATTGTTTTCTGTATGTGTGTCATATGTGACCCCTCTCACGCACATACACATTCCAGACACACGCACATAACATACAGCTTTGTAAGTAAACTTACCATAATAGTAAATGTTCGAATGATCACTGCTGCTGTAGCCTTAGCTATATGGGTTATATCCTCCCAAGGTTATTTCTTGCCAAGAATATAACAACTGGCCAGCTTTCAAAGCTTTGGGGCACCTTCGATTCACCAAAATTGTCAGGCAGAACTCGTGCTGAGCAAACTAAAAGACAAGTTTGGGTGCCAAGCCCTTCTGAGTTTTCCTGCTAACAGAGGGAGGCTGAGCCCTAAAGGACAATGCTAGGAACCACAAAAAAATAAAATGTCCACACCCTGACATAAAAAAAAAAAACACCAAAAAAACAAGTGGGGGTGTAGGGAGGGAGGGAGATGTTTCATAGTTTCATAGTATAGTACTAGGCTATCTGCCCTGGGGCATTTGTAAGCCTAGCCATAGTGATGTGGCTTTTGCCACCCCATGAAATGGTACAAAAAATGTACAAAATAAATTTAGAATACTGTGCCTCTGTCTAGTAGTGACACAATGAAGGTCCCCTTATATAATAGAATTAGTTTACTGTGCCCCTGTCTAGCAGTGACACAGATGTGACCCCTGGGGTAAACTTACGATCTCCCATCCACTCATTAAGATTTCTCTTGAAGAGAGTCAGTGAGGGGCTCTGCCTAATACGAACTGGGACCTTGTTCCAAAGCATGGGAAGCCTCTGGGTTATGAATCTATCCCTCCAGCATGTCCTATTCATACTTGTGCCGAGGTTTAAGTCTTTAGCTCTCGTGGTCCTGATGGATTTGGATTTTTTGAGGTGGAGCATGTCCATCAGATCCTGATTGGACATGGCCTTGTACGTCAGGCAGAGATCACCTCTGAGCAGGCGGTATGCTACTGAATAGAGCTGAAGTTTCTTTAGTCTGGCAGAATAAGACATATGTTGGAGACCCTTGATCCTCTTGGTGAGGTACTTTTGTGGTCTCTCCAGCTGTTGCAAATGCCGGGTGAGGTACATACCAAATGGGGCATTGTACTCAATCATGGGTCTGATGAGGGAGGAATATAGGGGTACAATGACATCCTTGGATCTGGATGTGAATCCCTTCATGATGAGGTGTGCAAGGTAGAATGTTTTTCTAACCACTTTGGCAGCGTGGGTGTCAAATGAGAGGTCGCTGTCGACTTGGGTCCCTAGGTCTCTGATTACTTTTTCCATACTCAGTGGGTTGCTGTCTATGTGATAATTTGTGGGTACTTTGTTTTTCCCAAAGGGGATGACTATACATTTTTTGGCATTAAGTTTAAGGCCGTGACTCCGGCACCAGTTGTCCATTTCTGTGAGGCCTTTTTGTAGGATGTGTGTGTCTGCTGGTGTATCGACTATGGCGCCTAGTTTGCAGTCATCTGCGAACTTTGTCAGCCACAGCCCTCCCATGTTTGCTTTAACATCTGAGAAATAAATGCCGAACAAGAGGGGTCCCAGGACAGATCCCTGTGGGACACCACTTGTGACTGGCTTTGAGTCTGACATTGCTCCAACGATTTTAACTTTATGGGTTCTGTCCTTTAGCCAGTTTGCAACCCATCTAGTGACATAAGGGTTTACTTTTAAGCTTTTGAGCTTATCTATGATGCCTGAGTGGGGTAGTGTGTCAAAGGCCTTAGCCAAGTCCAGGTATGCTGTATGGACTGCTTTGCCCTCATCAATGGCTCTAGTGACTGTTTTGAAAAAGTCAACCAGGTTTAAAAGGCAGGATCTGCCCTTTACAAAGCCGAACTGGGTGGGGTCAAGTGTCTGTAGGTCCCCTATGTCTCTGTTTATGAGTTCCATAATGATTCTTTCCATAGCTTTGCAGACCAGGCTGGTTAAGCTTATGGGGCGGTAGTTTCCAGGGTCTGTAGAGGCACCCCCCCCTTGTGGAGTGGGACCACTGTTGCTGTACGCCAGTGTTCAGGTACATATCCCGAAGTAAGGCTAAGGTTAAATAGCATTTTTATGTGTGGGTTTAGTTCCTCTTGGAGTTCACGTAACATGCAACCCGGGATACCGTCAGGTCCCATTGATGCTGTGTTGTTTGCTTGTTTAGGGCGGTTCTCACTTGGACATCTGAGATGACAGGGAGATTACATTCATCTGGGATAAGTATTTCTTCTTTTGGGGATGAAGGAGGGGAGAAATTTGCACTGAACCTGTCAGCCAGAATGTTGCCAATATCTGTGGGTTCAGTGTATTTTTTGTTGTTGTGAACCAACTCTGAGCATATCTGAGGGTTTCCGCCCAGGTTTCTAACATAGCTGAAGAAGGCTTTGTGGTTATCTTTAGTGTCCTTAGTGATTTTTCTCTCAAAGTTGGCCTTGGATGTTTTTATGAGAGAACGTAGTTTTCTGCTAATGTTGATCAGAGATGACTTCCCTTCATGGGATTTTGCTCTGACGTGCAGTAGCTTCCTTCTTTTGTTATACAATTTGTTTATGGCTGAGGTCCACCAGACAGGACGCTTACCTTTGGTGAAGAGGGACTTGGATTTGTTTGGGATTGCATGATCCATGCATTCTTGGAGATGTCCATAGAAAGCATTTGTGAAGGATTCAGCATTGTGGGATGTGGTATCCACTGGCACAGTGGGCTTAAAGGATACCATCTCAGTCTTAAGAAGAGTGAAGTCTGCTTTTGAGAAGTTTTTCACTGTGGTCTTTTGTACTGGGGGTGGAGGTGGGATATGTATATCCAGGGTGATTAGTTTGTGGTCAGATCTCACTAGTGAGGGGTATACTTCCAGTGTGGAGCATTTTGTCCATGTTTGTGATGGTCAGGTCTAGTATATTATTCTCCCTAGTGGGAGAGGTGACTAGTTGTTCCAGTGCATTTGAATTTATGAATTTCAGGAACCTTTGGGCTAGGGTATTAGGGCTAGAATAATGTACCCAATCTATGTTTGGGTAGTTGAAGTCTCCCAGTATGATGGTATTTTGTGATACATTCATATCCTCCAATGTCTTCAGGAAGACTGAGTGGGGTTCTTGAGATTGGGAGGGTGGTCTGTAACATGCTACCAGTTGTATAGCAGTTTTGCCTATGGTTAGTTGCACCTGTATGGTCTCTGATGCTTCATGTGTTGCTACTAACCTGGAGGTGTGGGTGTCCTTGATGAATATGGACACCCTCCTTTGTGGTTCGGCCCGGTTTTGGGGCGAAAAGCATGATCTGAGGTATAGCCTGGTAGCACTGGGGTGCTCTCAGGAGCCTTGAACCAGGTTTCAGTTACTGCACTGACGTCGATGTTCTCCATGCTGAGGAGTGCATCAAGTGCCTGCATCTTAAGATTTAGACTTCTGGCGTTGAGCAGCATTACCCTTAGATTTTTTCCATTTTTGTTTTCTAAGGAGGTGGGTTTGTCTTTTTAGCCTTGCCTAAAAAGGCACTATGGGGTGGCAAGAGCCTTAGCCAATATCCGGAAGCCCAGTGGTGACAGGTGTAAGCCATCCCTTGCAAAGCAGCGTGGCTTGTCCAACATGTCATCCCAGGCAGACAGACATTGGATCCCCTTAGAATGACACCAGTACTTGAGCCAATTGTTAAAGCTGATCATCTTGTCTTTGTATTGTGGTATCATTCTTGGTGAGGGCAAGATGCTGCTCAGGGTCAGGGTCATACCAGCCTGGGCTACATAATCGGAGAGCTCCTCTATGTCTCTTTTCATGTAGTCCAAGGAGGTACGTCTCAGGTCATTCACACCAGCATGGACAATGATGGAGTCATATTTGTACTTGCTTTGGAGTGACTTGAGTGCGTGTGTTATGTGGCGGATCCTAGCTCCCGATAGACAGCTCACAGTCACCTTCTCCTTGTTTAGCCTGGTCAGCGGGACATCAGTGTGTCTGACTATAGAGTCACCTATTACTAGTGTATCAGGCAAGGTGTTTGGCCTAAGGGCTGTGATTGGTTGACACACTGATTTATTGAAGTATGTGTTGCATGTGTTTTGTTTTGAGGTGGTGGATTTTTGGATGTCTGCTTTGGGAGCCACTGTTGTTTTGGTAAGTTTTTATTAGAGCCTCCAGTATGTCTTTGTGTTTTTATGTGTTTGGTTTGCAGTTGTGGTAGGTCTATGTGGGACTGGGATTGTTGTGTGTGTGGTTGCCATCTCCTCCTGTCTGGTCATGCCAGCCCTGAGTTGAGAGAGTTCAGCCTCCAGTTTGGCTATATAGTTGCATCTCTCACATGTATTTGTGTTTGTTGGGAGGAGGAGAGGGTTGTCTGTGTACATGAGACAATTGTAGCATTGTCTCAAGATACCCAGATTGACCAGCTGAATTGGAGACGACGCCAGTAATCTACCACTCGACATGCTAGAACAGTATAAGGTGTGCTGTACCTTTAAGGGAAGTGGATATTCACAGGGGTGGTAAGTAGATGTAGTGCTTTACTTAGTACGAGAGTGCTTACTTAGTAGAGAAGTATTGAGAACAAGTGCTAGGCTTATAATATAGTGAGTAGTCTGGTTATACTAAGAGTAGAGCTTCCTTAATGGAAAATTTAAAGAGCAGACTTGGCGGAGCCAGAAAAAGTTTAACCTTGTTTAACCGGTGCGCTATGCACAACGCAAAAGCCGTGCAAAAGCGGATTTTAAACAGTGAACTACAAAAGAGCTAGAAATGGTCCAAAACAAGCAATTACTACAGCTTCTTGTGCTGAGGTCACTTCCTACAGGGACAGGGACAGGTAGGCTGCTCAAGGCTCCCCACTCCCACTGGTGAGCAAAGAAACTTCCTTCTATCCAAGTAAGGTAATGGACAACACAGGAACTACACCACAGCCTAGAATACAGCAATGCCTGTAAACTGGTCTAAACTAGTCGAGGAGAGTTGGGAAAACAAGGATTATATTTTTGTTTTTTTGGTAGAAACACACAGAAAATGCAGAAACAGTGATAAATTAGTTACACAGGCTAGCACACTTTAGTGGGCAGCCTCCACAGTTAAATTAAACAAACAAACAAACAAACAAACTTTCGATCAAATTCGACTAAAATGTAACTTTAAGTGCAGATTTTAAAATAATGCAGCAAACAGTTAAAAAACAGTTCAAGCTAGTTCAGGGTAAGCTACAGAAGCTATTCCAAGTGAAAAAAAAGCAAAGATACTTAAATCCAGAAAGTAGTCGCTTTTCTCAGTTCCCTGCTGCTAGGACCACTCTGCAGAACCACGAGGAGCTTGTCTGAGCAGTATAGCCAGAAAAAAACGCCCAGAGGCGGATTTTAAACAGTGAACTACAAAAGAGCTAGAAATGGTCCAAAACAACCAATTACTGCAGCTTCTTGTGCTGAGGTCACTTCCTACAGGGACAGGTAGGCTGCTCAAGGCTCCCCACTCCCACTGGTGAGCAAAGAAACTTCCTTCTATCTTAGTACAGCAGTGATCATTCAAACATCAACAGTTGTGGCAAGTTTAGTTAAACTCTGCTATGTTCATAATATTGATCACTGCTGCATTAGCCTTAGCTATATGGATCGATTACTGTAGCCATATTTAGGAGGTGGAAGAAGAAGAGTACAGGAGCCGCTGAAGAATGTTTCTAGCAAAGACTGATCTGGACTTAGACAATGAATCAAGCTTATAATGCTTTATAAAAGTATGTACAGAGGACCAGGGAGCAGCTTCTAGAATACTTCTAGAAGACAAATATTAACAAAAAGCCATAGATGAAGCCAAGACCCTGGTAGAGTGGCCTTGACCTTGCCTGGAATAGATTTGCTATTGTGACTATAACAAAAGGTGTGCTGTGAGTTACTGCACAATGCTACCCCCTATACTGAGCCAACAGATATTGCCAACATACTGGCTGACAGATTCAGTGGCAGCTTAACCCCTCTGTCCCCCCTAATGCACCAGTCACAATACTGGTGGAATGTCAGGCACCCAGCATTACTGCAGCACAGGTTAAAGCTGCATTGTCCAAGACCAAGAATACAGTTTCCATGGGACCCAACAATATCCCTGGATATGTTCTACATGAACTACAAAGTGAACTGGCACCACATCTGTGTGCCCTGTTCAGTCACAGCCTTACCTCAGGCATTGTCCATACCGAATGGCACACTGCTACAGTCATCCCTCTCCATAAACGGGGAGTGACTGTAGACCCCGGGAATTATCGCCCCATTAGCCTGACGAGTTTCATATGTAAGGCTATTGAGCACACCATCATCATCATCATGGACTTAATTAACAAGGATATAGGGAATTTTCAAACTCTAGATCCCATGCAATTTGGTTTTGTGAAAGGTAGATCATGCCTGCTCAACCTGGCTGACTTCTTTGCGTCAGTCACCAGATCTGACCAAGGCCTTTGATACCATTCCCCACTCAGGAATTATTGATAAACTCGCCAAACTAGGCATCAACCTCTATATCACCAGGTGGGTTGCAAATTGGCTCATAGGTAGAACCCATAGTGTGAAAGTAGCAGACTCCAAGTCAGACTGCTGACCAGTCACAAGTGGATTCCCACAGGGATCGGTCCTGGCTCCTCTCCTGTTTGGCATCTACTTCTCAAGAAGTCCAGGCCAACATGGAGGGACTCTGGCTGACCAAGTTCACTGACGACTGCAAGCTGGGAGCCATTATTAACTCCCCAAGTGATGTAGACATCCTACAGAAAGGCCTCACTGAGAACAAAGACTGGTGTCAAAACCATGGCCTTAAGCTTAATGTCAAAAAATACCTCGTCATCCCCTTTGGGAGAAACTCAGTTCCCATTAATTACCACATCGATGGGAGCCCACTGAATACTGAAGGCATTATAAGAGATCTGGGGACACAGGTTGACGGCAACCTCTCCTTCGACCACCACATTGCCACTGTGGTCAGAAAGTCATTCTATATGGCACATCTCCTTACCAAGGGTTTTGGATCCATGAAGAAAGAGGTCATCATCTCTCTCTATTCTTCCCTCATTAGGCCAGTCATCGAGTATAATGCCCAATTTAGCATGTACCTCACTAGACACATGCAACAGCTGGAAAGGCCACAAAAGTAGCTCATGAAAAGGATCCTAGGCCTTAAACATATGTCTGACATGGATCCTAAGCCTTAAACATATGTCCGACATGGACAGACTAAAAAAACTCCAGCTATTCTCTGTCACATATCGTCTACTAAGAGGCGGTCTCTGCTTGACTTACAAAGCCATGTCTGACCCAGCTCTGTTAGAAATGCTACATCTAAAGTAATCCCAATCCCTCCAAACCACATGCTCCAGAGATCTCAACGTTATTACCACAATCAGCAGAACATGCTGGAGGGACAGCTTCATAAGCCAGAGACTGTCCATGATCTGGAATAGACTTTCCATACATGTCAAGCAGAGCACCTCACTGGCCTTCTTCAAGAGAAATCTTGATGAGTGGATGGGAAATAGAAAGTTCACCTTGGGGATCACTCCAGTGGCTGTTCTTGATAGAGGCACTGGGAACTAACGTCTGGCAACACAATGCCAGGGCACTTGTATGGGCTAGGCTTGTAAAGGCTCCAGGGTCATTAGCCTAGTACACACCTATGAATCTATGAACCTATAAATAGTCTGTTTTGACAGAGGTTGTCCCTTCTTCTTACCTTCAGAAGAAATGAACAATTGATCTGAAGATGTGAAAGATTTAGTTCTGTGAGTATAGTACCTCAATTGACTGTGGACATCCAAGATATGGAGTATTCTTTCTTGCTCTCATTTTTATGTTCAGGAAAGAAAATGTTAGGATAGATAATTTGGATTAATGTAAACTGAGATACCACTTTATGCATAAGAGAAGGGTTAGTTCTCAAAGAAACCCTGCCACTGTGGAAAATTAGATAGGATTTATGCACCATAAGTGTTTGAAACTCAGATACCCTTCTTGCAGAGGTCAGAGCAATCAGTAAAACTGCATCCATGTTAAGATCCTCAAGTCAGCCAGGTTAGCTGATTAAAATGGATCAATATCCCAAGAAGGGACCACTATTTTTCTTGGAGGATTCTTATGCAAAACCCTTTCAAAAACATTTTGACGAGGCTGCATTGAAATTGGAGAATCCATGGGCAGACATGCTGAAAAGGATGATAAATGAACTTTGATAGAGGAATAAGAAAGACCATAGGACAGTAGCACACACAATTACTGTAAAAACAGAGAACAACTAGTTTCAAATGGGTGCTAGTTATGTTGTTGACACCAACTAGACAACCTTTTCCATTTGATAATATATGCATTTTCATTAGCAGGCTTTCTTGCCTCCATGAGTACATGCTGCAAACTCTCAGTAAACAGATGCCTAAAGTTAAGACCCTATCATCCAGGCAGTCAGTTGAAGTTGATTGATATCTTGGTGTATCAAACACCCCTGTTCTTGTGTGAGTAAATCCAGTCTGTGAGGAAGTTTGTGGTTATTGCCCCTGGCCATTTCCAAAACAAGGGAGAACCATGATTGCCTGGGCAGAAGGCAGTCATCACATTCATCTTGGGGGATTCCTTCTGAATCATCAGAAGTACCCTGGATATTAGTGGATAGGGTGGAAAAGCATACAGAAACATTCCTGTCCAAGGAAAAGAAAAGGCATCTATCTTCCAGACCTTCTTGTATGGAGTCTTAGAACAGAATCTTGCCAATTGATTGTTCAGAGAGTACGCAAAGAGGTCAACTTGAGGAACTCCCCACAGATGGATCAAATTTTAGAAGACCTCCTGATCTGGTTTCCATTTGTGCAGGTCTCTTGGAGTCCTACTCAGCTTGTTTGCCACACAGTTTTGCTTTGACAGAAAGCAGGATACCTGTAGAGTGAGACTGAACTGTAAAGCCATATCAAAAGCTAACACAGGTAGTCTGCAAAGGAGGTACAACCTGTTTCCTCCTTGCTTGATGTGTCATATAGGTTCATTGGTTCATAGGTATGTACTAGGCTATTTGCCAGAAGGCATTTATAAGCCTAGCCGGAATGTGTTGGCTTTCACCACCCCCTTAGATTAGTTCCCTGTGACTCTGTCCAGCAGAGCCATTGAAATGATCCCCGGGGTAAACTTTCTGTTTCCCATCCACTTGTCAAGGTTTCTCTTGAAGAGGGTTAGTGAGGAGCTCTGGCTAATGTAGATTGGAATCTTGTTCCAGAGCATGGGAAGTCTCTGGGGCAGGAATCT
>NC_056741.1:1178558521-1178603397 GCF_019279795.1 Protopterus annectens | reverse complement strand
AAAAATGCTTCTAGGTTCTCAGTACTGTCAGTACATAAAGGTTATGCCATTTGGAATATTGGGAAATCCATAGTGCAAAAGAATTATGATGTGATGCTGGACTTACTCATGTAAACATTACAAGGCACTTCTAGGTTCAGAGGGCAGACTGAGAGATTTAAGTGGTACAATTGTTTTAATTAGTTTACCTGATTCATGACACACACATTTCAAACACATAGACACAGAACACAAATGTTAGATAACAGTATAAGGACATTACACAGAATATATGCAATCTGTCCAGTTTAGCTGTACAAAATGGAACAAAAGTTTAAACGACTCTACAGTCAGTGCTCCTGTGTCTCCAGATTTGCAGCAATGGATTTTTAAATCAGCAGAGGCAAGCATCCTCCAAGTTTTACACTTATTCATCTACCAGCCAAGTCCAAACATACATGACTTAAAAAAATGCACACTAGTTTACTTTTTTCATTAGGTGAATGTTTCATTCTTTAAGTGATAAACTAATAATAGTAGATATGGTTGATACAATGCTTTCAGTGAATAATATATGTTTTTAGAGATCTGACCTGCTGCTGTGTCAACTTACAGTAAAACATTCCTCTTACCTATGTATATGGTTAGGCACAGAACTAGCACCTAATTGTGCCCAGTTAAATATAAACACTGTATTTCCAACCATCAGCACATCACATTTTAAAGTCTACAGTATATTAAGTACAGATTCAATGCTCTTTATTTACCTGTTACAGTAATGTAGATGGACGCAGATGACATCCTGCCAGTTTGATTATTACTTGCAACACATCTGTAAGTCCCTTCATCAGCTTTTGTTATATTAGTAATTGCATGCGTCTGCATAAACGGTTGTAATGTATCATTCAGAAACCACTGATATAAAGGGAGTGGATTAGATGCAGATGTACATGTAATGTTCACACTTGACCCAGCTAGTATTGGTTGTTTAGGATATACTGTGATAATGGGGAGATCTGTTCCATCTAGATAGAGAAAGACAGACCATTTTAATGAATATCTCAGTCTTTGATATCATAAATTTTAGTTGTACAATAAATAATTACTTACAGTACACATTTAGATGTTGGGAGTTACTTATGTTGCAATTAATTGCATTGCAGACTTTACAACTGTAATTCCCAGTATGGTCTCTGGAAGTATTAGATATGTGTAAGGACAGGTTATTATTTGACAACTCAATCCCAGGTTTTATTTCGAGTGTTTCCTTGTCCTTGATCCACTGTAATGTTTCCTGCGTACCAGTGAAATTGCAACTGAGGTCCACAGAATTGTTGTATTCCACAACATCATTTTTGCTGATGTTCACCTCTACTCCGGATATTCGTTCTGAAAACAGAACAGCAAAGGGGACACAAGCTTTCAAGATAAGAAGATTTTAAGCAAATGCATGGCTATTTATAACAATGGCTGTTTATCTGTTTAGGCAATAAAGATTATAAAATCATATTTTTTATAGAATCTAAACAAAAATCTTTGTTTTGATGAAACAACTGCAATAATAATAATTTTAATAAGTAAATCTGAGTTATCTCATATATAAACTTATTGTAAACAAACATGTAACACAAACCTGAGTGACAAGGCCCTGTCTTATGTGGCATTTAATGATTTATTACACTTCTGTTTGCAGTTCTTGACATGCTCAAAGGTAAATAGCTCATTACATACTTGTTCTTTCCATTAAATCTTCATTGCAGTAACCCTCCCAATATGTACTGTGCATTAGTTTCTTACAACAATACAACAAGATTCAAAGAAAGGTATATAACAGTTAAATAGATGCAGTAACAATAATGCAGCACAATTCATAGAAAGGAATCATATAAGTTGAGTTTTATATTATGAGTGCATGTTTCAAGCATCAACTTCATCTGCCTGGGGATAAAGCTAATCATAGTATTATTAAAAAAAAAAGATTCTTGTTTGCACATCATAGCATAATTATCAAAGGCTACACATTGTCTATAGTTTAAAAGCCAGTGGAAATCTATGGAGTATTTTTTATTACCTTATCTTGTCTAAATGCATCTTACCAAGTAATCAATATACTGCGGTGGTGGTGCTGCGGTAGAGTTGTCGCCTCACAGTAAGACGTTGTCTTGTTCGATTCTCAGCTAGAGCGTCTTCTGTGTGGAGACATGCGTGAATGGGCGTACCTTCGTTGAAGGTTGTGCATCAGAGCCGGCAACTTGGCACGTAAAAATCTGCTGCCAATCATTAGCGGACCGGAGTTCCGCTGTGGCGACCCCTAACCAGGAAAAGCCGAAAGACACAACAACCAAGTAATCAATATAGGCTTTTCAGTCTAAATTGAAAATTGGTGAAGGAGAGTTTAGCTAGTTAATGAAATAAGCCCAAAATAAATGTTTTCTTTTTGAAAAACATACAGTTTGAAATCATACTACTTAACATTTACACAAGTTCCTATTTTTGAAGTGGGAATGTATAGTAGCTACTAAATGTTTGGCTTGCACTCTTGTACACACCTTGTGTATTTTTGTAGCTTCCAGGCTCTGTGCTGTGTCAAACACATAGATTAAAAAGAAATACTTTCATTTTAGTTATAAGTAAAAGTGAAGCATCAAAACAAAAGGACATTTAAATCAAGACGTTTTGCCGTCAGCTCTGCACATCTACTGAGATCGCTATAGTTCATTATCAACTACAGGCACACTGACTTTGTTTATTTATTTAATATTTGCTGTCTGTGTTAGTCTCACTAGGTTAGTGGTCTCTTTTTCAGGGAGGAAACCCAAGGTGGTATTTATCCTACTTGAGGAACTTTAGCCAGGGCATTAGGAACTTTCTACTATGTTTTTGAGTGCTGTGTGAGTTCCTGCATCACTTCTGGCTGCAAAGGTGGAGCAGACATGGAGGAGAGAGAAGAATGTGATGTTGGCATGGAGAATGTTGATAATGGTTCTTTCTTTTCAATCGAAAAGGAAAGAGAGATTGAGATGCAAAACATGGATTATTTCAAATAGTCAGCAATTAGCTGACTTGCTGGACAAATGTTTGGATTATATTGTTGTGATGGAGGTGGTGTCAAGAGGTTTAACAGACACACAGTTGTATACAATGTTGGATAAAGATAAGCTGGGTGCAGAACCTAAGATTTCCTGGTCAGAGGTGGTTGAAACAGTGATAGATAAAGAAGGAGAAATGGAAACAGTTGCAGGTACTAAAGAGATTGGAAAATGTTGAGAAGGAGTTAGAAGGAATTAGAAATCATATGCTGATGATGCTGGAGGTGAGAAGATCTTACATAAAGTAGTGTACTATCATTTAAAAAGAGAAGGCATACTATAAGGATTTGCAGTAAAAATTATCCTGTGACTGACAGATATTACATATGGGTTAAGATGATTTTGTCATTAGGATTTTTAATTAAGGACATAACATCATTTACTCACTTAGGAAAAGAGCAATTTTGTGATGTGACTTTTGAGACTGAATTTCTTTTGGACAAATTTCTTACACTGTGTGAAAATAAAAAGAATGTTTTTCCTACAATAGTTTTGTGATTTCAGGGGAATGAAAAAGATTAAACAAGAAGGCAGGTACCCATAGGTTGCATTTTTGTTTACAAAAGTAGTTAAAGTATTAGATTTTCTATTATATTTGGAGGTAGAGGGACAGTAATTTGATATAAGAAGGGGGTTGATGTACATTAACTGGGATTTGTGCTTCACTGGTGTTGATAGAGACCGCAGAAATAGTTGAGAGTTTGAAAATGTAATGGTTATTATGAGTACTATTATTATGGGGATTTGAACTGTAGTATTAGGAAGGAAGACAAGAAAGTTGGGATAGGTGTTAGGAAAAACTACAATAAATGATGAAATGTGGTAAGATAAAAATATGTTTCAAAAGTGGATGGATATATAAGAAGGAGAATATTTTTACAGGTGTTTTTTATTAAATGTTTTTTTTTTTCAGATCAAAAAGCTATTTGGAGGGAATGTAGTAAGTACAATTTTTATACTGCAGGGAAAGGGGGTAAAATGAATAAATTAAAAAAAGTTAATCAGATTTTCAAAAAGAAATAAATCAGTTATGGAAGGATCATTCCTCCTCTTTTGTGAATATGAACAAATTATGGGTAGTGTTCAAAACAAAAATGTAAAGGGATCTTTTTACAAATGGAATTGGAAAACATGAAAAAGAATAAGAAATGTTCTAAGAAACATAAGGAAATGTTGAACAGCCTCAAAGAATATAGTTGTGTATTTTTAATTATAAAATGTAAAGAGAATAAAAGCATGAACATTTGTTTAGGCAAAGGTATTTCTTCTGCGGTAAGAAAGAAGAGGTATCTCCTTATTTGGCAAAAATGGTGAAGGACAATGTTGCTATCATGAGAGAAATAAAGGACAGTATTGGTATTATAAAATATAAGCAGAGGTTATGCAGCTTGTGGAAATTTTGTTAAAAATTATGTACAAACAAAGGTGGAGGGCAAAAGATTTATTAGGGAATTAAAAAGTTTCTGGATGAAAAAAGAAAGCATTTATATAAATATGTTGATCTGGGTGAATTAGATACAATAAGAAATACAAAAGAAGAATCTGTATCACTTATAGGTATCTGTATCACGTATAGGTGGCATTTGTTATGCAGTGTATAAATATCTTTGAAGGTATAGCAAAAATAGATGGCTTTAACATATTATAATGAATAGTTAGAGAAAGGCAAAATTAAGGAAACAATTTGGTGTTATTGTCTGAAAAAAGAAAGGGAAAATGTTGAATTGATAACTGGAGGCCTATAATGTTAAATAATGCTGGCTATAAGATTTTTTATGAAATATTTGCAGTTGAGATGTTATGAAATAATACAGGAAGTTATAGCGGAAGGTGTTTTTGGTACAAAAGAAAGAGACAGTGAAGACCTAACAGTGTTGATAATGGAAACTGCAGATGGTTTTGTCAATGGGGATAGTGATGTAAGTTTTTGTAGGTGGTTTGAAAAAGCATTTGATTTTGTGGAACATAAGTTTGTGGAGGATTTTGGAAGAATATGGTTTAAACGGTTTATTAAGATCTACATACAGTTACAATAAGGTGAAACTGTTGATCAATTTTCTTCTTCTTCTTTCGGCTTTCCCCAGTTAGGGATCGCCACAGCGGATCACCATCCACTCATGATTGGCAGTGGAGTTTTACGGTGTCGAGTTGCCAGCCCGGCACCCAACCTTCCACAGAAGGCACACACACACGCACTCACAATGGCATAATTTTGAGATTTATCTGAGAAGAGGGGTACATAAGGGTTATCCAAAGAGTCATGTGTTGTTTTTTTTTAACTTATGCATGTGGTAGTGTCAAAAGTTTCAGTAGGGATAAAGGGTACTCAGTATTATGTTAAGAATTCTGTAGAAATTCCATGTATTCTGTCTCATGCTGACTAAGTTTGATTACAAAAATAAATGTTGGATGAAGGAGTTGTTGATATATGTTATTAGGTTGTTAAGGGTGGATTGATTAGAATTAAATAAAGACAAGGGTACAAGTTTAGAAAAAGAAGTAGATACATATGGAATTCAGTTTTTTTAATGAAATTAGTATTTTAGGAGAAAACTTGGAAGTAATGAGGTGGCAGATGGACAATGAGGTGCTTTAATTGTGAAAATTAAAAGTATTAAAAATTTGTAGAAATTATTCAGACTATTACACAAGAAAAAGTATATTTGATAAATCCTCTTATCATGGGAAAAATTAGTTAATTTAGCTGAACTTTTTATGGTACCTAGTAATAAAGAAAAAAAATAGGGGATGTGTTTATTTGTTCTGGAGCTGCCAGATTAAATCCAGTAAGGAAAGGTGTTTTATATTTGAAGGAAGAGGAATGAGGGTTATCTTTATTAAATCTGGCTGTATATGCTGCATCTATGTGTTTATTTAAAGTTTTGAGGATGAATGATGATTTAAAATTTTAGAAGTTAAGTATGAGGACTAGAAGAACTGCTACCAACAGACAGAGAAAAGGGATGGTATTGAAAAAGAGAAAATATGGTGTATGAAAAGAAAATTAGGACCTGGGATTTGGAAATTAAAGAAGTAAAAGTAAACAGAAAGGAGTGGTATAAGGATGTGGTAAGAAGGTGATATGGGATTCGTTGTTTGGAAGAATTAGGTAAAGGAATTAGGTTAAGAAAAAAATATTTCAAAGAATAGTATAATGTCAGGATTTTTTTAATGGAAGTTAGGGATAAATAAGTTACCTGCCAAATATAAAATTTGGTCACAAAGATTATGTTTATTTTGTAATGACTTGGAGACTGCACAACATAGTTCTAGGGTGGTTGGGCGCTGGGCTGGCAACTCGGCACTGTAAAACTCCACTGCCAATCATGAGCGGACAGGTGAACCGCTGTGGTGACCCCTAACCGGGAAATGCCGAAGAAGAAGAAGAATATAAATGTAAATATTGTAATATTTTCTGTATATACAAAGTACACTTACTATTTTTGACAGGTGCCATGGGATCTTTTATACTGCCTGAGCTACCACCACCTCAAGCAGCTGGGACCTTGGTTTAATATCTCAAACTAAGGAGTGCAGCCCCCTCTTCTGCTTCAGTTCTGTGTTAGCAATCCCTCTACCTGGTGTGAGAACAAATTCCACAGCCATCTGCACCAAAAGTGAGTGAGCTACCTGTTGCTTCACTGATTTAAGTCAAAATAATGGCTCCCTGTTGAAATTTCAGCACTCAAAATGCCAACTGCCAACAAGCTGAAAAAAAAAGACTGAGACCACAGAAAGAAGAGTGAACCTTGAACATCCCTCTTCTCCTTTAAACTTCTTTTTTTGCAGGGGGGCAAGCCCCTCTGCACTGACACCTCTGAAATTACATATACCAACTCTGAGACTTCCATACCTCTGAGAAATGGGAATATTTTCATAAATGGCCATCTTGGACTTAGTATATGTACGCCCATTTTTCTTTTTTTTTGGCCATTTAGTCTCCCCATTTCAGGACTCACTCTAGCAGGTCCCAATAATTAAAACTGTTAGCCTTAAAAACTGTTACGATGAAAAGCAAATTTTAAAAATTTATAACACAGTAAATCCTGCATGCGTAAGAAAGCTCACAGAAGTTTGTTGGAGGGCATATCAAGTGATTGTTTATATCATGCTAGAATACTTATAACTGATTTAAATCAAGTGTTGATGAATAGATCTTTTTTTAGAATACTTAAAATCCTCATCAAACCATAAATTACAAAATAACATCAATTTGCCAGAATACACCTTCAATCCAGCTCTCCTCTTCATATCTTCCCCTCAATCCTTTGCTTAAAATAAGTACTTCAATAAAGGTCAGACCAGTTTGAACAATGAAAAAGTGTTTTTGGAAGACTTGCCAACCACCCCACACTTTCTGAAGATTTTAAAACATTCCACTTTAAAATAAGTTTTCTTGTATTTTTCTATACAAACAACAAATGTGGAAAACACCATCTGATATTGTTTATGTAACATTTTAGCCATATTAGTTTTCATTTTCCCCAGTATCACTCTGAACAGCTTTTACCAATCTGATGCTCATTATTCCCACTGACTCACTGGCACTTTGGGTTATCTACCAAGGTAACCCGGATAGTTTTCAAAAGCTCAGACTCCCTTCCCTCTCTCTCTAAGCATATCCTGAGAGGGAAACTTTCAGCTGTGACAGGAAGTGAGTGTTCACACTTTTCAGCCATCCAAGAAGAAAGTCCTCTGATTCTTCACAGGATCCAGTGCTGATTTTCAAGCTTACTGCTTCAGATAATCCACATTAGGGAACCCCCTTCCTCTCATTTTATTATTAGATTTATTATTCTAGTTCTATGTTTATGTTTATTTAAAAATATTTATTTTAATATTTAGTTTCTGTCAGTCTTTACAGTAATTCCTGTGGGAATTTCTGTTTGTAGCAGTGTTTATTTGGTTTCTCTTGTTGACAAAAGTTCATTTTTACTGTTTCTCAGGAAACTTTGTTTTGAGTATTTGACTTAGAAGTGCAGTATATATGTGTGCTGCTAAACACTAGAGACCTGCCTTTATTGTCATCATTCTGCTTCATTTTCATGGTTTGAGAGGAAACTACTGCAGAACTTGGATTTTTCTCAGCAATTATACATTATTTGCTATATGTATGACTCCGCTCTGTCTGTTTTTAACAATGGATCATGACTTTACTGCAAATTAAATTATTTGAATATACTGTGATGAATTTACTCTCCCTGACAAGAAAATAAAGTTTAAATTGCTATTAAACATTATTTTATGGCAGTTAATGTGGTTAAAGTATGTGTAGCTACTTTTTAACATTGCTTTGGCACATTGGTTGCTTTGGTATTTGGACTTGCAAACGAATTCTGTACACACTTGTATGCCTTTGTGATAATGGCACAGTTTGGCAGAGTTTAATTATTTGGGGGACATACTACTAGAAACTTTAAGTGGCTACTGTGATATATTATTTTGTAAAGTCATCTTATTATTCCAGCTGACTTTCTATTCTCTCCCTTCACTTGATGGATCCTATCTTTAGTACCCCCCCATCAAATTTGGTTGCACTTAAAAATAAAAAAAATATGCCTCAGCCTACAGTTATTAATTCTGTTGGGGACACTACTCAGCCCACAGACCAGTTACCTTTTGTCTCCTATCCCTCTAGTGTAGCTTTGCCAGCCACTATAGAACATGGTTAGACACATCCACTGGGACTGTTCCAGTACTTAGCGCAGACACTGACAACCAAACCATTTAGGTACAGGAGTAGTCCTGGGTAAGAGATCCCTTCCTAGACATAATACTCTGTCTCCAGATACTTTATCTAGTAGTAAAGTTCAGAAGAAAAAGACACAGATGCTTCATCATACAACTGATAATCAGATTATAGCTGGCTGTATGGATAAGGTTTTCTTGGCTAAGAGTGCTCTGCAGACAGATAATTCTGGTGGTTGTGCTCTTATCCATAGCTCAAGTGGTAATCTGGCTAAACATTTTTTTCTTTTGTTTTAGAGAATGACAAGAAATCTGAAGACGACAATTTTGATTTCCTAGTTGACACTGAGTCCAGTTACTCTGATTCTTTGGAAGGTGAACCTGAGCTTAAGTTCAAACAAGTTTTCACTTTTCCTCAGATGATTGCTAAATTTAGTAATGTTTTGGCTTGGCAGCAATAGGGAACTACCCCAGAGCTATGCATGGTATGACTGAGTCTTCAAGCATTGTACATTCCGTCAGAGCAAAATACAATGACAGACAGACCAAGCAGATCCCGAGGCCCTCACAAGTGGAAGCTCCATGTAGAGATCTTCCAATACATGATCCAGATGAGAGGAGCACCTCATGTAAATCTGTTCACTTCCATTCAAAACATATAACTTTAAATATTCTGTTCAAGACATCCTTGCAACTGTGTTTGGAAGACAGATCTATCATTCATATGGTCAAGAATGTTCCCCTATGTATTCCCACACTTTCCAATGATTCCCAAGGTGCTCCAAAAGATTCAGAAAGAATTAACAAAGATTATTGTGGTAACCCCATTTTGACCAAGTCAGGGTTGGTTCTCTCTTATTAATGGAATTGGTCAAAAGCAATTACCATTAGCCTCCTCACAGACTGGATATCCTCACACAGCATCAGGGTCAAATAGTACACCCCGACCTAGAGCAACTACAACTGATAGCCTGGATGATTATATTTTGATACGTTTTAGACATGAGGATGTACAGCAGGTATTTAAGGAGGCAAAAGCATCTGCAACTACAAAATCTTATGTTTACTACTGGAAAATGTGTTTAGGTGGTGCTTAGCCAGTAACAGAGGTCCTGAAAGGGTTTTGTCCTCTCTGGTTTTGTAATACTTGTGTGAGCTTCTTAGAGATGGTTTGTCATATGTTTCTCTCAAATTGCATCTTGAGGTCATCTCAGCTTGTTTGCCCATGAATCTTCCTCCTTCATATCTTTTTGATGATGTCAAGCAGTTTATGAAAGGAATTTTGTGCATGAAGCCCAGACAAAAGCAAAATCCTCCTTCCTGGGATCTTAACTTAGTTCTTGAAAAATTGAACTTACCTCTTTTTAAACCTCCCTCTCAGTCTGACTTACAGTCCATTTCCTGGAAGACTTGTTTTACTCATTGTCTGGACATCTGCAAGGTTAAGCTTCATGCTCTCATGGTTGGGTAACCCTATCAGATTCTTCCCAAGGACAGGGTTGTGTTATGAACTAATTCATCACTGATGCCTAAAGTTGTTTCTGATATTTTTCTGATTCAAGCTATTAATCTCCCAATGGTCTGCCTGATAAAAAACGTTGAAATGATTCTACACTTCTTGGATGGCAGGTACAAACCCGACAGAACAAAGCCCTTTAGGAATGCTGAACAGCTGTTTGTCTGCTATATGGGGGATAAGAAAGGTAAGCCTCTGTCTAAGTAAACAGTTGCACAATGGTTGTCCTCTGCTATTGTTTCCCATTACTCCCACCATGGTAAATCTCTTCCAGGAAAGGTTAAGGCTCATTCAACTAGGGCCTTGTCATCTTCAATGGCATATTGGAAAGGGGTGGCCTCAAGTAGCATTCCAGTGGCAACATCTTGGTCCTGTGTTCATACCTTCACAAAGCACTGTCAGATTTATCTTTCATTTACTCTTAAAATATAAGAAGTAGATTAAAAACTCTGAAGATCTTCCTTGAAAACAGGTGCTTCAGGAACTTGCATGTACAGCCATAGCAATAGATTCCCCTTCAGAGAACCCCTCAACAGAAAAAGAAATGGAAATTTCTGAAGGAGGTTACAGAAGAATCCCAAACACCTAGCTTTTGTCTGCAGTCTTGGACTAATAACTCAACTTAGACATTTTCACAGTTCCCAGGTCATCACTCTATCTCTCCTGGTCCCAGGTGCATTCCCTAAGGAGGTCAGGAGGCCACTAATGTTTAGCAGTCCATTCTCAGTCCATTCCCATAAAAAAAAAAGCAGAAAAAAAAAAAAGCAATACCTATATCCTCAGTTTCCTACTTTTCCCTTTTTTTCAAAAGTTTAGGTTCCCAGTTTGTTTGGTGGCACACTTATTTAAAGCCATTATTTTCCATTCAGTTACTCCAGCCTTTATTTTTCAGCTAAAGAAAAAGAGAATAAGAGAACTCCTCCCTCCTTCTCTTCTCTCTCTCTCTCCTCTGCTGCTATTATTATGCCTGCAGTACTCCATCATATCTTTGTGTGTGATGTGACTCTCTTCTTCTGATCAGATTCTGCTAAGAGGAAATATCTTTTAGAGAAACGATCACCGAAGTGAAAGATTTTTTTATGTGGAAAGGTAAGGATATTTCAGCATCTCAAAAAAGATATTACAAGCTCCTTGCCATGAATTCCACAAAGCTGGTGTAACTAATTGTCTGACATAGATGGCTAAACATCTGTTTCCTGTTTTTGCTGATGTGCACCAGTCTTTAGCCAGCCATCCAATTGCAAAGGCTAAAACTAAGTTGTTGAATATGGTTACTTCAAAGGTCACTAAGCACTCGACTGTGTGTGCTTATGATGCAATTGATGTTGTTTTCAGGGCTGCTGCTACTGGAACAGTTATGCACAAAAATGTGAAAATAAGAAGACAACTTTTGAATGCCTCAATGGATAAAAATTCTCTGTTTGGAAATTCTTCAGTTGAACTATAAAAAATTTGGAAAAGAGGGTAAAGTTAATTCAGGGAGTCAAGCAGCTGTAGCTGTCCTCTATTCCCAAGTGCCAGAGAAATTATCCTTCTAACTCTAGACCTTTTTTCAAAGGTCATTTAAATCCACCCAAGCAACAAATTAAAAAAAAAGGCAGAATGATTCTAAAAAGAAAGGAAATGGTTCTGAAGGACTCTTCCTTCAAAAGAAAATTAATAACAATAATAATAATAATAATAATAATAATAATAATAATATGTGCTTTTTAAATGGGGCGGCCATGGTGGTGCAGTGGTTAGCATTGCCACCTCTCAGCAAGAGGTTCTCTGGTTCGATTCTTGGCTGGGTTGCCTTCTCTGCGGAGTCTGCGTGTCCTCCCTGTGGTCACATGGGTTTCCTCCGGGTGCTCCAGTTTCCACCCAAAGACATGCAGTAGGAGGATTGGACACTCTAAATTGGCCCTGTGTGTGCGTGTGTGTGCCATCTGTGGAAGGTTGGGAGCCGGGCTGGCAACTTGACACCCTAAAATTCCACTGCCAATCATGAGCAGACAGATGATCCGCTGTGGTGACCCCTAACCAGGAAAAGCCGAAAGAAGAAGATGAAGAATCTGTGCTTTTTAAATACCCCA
This sequence comes from Protopterus annectens, assembly GCF_019279795.1. Lineage (NCBI taxonomy): Eukaryota > Metazoa > Chordata > Ceratodontiformes > Protopteridae > Protopterus > Protopterus annectens. The sequence continues at coordinate 1,178,591,050 of NC_056741.1, read as the reverse complement.
CCACACTCCACCCTGCTTTCTTTTCCAAATTACAGGCAGATTTTCTTGTTGCCTTCATCTTTGGAAACAGATAACATTAGATGCTTGGGCTCTAAAAATAATTCAGTATGTTTACAAACTTCAGTGGGCATTCTCTCCTGTTCATGCTGGTGTCCCTTTCCCTCCAAGCAATACATTTCCTTTTTTCCCTGAAGTTCTTTCAGATTAATTGACTTGGGCAGTAATAGAACCAGTTCCTATTTCTCAACACGGGAAAAGGTTATATTCAAGAATGTTTTGGTTCCCAGAAGAGAAGGTATCTGGAGTCCTATTTCAGACCTTTAAAAACTGAACACCTTTCAAAATGCTTACCTTACAAATCATTTGCCCTCTACTGTAATCCAAGGCTTTTCTGGTCACTCTGGATCTCAAACATGGCTGGCGGCACATCCATATTCATAAAAAAGCACAGACGTTTCCTAAGATTCTTTGCCCTTGGATTGTGCTTTCATTTTTACTTGTTGGTCTTACCACCTCCCCAAGAGTTTTCACAAAATGCCTTGCCTCTGTCATAGCTTTCTATGGACTTCAGGAAAATGGGGAGATGAGGTCCAAACCACTTTGAAAATTGGCTATGACTTATTGGAAATTGACAGTACAATCTTACTCAACAGACAGCCTACATTCCATTACAGCAGGATAGAGTAGAATGGTTAAGCAGATCCAGAATAGACCCTCATGAGTAGATGCTACACCCATAAGACTTCCAGGTAGTTTTCCACCTGTGTGGAATTTCTCAATTACATAAAATTGCCTCCTATCTCAATTGGCAGTTAAAACAGTTCTGTCACTGGACACCTTGCAAAAAGGCCTGGAAAGCAGATGATTTCTATTTCCCTTGCACAATATTTTTTATGCCTTTCCACTAATAATAAAGTATAACTGGCTTCTTCAGAGTCTGAAGAAGCCAGTTATACTGGTGAAATAAGGTTGTTGGTTTTTTTGTAATTAAGTGTTTAATTCACCGCTCCTCCGGAGAGCCCCTTTGTGGTTTCACTGTTTTTATTATTTTGCGTTTTGTGCCCCGAGTGGGTTTTCTTGTGACTAATAACAAAAGTTCTTCAAAAGCTCAAGATGGACTTGCCAAAGACTTCCAAGATTGCTGCACACAGACCGACAGGTTGATAAGAGCTCTCTTAGTGTGAAAGCAGAAACTTTGGAAAACAGTCAGCAAAGACCATTTATTTGGGTGAAATTTGGTTGCTGGCTATTTGCTACACTTGCCTGTATATCATCAGGGGTGGGGATATGGAGAAAATAAGAGAGGGTCAACTGGAGAAATAGAAGAGGGAGCTATAGTAGGGACAGGCCTTACAGTTGTTCAGCGGGAGGCAGTTCAGGTTTCAGTCCTGGTGCGGGAGATGGTTTCCAGTGATTTAGAGGAAAAAGTGGGTCAAATACATTCACTGGTGTTTAAAACAGATGAGACACTGGAGAAATATGTGAAAGGCTGGAGAGAGGCATAGAGGGCCTTGGGTGGCTGTTCAGATAAGCTAGTGGAGTTGTAGAGGTCAGGTTGCGGTGAAAGGGGGACTGGCAGAGTGTGAGGCTTCTCAAGAAGAACTCTCAAAAAATAGTAGAGCTAGAGGGAGGGACATGCAAAGAGGGTCCGAGTCCTTCTACTATACCACTGAATCTGAAGGGAACAGATTGCAATTATTTTGTAAGGGTATGGATGGGCAGCTAAACTGGTATTCCACAGCTGGATTTGTTGACTTGAGGGAGCAGACTTTCTGTGGGATCTAAGTTTGGCTGTGGGAGGAAGGCCAAGACGTATGGTAATCTGGATGTGGTTGTGTCAGCAGAGGAAAGTGTACCAGACAGAAATGTGGCAGGAGGGTTGGGTACTGTCAATTTGTGACACCAGAATGTTTATGAAAAGTGACTGTACAATTAGCAGAGGAGGAAGTGAGTTTACCCCTGCAATCAGTGGATGTCAAGAGGCAAATGTGTTCAGTTTGCTGTGTCCATCTGTTCTGAAGGGGCAATCACATGTTTGCATGTGGAGCAGGCAAAGGAGGAAATGATCAGCAGGTTTGGGCAGATTCTGTTTCTCATTCCTCTGTCAGTGGAATGGTCCATGGACAGAACCTGCCAGTGGGGCCCATTCTTGTGTTCTGGAAGAATGACTGAGTAACAGAGGAAGGCACAAGAGCTGACTGTAAGGACCAGGGGTGCCTTGGATTTGAGCTGGATACCTGTTTTGAGTGGTTAAGGTGGTGGGAATGAGGGCAAGCAAGAGTGTGAGAATGCGAGATAAATGAATGAATTGTAGGGTGTCATTCTTAATGGATGCAGAGTGGACATGTGAACTGTGTTTCTACAAGAAAGGGGAAAAACAAAAATTTGGAAACTTTTGGACTGTGTTAAACTGGTGGGTATACTTACCACTTTGTTATTAATGTTTGGACAGATAGCAGGGAACAAAAGATGTAACTGTAAGCAAAAAAAATGTTTTTTCTTAGTAATATGTGATGATTTCTTGAAGTCAACTGCTCGTTACACTGAAAAGCAGATCTGTACAGTATGCAGATATCCTTCAAATGTGGGGTGGGAGTGGGGGGTCTTACTAGTGGCTGCTGTTAGTGCCTGTGATATTAAAGTAGGAATGGACTGTTTTTGTTCAACTGTCATGCATCTGGATTTTATGCTGTAATAAGATAAATACTTGATATAAACATTAATGTTATGATCTTGGGCTGGTAAGGAAAGAGCTTAAAGTGAACTTATAATATGTACATATTAAATTGTGGTGGTTTCCCCTGGTGTTATGCATACAGGTGAAGTGCATATTGAAATCATGTAAAATTATAGTTTTTCAGAATGAGGGATGAGATAACTATTGCTAGTCTTTAGATACCAGCAGAATTCTGCAGTTAAAGATAATTAATCAGGAAATTACTTAACTGTGAGGTCTACCTTATGTGGAAACACTAATATTATTACTTATTTTTATTATTTACTTATTTACTGCCAGAGAGCTGTTTAGTTAGTCTACTCAGTTTTTTTTTTACTCTATAAATGTTGTGTGTTTGTACACCACTTGGCTCATTCCCATGGAGCTCAGCAATACAGGATGCCTGTGTGCTTGAAGTGCTTCTACTGCATTTAGTGCCATCCAGGCTGACATAAGTACTTTTACTTGGAATCTGCACTTCTCTAACTTATTTAAGTGTACTACTGCTGTTTTCTTGAATTATTTATGCATTTATCTGTTTTTGAAGACCAAAAACTGCATTTGTTTTCCAGTGCCCTTGCTGATGGACAAATTGCTTGCAAGTTGTCTTGAAAGTATTGTCTTAGCTAGTTGTTGAATCAGTTTCTGTTAGCTTTCCACTTTTAGCTAACCTTTGTGTATTTTTACATTACAAAGACTTGGGATTATTCTTCTAGTGAGAGTAGGTGGTAGATTGGTCGTTCTGAATTGGGGAAATGCAGAGGAAGGCTTTAAATACATTTGTTTTATTGGCCAAAGGGGTATTTAGTCAGTTACCTCAGTTTTCAGTTCCTCTATAAATTATGGGCATTTGTGCAAAGTTGCTTAGCATGCAGCGATGTTTAGCAGTACCTTGAATAGATGCAGGAGCTTCGAAATTAAATTTTCCCTACAAAACTACCACTAAAACTGTACCCAATAACTCAATTGTGCAAACAGCAACTAGTCTGCAGGCTGAGTGCTGCCCCATGATTCTGCTGCTATATAACCTAGTTGCTGCTTCCAGCCTCAAAAGCACTCAAGCCAACCTGCTATTAAACCATCATGTACCACACCCTTGCAGTTCACCTAAAAGGAACTGACATCATGGATATGCACTTTTCCATCTTCTCCATTGCCAATCTAATGGATATGGGCATCATGGGACAATGCAGTAACTGTCCTATGTTCACTGACAGCCAACAGATCCTTAAACAAACTGATACAGATGTAATTACACAAAGTCACTGTATGTAAGGCTCTCATATACAAACACTCAAAATAACAATCAGGTTATCAGTAACACACACACACACACACACACACACACACACACACACACACACACACACACACACACACACACACACACACACTTCACCCACCATGCACAGTATGCATCTGACACATACGCGGTATATATGCTGAGACATTTAAACACAATCTTCGTAAGCCCCAAAGGCACCCCAGGCACTCGACCAGCATCAATTATCCTAAACAAACCCCAAAACACTATCAAAATAACACCCAACACTACACATACTGCTACACCCTATGCAGCCTCAACTAGAAAGCCAATAAGGCAGGCCAACACACTACCTAAAACTCTACTCATAGGAGGCTCCATTGTGAGACATACAAATGTCTCAGTCACCAGGCTAAACAAGGAGAAAATCACGGCCATTTGTCTATCTGGGTCCAGTATCTGCAAAGTTATGCAAGCAACTCGGGTCACTGAACCACAACTACTAGTATGACTCATAGTCCATGTGGGTGTAAATGACCTGAGACGTACCTCCCAGGACTGCATGAAGACAGACATTATGGCTCTCAGACTTTGTGTCCCCAGCTAGTGTAAGCTTAGCATTGAGCATCATATTACCTTCACTAAGGATGATGCCACTATATAAACAGAAGATGATTGACTTTAATAATTGGCTTAGTTTCAGGTGACATTCAAAGAGGATACAGTATTTGTCAGCACAAGAGGATGTGGCCAACAGACCACATTGTTTTGCCATGGACGGTCTGCACCTGTCCCTGCTAGGCTTTCGTACATAGGCTGAAATATTATCTTCATTGAAACTGCCTTTTCTGGCTTAGCAAACTCATCCTGAGGGAATCTAAAGGTGTTACTGTTCAATGCCAGGAGCCTAAACAAGAAATTTCACTCCCTCTCAGCTTTCCTTACCTTCAGGAATGCAGACATTTGTGTAATTACTGAGACATGGTTTAAAGCTGCAGAGAGCACCCTAGAAGTGCAGGTCCAACAGAGGCCATCAATGGGCTTCGTTGAGGCTTTAATAGCCTTCTATGAATACGCAGTTGATCAATATATTACGGAAGTAGGTTTGCTATGTGAGGAAACCAAGAGTTTTGAGGATTTATCTTGTTATTCAACATGCCTGAATCAACTTAGCACAGAACTTCTCAATTTGGAGAAACAATTAAAGAAGAAAAAAAAAATCAAAAAATGTAACTGGGATATGGGGGACTATGATAGAGGGAAACCCTTTGGATCATACAAACAGGTTAAATTTGGCCAGTCAGAGGTTAGAACCCACAATCAGAAAAGAAAGAGACAGAAATCAATCCTAAAGAAATCTAGAGGGGGGAACAGCAGCACATCTGGTGAGGACTTGTCCTCAGCCATGGAGGTGGACAGCAACCATATTTTGGAATCACTTATCCCAAAAAGATGAAATTTGGATGTCCCTTTAGAGCCCGGACACATACAGGAGGCAGAAAACATAAGGGGAGCAAGAGATCATGAGAGTCTTCTCAAACTAATGGTACTAAAATAAACAACACTTGTAATGTTTTGAATATCTCTTCTATACCCCTCTCTGAGGTGGAAAGACAAGTACTTAATAAAGGTTTAAGTTTTGTACCCAGTTTTCTTGTATGTGAAGATTCTTTGGCACAAGATGTAGTATCATTTTGTCGTCTACTCAATTTAAGATTGTTTTTTGATGGTGAAACTACTGGTACTAATACTAATTCTTTTTAATTTCACAAATCCACCTTTATTCCACCCATGCAACAGCAGGTGGCTTCCTTTCAGTCCAGTGTTCTCAAAGATTTACATTTTCATGCTCACGAACATAGTATATCACCTCACAATCTCTCAAAGATCAAATCACAGGTGGTGTCTAATTTACAATATAATAAAAACTTAGTGATTTTACCTGCTGACAAGGGAGGAGCTGTGGTGGTTCTGAACTGGGGATGTACTATAATGAAGCCCAAAAGCAACTTAGGGATGGCCAGTACTACATACTAATGCCTTTAGATCCAACTTTCAGATTCAAGACAGAAATGGATAATTTTTTAAACCAAGCTAGGGAGAAGGGTATTATTACAGATTCCGATTTATACCATCTAATGGTACAGGATCCCAAATCCCAGTACCTATATCTTCTGCCCAAAATATACAAGGATCTACACAACCCACCAGGGAGACCCACTGTATCAGGCAGAGGGTCACTCACCAAACCACTTTCACAGTTCCTAACCAAGTATTTGCAACCACTATTGAAATTTATTACAGCACGCATACAGGACATCACCCAATTTTTAGGTATTATTTCTGACATGCAACTAGAATCGGGTTGGCTCCTGTGTACACTTGATGTTACTGCTCTTTTTACTAACATTCCACATTGGGCTGGCCTTTGTGCATTACAATATTGGTTAGAGAAAAGTGAATTTTATTAGCCTGGATTCAATACATTCCTGGTTTGTTTAGCAGTGCTTGTTTTAACTAAACTACTTTCAGGACCAGTGCTATTGGCAAATACAGGGTACAGCAATGGGGGCATCCTTTGCCCTATTTATGCAGATTTATTTATGGCCTATGTGGAGGATCATCTCATTTATGACCCTAGGCATAATTTGTATTTGGAGGAAATTGACATTTGGAGGCACTACTTGGATGACTGTTGGTTGGTTTGGACAGCTGATAGTATATACCTTCAAGAATCTGTAGAATATTTAAATCTGAACAAGTGGGGCATCCAGTTCACAGTTCATTACCATACAGACCAGATTACGTTTCTGGATGTCCTTATAAAAAGGAATGAGGACAATACCCTAGATAGTGACATTTTTGGAAATACCCACAATACAATTCATTACTCCACGCATCCAGCTTTCACCCACAGCATATTATCAGAAACATCCCCAAATCGCAATTCCTTTGGGTCAAATGTGTTTGCTCCAATATGGAGAGATATAACAATATAGGAGTGATCTGGTACACAGATTAAAAAATCGGGGTTATAAATATGGCAATATTATTACTGCCAGTAACTGGGCCTCTAGCCAGGATAGGAAGGACCTGTTGTCATACAAGAAACATTCATCTGATAAAACATTGGATCTGAGGTTAGTTACCACATACAGACGTAACACAGGGGCATTTATGGATATCATTAACAGGCATTGGAACATATTGCTATCGGATCATAGGTTATCTGACATTTTAGGCAATAGATGCCTATTTTCGTTTTGGAGAGGGAGAACACTTGGTTCCTATTTCAGTCATTACAAGCATCATCAGGGGGCTTCCACGACACGACAGCAACACACCATTACAGGGGAGATACTGTGTGGTTGTGTACCTTGTGGGCACTGCACACACTGCCTTAGAGTGAATAAAAACAAACAGTTCAGCAGCAGAAATACTGCGTTGGTCTATGATATTAAGTTTCTGGCCAATTGTGGGTCTGACTGGGTAATATATTTGGTAACATGTACATGTTCTGCCTTTTACATTGGCCAAACATCTAGACCCCTACGGATTGGTGAACACTTGAGCAATATTAGGAATAAGAGACAATCAGATGCATTATTTAAACCTACACTCAAACATGGTAATGCTTCCTAAAGATTTACTGTCATTGATAAAATATTTAGTGACAAGACTAATAAATCTGAGTGGCATACCATTCTCAATGCTAAAGAAAGGAAATGGATTATTAAACTAGGTGGGCTCTTTCAGCCTGGATTACATGATCATTTATAATCAACCAATAACCAAGTGTGCTTAATTAATGAATTTGTATAAATTATGTGGATGTGACAAGATTGCGTTGGTTTGGACATGTGCTGAGGAGGGATGCTGGGTATATTGGGAAAAGGATGCTAAGGATGGAGCTGCCAGGTAAGAGGAAAAGAGGAAGGCCTAAGATAAGGTTTATGGATGTGGTGAGAGAGGACATGCAGGCGGTTGGTGTGAAAGAGCATGATGCAGAGGACAGGAAGAAATGGAAACAGATGATCCGCTGTGGCGACCCCTAACGGGAACAGCCGAAAGAAGATGATGATGATGATGTGGATGTGACAATGTTTTGTTTGACACTGAGGAAGGCTATTTCAGCTGAAACAGGGATGGTTGGCTTTTTGTGGGGTTACAGTGTTTTACCCTACCCTTCTGGTGATTCATGGTTGAATAAAATTGAGTTATTTTAACCACATTCAGTGCTGGCCTTGATTTTTGAGTTTGTTTGAAGTTTGTTGGGCCTGTGCACTTGCCATACTTGTGAGGGTAATTTTCGCTTGGTGTTCCTCACATTTAGACCAGGTACTCACAGGCAGTGACTAAAATTGTAGGTGTCACAGTCTACATCAAAAACAAACATCTCAAGGTGGTCAAACAGAATGATGTGCCTTAACTTCCCCATGTCTAAATTACCACAGGTAGAGTCCCATATCACATCCTTGCAAGCTACTGATCACAGTCTATGACCCACAAAAATCATAGCTCAAACTTAGATGTACTGGAGACACTTATATTCAATCCACTACCATATTCATGGGGGACTTTAACTACCCCTCTATAAACTGGGAATCCTACATGACCCCAAACTTGCAGGTCCACAGATTCCTGGACTTTGTAAACACTGGTCTAGTTAGTTCATATGCCCACTAGGGGGTGCAAACATACTGGCTCTGGTGCTCACAAATATGGGAGAGAACGTTGCACCTCCCCCAATATAGTGTCCTCTGGTAAGGTCAAACCATTAATAAGCTGTCGCCTTTGAAATAAAAATCAATGCTGTGACCCACAGAAAGCAGTGTATCAGTTAGAAAGTATTCTAAGGCAAACTGCCTATGAAGCAAGTTACCTGACAAAATTTCAAGCCTCTCCAAACCTGGAAACTCAGCTGCCTTTGCAGAATTGTATACAGAAACCCTGTACAATCATGTTTACAGATGAAAAGAGACAGCTGTGCCTACCAGAAGCAAGCCCAGAATAAACTGAAAAAACAACCACTCTGGTGGGAGTTAAATATAAACAGATTGTACAACAAAAGGAAAAAAACGTCATAGCTAAAATTAGAATGTGCAATGTCCAGTGGGATAAAAAAACTCTCTCATCATGCTAAGAAAATAAATAAGGGAACAAATTAAGTCTACCAAAGCCAGTTTTGAGGTAAAGATAGCCTCCCACTCCAGGCACAATCATGAGGCTTTCTTTAGCTATTTCCAAAAACTCAAAGGTGGTACACAGGAGTGCACAGAACTTACAGAACCAGAAATATTGTAAATCTGCTGGTCAGCTAATTTAGCTCTAATTTTACCCTCCAAGTAATACCACCAAACATAACCCCCAACTATCAATAGGGAACAAGTCATAAATCCATCCTCTAAGGCTAAGAAACCACATCAGTGGGCCCTGATGCCTCTCAAATAGTCTGAAGCATGACCTATCTGGACTTCTGGAGTAACTATTTAACCACAGCCTCCAGACAAGCTTTGTGCCATGTGAATACAGGGCTGCAACAGTCATCCATCTGCACAAGGGTAGTCCATTAATGGATCCTGGGAACAAGAGATCCATAAATCTTAGTAATCCCATATGCAAAGCCATGGAAACAATTATCATGGATATGATTAATAATGACAAAGGAAACCTTCAGACACTAGATCCAACCCAGTTTACTTTATCAAGGGCAGATAATGCCTGCTCAGCCTGGTGGACTTGTTTGAAAAGATCACCAAGGCAATGGATGTGGGCAAAATGGTGCATGCTGCCTACCTTGTCCTGGCCATGGCTTTTGATACAATACTCATTTGGGGATTGTAAATAAATTCATGGAATTAGGTGTTGTCCTTTATGTTACAAGCTGGACAGCCAGCTGCCTCTCAGATAGGACCAAGGATAGGGGAAACAGTCTTCACACAAAGAGTTCAGTCAATAGTGGGATCCATCTGGGCTCTGTACAGGGCCCATTCCTTTTTGGCATTTAATTCTCAGAAGTCAAAGCCAATGTCAAAGGCCCCTGGCTGACCAAGTTTATAGATGACTGTGAACTTGGAGAAGTCAAAGAATCCCCCAGGACACTAACATTGTTCAGGAAGAACTAACACATACAAATAGCTGGTGCCATAGCCATGTCTTAAAACTAAATGCCAAGAAATGCATAATAGTACCCTGTGAGAAATCAGCCACTCCAGGTAACCTACCTCACTGATACCACACCCCTAAGAGTGGACCCAGTAGTCAGGGATTTGGGAATGTATGTAGATAGTAACCTGGCTTTTGACCAACATGTCTATGGTAGTACGGAAATCATTCTATACTGCTCAACTTATAAGCCAGGGCATAGCATCTAGGTCCAAGGAGGTCTTTGTTCCTCTTCATTCAGACTTCATCAGACCCATCATTGAGCAGAATATCCCCTTTAATATGTACCTGACCAGACATATGCAGTGACTGGAGCATCCACAGACGTACCTCACAAAAAAGAATTCAGGGTATAAACAACATGTCCTTTACACATCACCTCAAAGCCCTATCTCTATACTTGGTTTCCTACAGACTGTTGAGAAATGCCTAGCATACTAGGCATCCTTTTATCCTGCTAGGATGGATCATTTGCACATCCGCAAAACCAAGAGCATTGGAACTACTTGATCTAGGGACTTGAAATGTACTTGCGACACAAATTGGACAATGGAATGACAGGTATGCATCTCAGATAATTCCCCTCCTCTGAAACAGGCTTCTCATCCATGTGAAGCAGAGTTCTTCCCTACCCTACTCAAGAGTAACCTGGACCACTGGATGGGAAATTGAAAATTCACCTGAGGTCTAATACCTATGTTTCTGATGGACAGAGACAGTCTGTAAATCATGCCCTAACTTAACATATACCCCTTAAATAATCTCTAATGCAGAAAAAAATTGAGGAATATATTTGGGATGCATGACTAGGCTTATAACATCCCAAGTGGTTGTTAGTCTAGTATACATCTACAAACCTATGAACACAAATGCTTTATCCCATATATAGGTCTCCTCAGTTTATCTATGGTATGATCCCAGTCATTCTTACTAGACATAATATATAATGATGGTTATATAATTATTATACAAATTGTATTATATTATTATTGTCATTAATTCAAGCACTAAAATGGAAATTGGCCAGGCTTAAAATGGCTCGCAAAGGCAGCTGGCCTAGTACTTAGATCTGAACTTAAAAGAGAAGTGACAAATAGTTCAGTGAAAAAATAAACTCTGATACATTTAAGGGAATACAAGCATTCCAAGTAGCATCAACCACTCCAGCATAATCCACAACAATGTAAAATGTATTCATTTAATGATGAACAGGGCACTTTTTCTTATGGCTAAAAGTCAATTAACTTTTGAGTATGCAAGCTGTTTTTCACATCTTGGAAGGAAGCTGACATGGCACAAGAATGGATGATGTGGATGCAGCATGGAACAGACCCTTAACATGCATTTTCAGAATGATTAAACCTAGCTTTAGAATGAGTAATGCCTATGAGTGCAGTTGTTTTTTGGAGCATCTGCCCATATATGGAGAGGAAACTCCTGTTTGGAAAGTATATATAGTTGTGGGGGGTTGCTGTGTTAAAAGGGATTGAGGGTTAAAAATGAAAATGTACATATTTTTTTCTTAGACTTTTTAATTAAAAATGCTCAAAATGTGTCCTGGGTCCAAACAGAGACACAAAGATACATCTGCATATAAAATCAGCCTAACAAACATTAATATGTGCATGTAAATTGGAAACATATATTCAAAAAACTGTCATGCAGATTATGTGAAAGTAATAGCATCTTATAAAATGCTGCTTTATCAATCATATCATGTAAAGAGAATAGCATTGCAGATATAGAGAAGCAAACGCTACTGAATTATACTAAGAAGTTTAGGGTACAAGTAGAATGTTACATGACACACATTTAGAAATGACCATGTGAATTTGGCAAAGAAAGGATCTCAAACTAGTTATTCAGCAGAGTATCAGGGACAAAGGAATGGGAGGGTGGATAATAATACTGACTGTGAGACAGACTCCAATAATACTAGGTAAAAGAAGAAACACAAAAATGGTAACTATGTGGTAAAAAGTGGTTATTGGCTGGAAGAAGGATTACACAGGCATGTAGTTATATTCTACCTAAAACTACAATTAATGAGCTTAACAGAATCATGGGAGATGTAATTAGCTTCCAACAGCGATAATATTATTCATGGGTAGGGACTGGATCCTGATAGGCAATAGTGAAGATGTATCAGGGAAACTTACATGGAAAGTATAACAAAAGAGAGTAGATTTATGAAAAATATATGAGAATATTTGGAAGGGAAGATTTGAAATTACCGGAGGGAACACAGACAAGACTTGCATTTTATTCCCACAGATACCATAACTAGGTTAGCTTGGACTGAAATTACATTCCATTGGAGCATGGGTACTTCACTGAATGTTTTGAAACAGAACCACTAACTATTTTAAACCATGCACCAATAAAGACTAAGGTAAAGATGCACAGTAATGAAGTAAATTAAGATACAGGTGCTTTTGTACTTAACTGTTTGGAAGAGAGGAATGTAAGGAATAGATAGTGGAAATGATTCAAGAGTTGTTAGGGAAGATACACATTTCTTCAGAGGCGATAGCTGAGGAGTGGGGTAACATGAAAATGCAATTTAAGAATACAGTAGAAATGGGAGAGAAAGAGATATGGGAAAGAAGTAAGAGGAGTTACTTAGAGGAATTATCAGATGGTAATATCAAATGGCAAAGTATGTATTGTTTATGAAGGGGAATCTTACAGAACAAGAAGAGCAATTGTTTGTGAGAATATCCCCAAGGCACAAAAAGTGTTATCACAATGACTTAGGCCACAGAAAATAGAAAAAAGAGGGTGCAAATCTTAGGGATCCCAAGACCAGAAAAACAATCATAGACCCTGTAGATGTAAATTCTATGAAAATCTGCACAAACAGTGAAACTGTGAAACTAAGAATAGACATAAATGGAAATGTTTGAGGAAGAATTAAATATGCCAAATGTTAGGGCAAGACAACACTTAAGAATTAATAGCTAAGATGGGAGGAGGGTGAGATAAAAACAGTGCCATATAATCAATCACCAGGGAAGTATCCAGGAACAGATGGTATTCCTTTGGAAGTCTGTAAGTTAGGAGGGAAGAGGAAGAACGTGATAAAGATCTGGAAGGTTTTTTGTAACAATATTTTAAAAATAGGGACAGTACCATCATCTCTGAAAAAAGTTTTGGTAGATGTACTACTCTAAAAGTGCAAAGGGCCTTTAAACACAACATCTTGCAGTCCAATTTCAGTTTTGAAATATAATTATAAAACATTTAGTCTAAACTAGCTAAGAGAATGGCTAAGGTGTTGACAAAATTGACAGTTATGGATTAATTTGGTTTTGTGGAGGGGAGGCAAACCATTTGAAAACAATAACAGAATGACAGATGATCCAGAGGGAATCAGGGTGTACAAGAACCCCACTGTTGTTGGAAGGGCTTGATGCAGAAAAGGTTCAATAAAGGTCGCCAGCATCATATGAGTTCTGCAATGGCAGTATTTGCATGTCCAGATAGAATAATGGGGTTAATTAGGAAGACATATGAAGGGTCAGAGGCAGGAATTAAGGTGGGAGAATTCCACTCTGACAAGCTTTGTTTGAACAGAGGAACCAGATAGGACTGTCTTCTTTCTCCTTTTTGATTCACCTTATACAGCCTTATATGCAGATATTATTTTATACTTGACAAATTCAGAAAATTATATTTCAGTGTTAGGAAATATTTTGAGACAGTTTAATTTTTTTTTCTGAATATAAAACAAATGAAGATAAAACAAAGGCTATAGCAGTAAACTATGTTCCTACACATTAATTGGTTCAGCAATACAAATATTTAAGGGCAAGATAAGATGAACTATTTAGGTGTTTGGATTAAAAATGATTCTTTTATGGCATGTATGGATATGTGGGAAAAGGTTAAACAAATGGCAATTCAAAAATTGAGAAGATGGAAACTTTCCATGATGGATATGGCCCGTAAAGTACAAGAAGTGAAAATGTTTTATTCTCTTTAATAATATTACAGGTTGAGAATATTTTTATGAACCAGAGGAGAAGCTGAAGACCATAATTAATAAAGACTTGAAAGAATGTATTTGTGAGGGAAAGAGAGCAAAAGCTAAGTGAGACAAATTGATTCTCCCCACAAAACAAGGTGGTTTGGGATTACCAGATTTGAAAGGATACCTTAGAGCTATTCAGTTAAGGTTAATACACAAAAAGAAAGCAGAAGACTATAAATCAAAGTGTAAATAAATTATATTGAAACAGGTGCATCATTTTCAAAATAAGTAAGCAGTAGGATTTTGGATGCAGGGCCTTAAGGAGAACAATAACAACCACATAGAATATTATAATTACAAAGCAGCAGAAAACAACATGGGAATGGTGAAAGTAGATTTTACCAAAAGAGATGATTTCAAGAAAAAATATAAAAATAGGCAAGAGAGAGCTGGAAGTTACTGGAGAAAATTAGCAAATGAATCAAGGCCTTGGGAGAAAATAACTAAGAAGTCAAAAGCCATAATGTGTAAAGAGGCCAAGAAGTTTGTACTGTGGGTTGGACCTGCCATAACAGAGTACAGGCAAAGACAAAGGGATAGGCAAGTGTTAAATGAAAAACTAGCTTTAACTGAGTTTATACTTACATCTAGGACACAGGAATAATTAGCAAGGCATATAAAATAATACATGGTAACTATCAGAATCAATCAAAAGTTGGTAGAAAAGACAGTTAAGTGACAAAGTATATTTTCAGTATGCAAAACAAAATCTAGAAGGTTTAGGAATCTTTAGGGAAGTAAGTACTTGCATAAATACTTTTATACCCAAAGTAGACTTCTGCTAGTTTTAAGAGGTGTGATAGGAAAGAGTGGTGTACTTGAGAACATGTTTACTTATTTATTTATTTTTCTGGAAATGCAATGAGTTGGTGGAATTCAGGGTACTTTCGTTGGAAATGCTGGGGAAGCAGACTATTGATGCTATCGTTTGAGCTAGGCTGGAATGTAGAAACTGAATTTTCTAGACACAAGTAAGGTTTTTGGTGTCTAAAAAAGCAATTACTAGAAAACGGAAATCAACAGCTAAACCAAGTTTACCACAATTACTGAATGTTGAAAAGTATTAAAAAATATCAGAAGTGGGATCTTTAGAAAGGAGAAGGAGCAAACAGCACAGAAATGAATGGAATCTTTGGGAAGAATACATGCAGAATAAAGTTCAGTTAAATCAGCAAGGTTATAAAAAAGAACACATAAAACAATAAAACAGTGACTTGAAGCAATGTGCACAGTAAAATATACGAATGAAGGGAGACAGCCACAATAAAATTCAAAAGTTGCAATCCAAAATTATGGAGCGCTTTTGTCCTGCTAGTTCCAGGACTTCATTTGAATGGGAAACTGCAGCAAGTAACAGTTTTCAATAATTATAAAAATCAAAGAATCAATTGAAAGTAATAAGCAGTAAGATATTTTGCGTCTATATCACGTTATCGAAAGTTTACTTAATCGAATCAATAAAGGTCGAACTTTATTGATCGATTAAGTAAAACATCGAATAATGTAAAAAAAAAAAAAATTAATGGCATAGACAGGGGGGCAAGCCCCCTGCACCCCCCACACCCCACCTACTTAAATATACCAACTCCAAGACCGCACTACATTGAGGCAAACAGAAATCTCCCCTTCCGGAGATTTCAGTTTACTTGCACGATGTTCTTCACTTTTGATATTGTCATGCCGACAATATCAGACTCGATACTGTCAGCTTACAACAACGTGAGGTAGACCCAGATATTTTTTACACTTGAAAGTTGTGTTAGAAGCATACCTCTCAACCTAGAAACATCAAAATCTGGACAAGGCCCATGAAAAATCAAGGCCCATGAAAAATAGGTACAAATCTGTACACTGATTAACATAAAATTTGCATACATAATTACATAACCCTGCCCACTCCAATGGAATTGTGGGATACCAAATTTCCAATGCAAACTGAAGAACAGAACCAAAATATAGCAGCAGAGTCCCCCTGCAGCCATTCCAATGTCCCATTACCTGGCTATTTCACCTCATGTACCATAAACACTAATGTGTGCATACTGCTTTACTTCTGCAATGATTATTTGGATTTTATTTTTACATTTTATAGCACAATGCACAAATACTAATAGATATCTGCTAAACAAAGCAATACTGTCTCACAATGAAAATAGACTTGGCATTAAAACTTCTCTGCCATTGAAACTCACATTCATTGAAACAGCACTGAAACCCACACCACATCCAAAGAAAATGCATCTGGCCAGTGGTGGATAAAGATTACCTTTGGGCTGTTTTCAAATCATAGGCCCCTTGCACACAAAACAAGAAACATACATGCGTTCTTTGATACACCTTGCTGACTTTATTAAATTATATTCCTTGTATAATACAGCACACTTGTTAGACTTAAGTAGAGTGCATTTTAAATTTATTGTTTAAACATTTTTCCAGTAGGCAATGAAACAAAATGCATGAACCAATAATGACAAAACTGCCCTATTCAGAACATGTCCATCATAAAAGTCTACTTCCACACACACAATCACAGTTTAAATTTATTGTTTGAACATTTTTCCAGTAGGCAATGAAACAAAATGCATGAACCAATAATGACAAAACTGCCCTATTCAGAACATTTCCATGATAAAAGTCTACTTACACACACACACACACACACACACACACACACACACACACACACACACACACACACACACACACACACACACACACACACACACACACACACACACACACACACACACACAGGCATCTTGCACAGCTTCTCGCACTTATTTTCAATTTCAGTTTTTTTTTGGGGGGGGGCAGAAGGACAAAAACAGGGACACATTTTAAACATTGCTTGTACAAATTTGGAAAGTTGCTTGAATAGAATGTTGTGTTACCACCATGCATTTCACTTCCAAGTCTTGAACCCAAGACCCTGTGCACTACAGTCAAAGCAACACACCACTAAGCCAAATCAGCAGTTTCCTGAAAAACAGGAAGACTGAAACTTAACTGGCTATCATTTAGTGAATTCAGTTCTCACTTCTCACCATAGCTCTCAACCTCTTAGCACAAAAAACCTGGAAAAGCCAATAATGGGGGAATACAGCCCCCAAATAGGGACAAATTTAAAATACTGATCTTACAAACTTAGAAAATTGCTAGAATAAAAAGTTTTGTGTTACCATTTATTTTCTGAAGAATATGAAGTCTGAAATTCAAATGCCTGTCAGTATTTAGTGAATTCAATCCTTCATTGAGGAAAAGAACAAAAATATGAGGCATAAATTCACAAGTGGTGCTGGCTAGGGACTTTAGGCTCATTTTACCTGTATCCAAGGTACAGGGTTTGAGCCTGACTACCTCTAGCCACCAGGTGTATGCAGTCAGGGGCATTTAGACACACACACACACACACACACACACACACACACACACACACACACACACACACACACACACAATGAAAACAGTACCTTTAGACATCAGGTATGTGAAGCTCACAGCAGTTGTTCCTTTCCATTCTCCGCAGCAGCAGATAGATCCATGCAGCAGTTCTTCCTTTCCATTCTCCGCAGATAGATCAATGGAAGCAATACAAAGCACTCCGTTCTCCATTCAGATAGAGCCATTCCATTCAAACAGCCAGAAATGTGTGGATGTGACGGAGCTGATGTCATCGTGCATGTGATGACATCAGCTCAAAAGCGCGAAAAAGAAAATTTCAAAACAAAAAGCGGGAAAAAATCAGAAATGAAGGGGTGTCACTCAGAAATCGTGGCACCCCATCACTTGGACCCCAAAACTCTGTAAAAACCAAATAATTCCCTATGGTTGGGAGGTATGGTTAGAAGCCACAAATACAAAGTCAGACAGTTCTTGAATACCAAAGTCGTAATTTAAGAATATCAGTTACGTAAAACACAAACAAGAAGTGTTACTAATATGTTTAACTTAGATAAAATCATGTTATTTAAAAAAAAATATATATATATATATATATATATATATATATATATATATATATATATAAATAACAAAGAGCTGCCAAATTAAAGGCATTAAAATGAATGTGTACAGGAACAGTTGTACCTCTGCCAACAAGGAAATGTGTTATAACTTGGCTGCTCTACATTTCAGTACTGGTTTGATGAAAACATAATCGTTCAAACCAGGATAAGTGAATGCATTCAATCTAAACTGCCACAATAGTTCTCTATATTGTAATACATTCTCCCAGTTGCCTCCCTAGAATTCATCATGGGAATCTTTTGACAATGAGTGTTTGCAAAGGGCATTGTTTACATTCTTAGATTTGATACATAGGTGTGTTCATATATTCTTTTTTGAGACATCTCTCGGTCCTTCCAATATAGAAGCAGGAACATTTTTTTGCAAATAGCTAACTAAATGATTCCTTTAGTAGAGCATTTTTTCTAAGTACGACTTTAGACCGACTTGCGTTCTCTAACACAATGTTATCCCTATCTAGAATGAATGTACATTGTCTGCAACTCGTACATTTCCTACATCTGTAGTTTCTTTCCTCTTGTGGGGTGGTTTGTTTCATATATGTTCTTTGGGTTCCTACCTGTTTTGAATACAAATTTGGGATCCATTCTCAGGGTATCTGCAATGTCAGAACTGTACCCTGACATGTTCCAATTCCTGGTGATGATTTCTTTAATTTTGGGGGCAGCGTAATTAAATTCCACTACTATGGACCTCTCAAAGTTCATGTCTTCATTGTTTGAATTTAATTTGGGGTACACAAACTGCATACCTAGTAGTGGTTTGTATTTTGTGCCCCATCCACTAAGAACTTCCTCAGCAATTGTGGTTATTAAATCTCTGGGGTATCCTGTCAATAAAAAGGTTAACGATGAAGGCAATCTCCTGTGTTAAGTCATCACATCTAAATGTCATTCTTGCAGCAAGAATACACTGCCCTTTCACCAGGGTCTTCTTTTGGATAAATGGATGGGAACTGGTGAAGGGCAGGTACGAGTTGCTGAAAGTAGATTTCTGATGTATTTTTGATGTAAAGGTACCTTTACAAATTTCAATTTGTGTATCATGGTAATTAATAGTACTATTGTGGTGACTGTACATAAATTTTAAAGAACAGGTGGTAGTGTTTAAGTAATGAATAAAATTGCAAATTTCACTGTCAATGTCATCCCAGAGGATACATATGTCATCCAGGGATCTCAGGTACAATTTTGTAAAGGGACTTAACTTAGAATTAAAACTTTTTCTCCCATCCTAAAAGATCTCAAACCCCAGGCTTTTTAACATTTGACATTGTGGATATTTTTACCTCTAGCCTAGTGGAAGAGGGCTTGGACTTGTTTTATGATAGCATTTTTAGCTTCCATCAACTTAAAGGTTACATCATTTTATTGTTAGAATTAACCAAAGTAGTTTTGGAAAACAGTTGTATTTTCTATGAGGGAGAAACGTTCAGATAAAATGGGGGGGGGGGTTGCAATGGAAGCACCTGGCTAGGAGTAATTGCCAAAAAACTACCTCACAAAATGGACTTGATCTCACAGAACAGGGGATTCCTCATCCACTCCAACATTCAAAATCTTATTCTAACTGTATGGATGATCGATTTTTGAATCCATTAGGAGTCTTTTTCTTTGAGGACATGTTGCAGGTGTTAGAGGCAGGAAAACATGCTGATAGTAATTCAAACTTAGCCAAATGGAAAATGTTTTCTAATTTGTGCCATGATAGACAATAAGACCCATCTCAAGGGCATCCTCTGGTTCTTCAGTATCTGAATTGCTTAATTCAGGCCTTGATTACACTTCTATCAAGCTATGTTATTCAGCCATTTTAGTTTGTCTGCTACTGGATACATTTTTTTTCTTTATTCCAGTCGAAAACAGTTTTTGAAAGGGGTTTTATATATTAGACCACCAAGAAAACAGGTGGCACCTTCCTGAGACCTACATTTTATGTTGGAAAACATAACTCAGTCTTCTTTTGAAACTCTAGCCAATTCTCTGAAATTTATCACCCAGAAGACTGTTTTGGTCATTGCTTTAACACATGCTCAACAGATATCTGAATTATAGCCATTTTTGATCTTTTTAAAGTCAGAATGAGACTTACAATCCTTTATTTATGCCTGAAGATGTTTCTGAATGCACCTTAAATAACACCAAGCTTCTCCCTATTTTATAACCCAAATCAAAAAGCAGAGGGTAAAGAATACTTCATACACGAGACAGACAGCTAAGATTTTATTTTGACAAGACTAAAGATTTTAGAAAATCTAACCAACATTTTATGTCCTATAATGATAAGAATAAAAGACCCAACAGTATCTAAGCAAACCATTTCTAAATGACTGTCACAGACTGTTCAGTTTTGTTATTTGCCCCACAGGAAACATCACTCTCAGAATGTCGATGCTCAGTCTCGCATTTTGGAAAGCTATGGTTTCTGTATCTATTCTAGAGGTAGCTACTTGTTCCTCAATGCCTACTTTCACTAATCCATACAAGCCTGATTCAGTTTCCAGTGGTACGGTAGTGTTTGCTAGAGTTATTCAGTGGTTCGTAAGTGTATACTAGGCTAATGACCACTGGAGCCTTTATAAACCTAGTCATGCAACCCAAATGTATCCCACAAGGTTATTGTAAGGGGGTGTATGATATTTAGGGCATGGTTTAACAGCTGCCTCTGTCCATCAGAGACATAGGAATGACTTTTTGATTTCTCATCCACTGGTCCAGGTTGTGCTTGAATAGGATTAGGGAAGGGATCTACTTCACATGTTTGGGAAGCCTTTCCAGAAAATAAGGATTCTCTGAGATACATACCTGTCCCTCTAGCATGTCCTACTAATGTTGCAAGCAAATTTTAAATCCTTACATCTAGTAGTTCTAATGCTGTTCACTTTGTGGATGGGCAAAGGGTTCATAAGAGTGGGATCCAAGTATGCCTTATATGGAGGCATAAATCACCTCTCAACTAGAGATAAGGGTTTGAGGTGATCTGCAAAGGACATTGCATTTATGACCTGTAATCTTTTTGTGAGGAACATTTGAGGACATTCCAGTTGTTCTATGTGCCTAGTCAGATACATACCAAAGGGGAACATTATACTCAGTGATGGGTCAGATGATGGCTGAGTACAATTTCATAATGACTTTCATGGACATAGATGCCATGCACTTATTTACAAGTTGAGTAACACAGAATGATTTTCCTACAACCTTAGACATATGTTGGTGAAAGCCAGGTTACTATTTATTTATTTATTTATTTATGTTATTTATTTTACATTTGTTGACTGGGATAGCCCGACTGGATATATGTCCATTTTCAGCGGAGGCCCGGGGAGAAAAGCTCCAAGATAATAATACACATTAAACATTTAGTAAATGCTAGTTTCAAGCAGATTACAGTCATAAGCAATACCAGCATTTAGCACATATAGTACTTACTATAAAACACTTTACAAAACATAACATTATTTTCAAAGTTAAACATACATAACATTACATTCAGGTTTAAGACACACTGAGCAGCAGTTATACAATTGACACTTCCTGAAATGGAGTGGTAGAAAAAAGTTAGAAGTAGTTGAAGGTAAGGCACCTAAGAAATAGAGAGGTCACTATCTACATGAGTTCCCAAATCCCTGATCACATTGTTTACATTTAGGGGTCTTTTATCAATGAGGTAGTTCCCTGGATGGCCGACTTCCCGAAAGGTACTACATGCATTTCTTGGCATTGAGTTTTAAGCCTTGGCTTTGGCACCCAGTCATTTATCTGTGTTAGACCTTCCTGAAAGATATTAGTATCTTTGGGGTAGTTCTATGATTGCTCTTAGCTTGCAATCATCTGCAAACTTGGCAAGCCAGAGGTCCTTGACACTGGCCTTGACACCTGAAAAATAGATGCCAAAGAGGAGTGGATGCAGTGCAGAGGCCTAGGAGACTCCACTACTGACAATCTTCTTTGTAGAGGTGGTCTCTCTGATCCTCACTTCCTGAGTTCTGTCTCTGAGCCAGATGGCTATCCAGTGAGTTACTTAGGGGTTTATGTCTAACTCCATAAGTCAGTTTATAATGCCTGAGTGGAGTATTGTATCAAACATCTTAGCTAGGTCAAATTTGGCAGTATGCCCTCATCCACTGCCTGGATGAGTTTTGCCCTCATCCTTTAGCTTGGTGACCTTCTCAAAGAAATCCACCAGGTTCAGTAAACATGACCTGCCTTTGATGAAACCAAAGTGGGTTGCTTCTAGTGCCTGAGCATTTTCTATGTCATTGTTAATCATTTCCTTGATAATTCTTTCCATTCTCCAGGGTCTCCTGGATTCTGGTCTTTCTCCAGCCACCCTTTCATCCTGAGCTTTGGCAATTATTCCATATAGTTATGGCATCAGTGATCTAATGAAGAACATAGTACTGTTATGTAAGGTAACTTTTCATAGCAGTAAATGTTCCAATAGATCACCACTGCAGTATTACCATCCTATATTCCCCTTTTTCTTTCCTGCACACCCCCTGAACAGGGTGGTGTGCCTATCTTTTACTTTTGCTCTTCTGGTGTGACATGACATTTTTAATTACAGCTGTAGGCTTCAGCTTCCTTATTTTGGACAAGAAAACTCTGAGTTTTGGAACCCCTGTACATCCCTCTTATACCAGCAAATAATCTCTTGCAAGAACAGACTTAAGACTCAATTTGGAAGAAGCTGAAACTCTGTAGATTGGCCTGACATCCAATATCCTTGGCAATATACATCCCATATAGTTATGGCTACTGCAACAGTAATCTATCTGAACATCTACTGTTACTGTAAGTGAACTTACACAACTGTATTTTCTGCAGCACTGAACCAGGAAGCTAGCTCAGTCAATTTACTGATAAAGACTGGAGTGATGTCCATGTAATTCTCACCATTTGCAGTGTAGTTACATATCATAGCTTTTTTATGAAAACACTACTGTAGTCTCCTATTAATACCAAATCTTGGAGAATAATAAGATCATAGGTCAGTAGATGTATACTAGGCTAACGACCACTGGGACCTTTACAAGCCTAGCCATGCATCCCAAATGTATCCAGCAAGTTACTGCACCTTAGAGTTTATTTTAAGGAGTGTATGGCAGTTAGGGCCTGATTTAATGGCTACCTCTGGTCATCACAGACATAGGCATCATACCAGCTATGATATCATCTAACTACCAACTAAAATTTCATCTTCCTTTTTCAGGCCACACAGCTTCCATTAGGTATATCAATTCTAGTGGAAAGTCTGTTACATTTACAACTTTTTCCATTTTTTACCCTTAAACATAACCATGCAGCAGTACTAAGAATTAGGTCATGGATATGTTCTTGCTCCCAATAATATGTTTTCTCATAATGGCAGTAACTGTGTTTCATGACATTTACCTGTAGATGTACATCAAAGTTTATTTAATATGCAAGAACTGTCCTTTGGTGTAGTGTATGCAACAGCTGTTTGCTTCAGTGGCTGCTGTGCTTTTTATGTGAAGACTGTAGTTTTGTTCTCTTTACTGGGCTTTTGGAATACCATCAGTAACATCAAATATTTTGAGGTGCATCCAGTGTGAACGGTAAGTACCACTGATTTGCCCAGAGAGATATATGTGACTTGTTAGGATGCCTGAATGTTGTGTGAAAAAGGATTGGCTTTACCTGGTAATGAGTCCCTCAGATGACATACTGGGTTGATGGGTTGAGTACTGTATGTTTTATTTATTTATTTATTTATTTATTTATTTATTTATTTATTTATATCAGTGTTCTGAATGATAATATTGTGAATATCTTTGCATGGTCATTTTGGATTTGTCAGTTTGCATTTGAGCTTCTGTTTTTTGTATATTCTACTTACAGCTTTGGAGATGCTAGCAGGTGAGGAATTTGTCTGGATGTCATTTTCAGCCACTGAGTTTCTTCTGTGTACTGTATTTCAAATTTTTTGATGGTTTTGGATTCATGTTTTATTTTATTTCAGTTATTTATTTGTAATTGTTTTTGGCTGTCTTGGTATTCCGAGTTTTACAGCAATTCATTTTCTTTTTTAGCTTTGCTTTTCACTTGTACTCTTAATCATATTTAGTAATTGTGCTTAAGAAATAGCATAAATATATATGAGCTTGAACTCTGAACTTCAGAATAAGAAACTTTGTCAGATTCTTGAACTATGGTCTGTCAATATGAATTAAACAAGTTAAAAAAAAACTCCTGACTGCAACATCAGGCTTTTTAGAAGAATACTGCCTGCAGACTCAGGTCCTACAAATGACTCACTTTATAAAACAAATCTGAAGACTACTTCTTTGTGTATTTGATCTATATATATAAGACTTCTTCTTTTGGCTTTTCCTGGTTAGGGCTCACCACAGTGGATCATCTGTCCACTCATGATTGGCAGTGGAGTTTTACAGTGTCAAGTTGCCAGCCCAGCACCCAACCTTCCACAGAAGGCACACACATGCACACACTCACACCTAGGGCCAATTTAGTGTGTCCAATCTACCTACTGCATGTCTTTGGGATGTGGGAGGAAACTGGAGCACCCAGAGGAAACCCATGTGACCACAGGGAGGACATGCAGACTCCACACAGAAGGCACCCCAACCGAGGATTGAACCAGAGAACCTGTTGCTGTGAGGCAGCAGCGCTAACTGCTGCACCACCATGGTCACATATATATATATATATATATATATATATATATATATATATATATATATATCTACACACACACACACACACACACACACACACACACACACACACACACACACATATATATAAGATTATATGTGATATATTGAATGCTACAAACCATTGTGTGTTATTTTAACCTAAACATAAATATGTAATACTATATGTCATATAGTGAGTGCTACAAACCACAATTTGTTATTTTGACCTAAATTTAGTGTAAACCACCTAAAGGTGTATAGTTATTTCTACATGCTTGTCTTCTGTGTAGATTGACATAGCTGGATGAACATTCTATATCCTGTGCCACAACAACCTAGTTTCTAAACCATCCAATTGCCCTGTAAATTTACTCTCTATCTCTTGGCAACAACTGAATTTCTATGGTATCCAAAATAATATAAGCTAAAGCCATTATACAGAAAATTACTTCTGCCTTATATGTAGAGCAGTCAAGACATTCCCATAGGACATAGTGTTTAAAAAACATACAAATCTGCTTTTAATATTAATTCAGACTTACCGCATTTTTAATCATGGATTTCTGCTTAGATTTCAAACACTGTTTTTCTATGCACAGTCGTATGCACGTACTTTGGGTGGGCCCCGTAACATTCACCCTCACAATGCTTGGGCTCACTTTGCTCCCCTTCCCTATCCTCATTTCCCACTGACCCCACCTTAACTACATTTCTACCTAGCCTTATATCCACCTATATCATCTACCACTCAAAACTTGCAATATCAAGACCACCTCCCTAGCCTTATTTTATAACATGCTACGCTACATTAAACCACCACTCACTCCTCCCTCTTTTTCTCATAATTTATCTGCATTCCTAGCTCTGTGAAGCTCTCCCTCCCTCCCTATTACTACATTTACTTCCTTTACACTCTTTACTTCTATGACAACTTACACTCTTTCACCCATAACTACAATTAATCACACACACAGCCTCTGACTAAGATTCCCATATTCCACATGAGAAACTCTCTCCCACAATGAAAGCATAATGCTTCCTCAGCTTGTACAACTTTCCTCACTTCTCGTTCTAATACATTTAACTAATTACCACATACCCCTCAACAACAGCTCTGTACCAACTTGCAACTATCAACATCTCGTTAACAACAATAACTTATATCCTCTATAGCCTACAACCTGTTCAACATAACCCATATACAATACTTTAAACATTCATTCTTAAAACAAACCCACCCAAGCTATAGAGTATATAAAAATATATAAAAAAATTAAAATAAAATGGCTATTTCCATCCTTAATTTCACAATCCACATTACAAGTGTCTGGAGACATTAATCCAAACTCAGACCCTACAAATATAAACACTCCAACCATAACACCCTCAAACTGTAATATCAGACCCCTTCCTTCATGCAACCCAGGTAACACTTGACTAAAATTTATCAATATTAACCTTAGAAGTAAGGTGGCAGAGTGGCACAGCAGATAGAATTCTTGCCTCACAGCAAAAGGTTCCCTGGTTTGATTCTTAGCTGGGGTGCCTTCTATGTGGACTTTGCATGCCCTCCCTGTATTTATGTAGCCCCCTCCCCCGGGTGCTCTGGTTTCCTCCCACATTCCAAAGACATGCAATAGGTGGATTGGACACTCTGAGTTGGCCATAGTTGTGAATATGCATGCAAGTGTGTGGTGTGAAAGAACAACTGCAGCAGGGCTAGCCACTCAGTGGTATAATCCTTGTCTCTAGATTAAGTATTGTTATGATATTTACACAATGTACAATGATACTAGCATTGTCTTCTTTTCCAGTCTACCAAAGATCGTAAATTGAGGCACCCAACTGAAAGGCTGACAAATGAAGTATGCATTCCAGACTTAGAAGAATAGAAGATTTAGTCATGAAGAATTGTCTGAGTGACAGATTGTCTCCAATCCAGCAGAATTACAAGGAAATTAAAACAGGAGTAAATTCAGTCAGGGACTGTAGGTTCGTATCTCATAGGTTAAAACTGAGCTTATATCAGGACAGCTACAGAAGCTTAACCACATTACCTTTCCCTCCAGACAATAGATTATTTGCACTAATACAGACATAAAGCCAATTACAATGTTTGGCTTAGAAGGTAGTTAGGAAGGTACTCTGTTTGATGTGCAGAGGAAGTCTATTCCACACCTAGAGAAAGCACTGGGTAAAAAAATATTCTGCCTGTGTTGTTGATCTTACAGTACAGGATTCTGTCTTTATATGGGGTGTTTGTTAGACTGTTTTATGAAGGTGGAGAAGTCCAAAAGGCATAATTGTCTCTCAAAAGCCTGTATGATACAGATTAGAGGGAGAATGTTATATCCTGTTTGGGGGGGAGCTTAAGTGGCTTTACTGGTGATTTTGATTTTTTAAATTAGGATTTGTTGAGGCTTTGCAAGTTGTAAGTAGGACGATAACAGAGAACACAGAATCTCATTGTGTTTGTGTATTGTTTATAATGCTATAGTGGAAGAGTGGTTTGACAGCTGCCACCTTAACATTCTGACAATTCTGACACAATAAAGGGCATTCCTGTCCAGTTTACATACCAAACAATACAAATGTATATAAACTGGATTATGTGTGACAGGGGATTGGAAAACAGTGAAGACCAGTTCTAGCAGGAAGAAATATGTGGAACGTCACTAGAAACAATAATGGTTAAAGATAAAACAATCACACTATACTCTGCAGCGTCTTAATGGGAGACCTTCTTGCTATCTGTTTGACAAAGATTGGGGAGTTTATCTATGATGCCCAAATGTGAATAGTGTTGAAGGTCTTAACAAGGTCAAGATAAGCAGTCTGACCAGTCTGGCTTTCACTTAAGGCCTTTACAAAGAAATCTACTTGGCCCTTATAAGGCCCATTATTGAGTACAATGCCCCATTCAGCATGTACCTCGCAAAGCACATGCAGCAGCTAGAGAGACCACAGAGGTTCCTCACCAGGAGAATCCAGGGCCTCAAAAATCTACCATACGCAGATAGGCTAAAAGCCCTATCCCTCTACTCTGTTTCATACAGACTCCTCAGAGGTGACCTCTGTCTGGCATACAAGGCGATCTCGGACCCTGCCTTGATGGGACTGCTGCATATCCGCAAGTCAAGCTCCACTCAACTAACCCGCACACATGGCCTCAACCGGGTCTGTGACATCAATAGGACTTGTTGGCGGCACAGATTTGTGTCCTAGAGACTCCCCCATCTATGGAATAGACTCCCTCTCCACGTTAAGCAGAGTTCCTCTTTACCCCTTTTTAAGCGCAACCTGGATAACTGCATTGGAAATAGAAAATACATCCCTGGGATTCCACCCTTGTCCTTGATGGACAGGGACATCGGGTGCTGATTTCTCTATGCATGGGCTAAACTCTTGGCTAGGCTTATAAGGGCCTCAGGGCCAATAGCCTAGTAACTTCTTATGATCCTGAGTAGATATGAACTACTTTTAACAAATCAGTACTGATTATGATCAAAGGTTTGCAGGTACCATATATCAATGCTAATTTGTTCAGTAACAATACATTCATGGGTTTACAGAAAATGCTAATAAGGTTACTAGGCTTATAGTTATTGGGATCAGTCATAGTGCTACCCTTGTAGACAGGTACAAGAGTGGCAGTTTTCCAAGCTTCATGTTCATTGTCTGTTGAGAGACTAAATTTAGAGAAATTCACAAGAGTTTGGGCTGAGTGGTACTTTACACTTGTAAGTGCATTTTCTGCAATATTGTTAAGGCACATGAGCTAGTATTTTTAGCTTTGGGCAGTGCTTATATGACCTGACTGAGGGTGATTACAGACAGAATAGTAAAGGGAGAATCTTGGGGTGGTTGCTATGGGAAGTACAGGAGGTTGTAAACTGGATTAAGTTTGTCATCCAAGATATTAGTTATGATGGCTGGGTTTGAGTAGGATGTGTCAGTGCAGAAATTTCAGAGCAGGATTGGGTTATTAATTCTGAGTTTCTTAATGTAAATGAAGAAGGCCTTGTGTTTCTCATTGATACTGCTGGCTACATTAAGTTCATAATTGGATATGCAGTCATTGAAAGTATGCATAAATGTCCTGCTTAATGCCTTTGGATGACATGTATAATGAGAAACAGAAGATTTTTTTTACAAAGAGTTATACGCTTTTCCTTTTTTTGACATAGGTCATTTAAATGGGATTTCTGGCCTGCAGGCATACTTTTGAATTTATCGCAAGTCTTGTGGTAAATGAAAACAACCTTCTGAATGCATTTATTTACAAAGGAGTAAAACGGAAGCTCAGACTCAAGGGTGGCATCGTGAATTAGTCTGGTGAGATATGCTAAATGAGGGTGTCCATGACATAAGTGAGAAACAGTAAATTGACTTTAGATTGATCATAAAATACAACAGGGTTTTTGAAGATGGGATGTCTGTATTACGGAGGCAGTGACACGCAGGGTAGTATATGACAGGAAGCAATTTGTAAGAACAAGACAAACTTTTACCCTTAGTATTTAAGCTACAGTTTGAAGTACAGTGTTATTATTTATATAAACATGAAAACTCTGGGCATATTCACTGACAGTAGTACAGGTCTGTTATTTGATAAAGGGACAATTAAAGTCATCCATAATACTGGTAGTTTACTTAATGGGTAGTTTCTCAACTTAACTTGGATACTTGCTAACCTCTGAAGGGGGCATGGAAGGGGAGCTGTATTTGGCAATGATGCAGTATATGACGTTGTTGAGATTCATAAGGAAATCAGTAAGATGGGTATCATGGAAGACTTGATCCGAAACAGTGAGTTTCCTGATAAATATGGGTAGGCACCTGCAGTTCTTAGTGGTCCTGATTGCACCCTTGCACAGAGGGAGTGCTCTTACTGTCTAAGTCTAGGTAGCTTCAAAAATATTAATGTTCTGGAAAGTGAGATATCCCTGAAGTTTGCACACTTTTTGTTGTTTAACATTTAAATACTTAGCAGAGCAATACTGATACTGTTTGAACTGTAATTTAAGTAGATATGCTCACAGGCTGAATATTGCATCAAAAGGTTCTATGGGGGAATCAAAACTTCTAGCCAGTACACAAAAGTCATGTATTGAGAGATACATGTCTTTCCTAGCTAAGCAGGAGAGTCATTTCTCTATCTACTTCCAGGGAGACACACACAGTGGATCCCTCAAAGAATGATACCAGCTGATAAGCAAATCATTATAGCCAGTTATTTTATTTCTTTGAACTCAGTTATTATTCTTTGTGTAAGAAGAATGCTGCCTGACACTAGTAAAAGGTCTATCTCTGTTATATTTTGATGTGCACTATAATATTCATGAATCAGACAAAGAATAGTTAGTTAGTTAGTTAGTTAGTTAGTTAGTTAGTTAGTTAGTTAGTTTGCTTACCTTTTCACTAATCAGGTAAACTGATAATGAGTTTTAAAGTGTTTGAAGTGTTTAAAGGGCCTCACTGAGACATGAGGCAGATGCCTGGTGTCAAAGCCATGGCCTCAAGCTCAATGCCAAAAAGTGCACTGTCATCCCTTTTGGTAAAAACTCTGTACCCATGAACTACCACATAGGCGGTAGTCTACTTAACACTGAAAGTGTGATAAGAGACCTTGGGACACAGGTGGACAGTAGTCTCTCCTTTGATAATCACATCACCACAGTAGTCATGAAATCCTTCAACTTGGCACACCTCACAACAAAATGTTTCTCATCCAGGAAAAAAGAGGTAATTGTTCCCCTCTACTCATCACTCATTAGACCCATTATAGAGTACAACGCCCCTTTTGGTATGTACCTCACAAGACATCTACAACAACTGGAAAGGCCACAGAAATACCTCACAAAGGGGATTACTGGCCTCAAACAGATGCCCTACGCAAACCGTCTCAAAAACCTCCAGCTTTACTCTGTCGCATATCGCCTACTCAGAGCCGATCTCTGCCTAACATTCAAAGCTATGTCAAACCCAGAGCTGTTGGACATGCTCCATGTAAAGAAATCCCAATCCCTCCGAGCTACATGCTCTAGGGACCTAAACCTTGTCACCACAATAAACAGAACATGCTGGAGGGATAGATTCCTGTCCCAGAGACTTCCCATACTCTGGAACAAACT
Source organism: Protopterus annectens (assembly GCF_019279795.1). Taxonomy (NCBI): domain Eukaryota; kingdom Metazoa; phylum Chordata; order Ceratodontiformes; family Protopteridae; genus Protopterus; species Protopterus annectens. Next base: position 1,178,560,030 of record NC_056741.1, on the reverse strand, counting down.
ACCTATCTATATCAAACAAAGCTCCTCATTAGCACTCTTCAAGAAAAATCTTGATGATTGGATGGGAGATAGGAAATTCACCCGAGGGATCACTTCTGTGGCTCTGCTTGACAGGGGCACAGGAAAATAATTTTCTTGGTTGGCAAAAGCCAGGGTACTGTTTGGCTAGGCTTATATAGGACCTAGGGCCAATAGCCTAGTACCTACCTATGAACCTATGAAAGTTGCAGAATGACACAGTTTTAAAGAATCAGTGAATTTTAATCAACAATGTTGTCATGGTCAACATATACAGTAATAATTAAACAGTATTTCATGCAGATGACATTCGTTGTGATAAGCATGTCACAACATTACTCAATGTGCTGGGCCTATTGAAATATAGGCTACCTTAGAACTTAGTTCATTCACAAAAAGCTAAGAATGAAAGTTACAGCTAAATGCTGAAATGCTAAAGGGATATTCTAAATTAAAGCCTGTTGGTAGTAGTGGAAAGAGTTAACTTTATTCACTTCAGACACAAATAACAAGAGGGTTACTTTCATCTAGACAACTCCAACCCCCACCCAGCAGTTATAGACACCACATCTGATGGATATTTCACCTCCACACATACCTTTCAACTGTCCAGATTTCTGCCGAATATCCAGATTTTGCCTCATATTTTTAGTCTGTTCCTTATAAAAGTTGGGTTTTCCGACAAATCACTGAGGACTGAAGTCATTAAGTAATGATATGCATTTGAGTTTTAGACTTCACACCCTTCCATAAATATTCGCTAAAGCAAACCCTGTTATTCTAGCAACTTTCCAAGTTTTTAAAAGCAATATTTAAAATCTGTCCCTATTTTTGGGCTTTTATTCCCCCCATTATTTTTGGCTTTGTCCGTATTCTTGCTAACAGGTTGATAGGCATTTCTGACCAGTCTATATAAAATATCTGCCACACTTTCAAGTACTCCAAACTAAGTTGCTCCACACAAATCACAAATCCAGAAGAATACTACAAAAAATACTGCATAATAATGACTTCTCTCTCACCATGCCATTTCCTTCATCTCAACTGTACACAAAAATAAGGATTGCCCAACATTTCTGGTTGATCAATCTGCCAGTATTATTGTAAAATTAGTAATAACATTTTTTCACTAGCACCACACTATTTTCTACCTCAAAATGTATCTGCAGTTGTCTGTTCTTCGATGTTCAAATACTAAAAGAAAAAAAAAACTCTTTCAGGTATCTTTGCACCTACATTTGTACGTTTCTCAAGTTCTGTACTCCCGTGACCTCACAATGTTTAATGTAACATAAAGTAGTTAACTGGAGCACTGCACCCCCCAAGCACTCGCTCTTCCGAGGGCACATTTTTAGGGGTGCTTTATTTATTTTTTTAGAGTAAAGAAACATTACTCTAAAAAATAAACAAACAAAGAAACAGCACCTTATGTGGTTTTCCAGTTCACCAATGCATAAGGTCAGCCCTGATGTTTTCTCCTCAGAAGTTTTC
>NC_056741.1:1178535693-1178558021 GCF_019279795.1 Protopterus annectens | reverse complement strand
CACATCCCCCAAATATACCGATCAATAGTGTTAATCCAAATAGTGATCAAATGGAATGGGGCTAATGGAAATAGAACACTAAGCAAAATAAAAGTGGTATATATATATATATATATATATATATATATATATATATATATATATATATATATATATATATATATATATAAATAAATAAATAAATAAATATATATATATATATATATATATATATATATATATATATATATATATATATCTACAAGGGATACCCCTCCATCAACTGCCAGGTCGTGTGCAATGCCCAGGGCATTATCATGGATGTGTGTGCTGGCAGCCTTGGAAGCTATCACGATTCCCACATCTGGCATGCCTCACAGCTGTATCAGGTATTTGCCAGGGGGGACATCCCATATGGCCACCTGGTGGGGGATGCTGGCTGTGCACTGGAACCGTGGATGATGACTCTCATCAGAAATGCACACACACCCATGCAAGAACGTCATAATGAGGCACACGCACAAACCAGAATCATCATAGAGCATGTGTTTGGGATGCTGAAATTACGGTTTCATTGCTTGGACATATCTGGTGGAGCCTTCAGTACTGTCCAGGCATGTGTGCCCACATCTTCATAGCATGTGCCATGCTACACAATATCATCCTGTGGAAACAGCTGCAGCAGGGACAGAATGGTGAAGGCCCTCACAGACCACCACTATTGCCAAGGGCCCCACAGGCACAGAGGTGCACAGACCACGAACACCCTGAGCCAGCCCCAGTAGGCAGATGGAGGCGTGCCCAGTATGCCCATGCCTTGGCAAAGAGGGAACGTATAGCACACACACTGACAGTGTAGGCACCTACGGACTGACACCCTTCTCCACCTGCACACACAGTAAACATGGATGGCACACACACAAGACCACCTGTAAATTGTCATGTATAGGTGGCTACTGTGTGCATCCTACAGAGGTAGCCCTCAACTATTGCACACACAACTGCTAGTGGCACAAGGTTAGTCAACGCCTAAAGAGTACGTTAAGCTATCAGCATGTGCTGACACTGCATGTATAGGTTTATATGTACACCGGTAGGTATTTGGCTAACTGCCCAAGGCGAGTCATACGCCTAGCTGAAATGTGTCAGCTGTCACCATCCCATTGATTAACTAACTGTCCTTCTGTGGAGCAGAGCCAATTGCAGGATACCTGGGGTGTACTCACTGTTCCACATCCAGTCTGCAAGGTGTCCCTGGAGTGTTAGTGACGGGCTCCACATAATGTAATCAGGGATGTAGTGCCATAGCATGGGGAATACCTGTGACAAGAATATGTCACTCCATCATCTTCCAGTTATGGTTGTGGCAAGGTTTAGCTCATTACAGTGTGTGGTTCACTGTGACATGGATTCCCATAGGTGGAGCATATCCATTAAGCCTGACTTGGACATGGCTTTGTTGGGCAGCAAAGATAATCTCTGAGTAAATGAGATGCCACTGAGTAATGCAAGAGTTCATGCAGTCTGGCAGCATAGGACACATGTCTGAGGTCAGTAATGCACTTGGTGAGGTATGTTCGTGGACCCTCCAGCTGTTGGATGTGTCTTCTGAGGTGCATCCCAAATGGGTTATCATACTCGATGATGGGATTGATGAGTAATGAGTAAAGGGGCACAATAACCTCAGTATGTCTAGATGCAAACCCTTAAGTAATCAGATGGCATACATAGACAGATGGCCTAATTACTGTGAAGATATGATTGTCAAAGGAGAGTTCACTATCTAATGTAGTTCCCACATACCCATTACCTCGTCTGTATTAAAGTGGCTGCCACTCATGTGTTACTATGTGGGTTTTTAGTTTTCCCAACATGGAATGACCAAGCAGTTCGTGGCCTCAGCTGGAGGCTATGACCGTGACATCTGGTGCTGGTGTATGTGAGGCCCCTTGAAGGATGTCTGTGACAACTGGACTGTCAGTGATGGCCCCCAGTTTGCAGTAATCACCAAACACGGTCTGCTGTAGTTCACCTGTGTTTGCCAGTACCTCTAAGATGTATATGGCAAACAGTAGGGGTCCCAGGACTGAGTCTTGTGGGACACCAGTTGTGACTGGTTAAGAGTTGGACCTTGAGGCTGCTAGGCTTACCATGTGAGTTCTGTGCGTAAGCCTGTTGGAAACCCAACCTGTGATGTATGGGTATATGTATGGCTGGTGAGTTTATAAGCAATACCTGAGTGGGGAATGGTGTCATAATCCTTAGCGAGTTCCAGGTAGTATGTGTGAACTACCACACCCCACACCTAATGTCTAGGTGACTGTAAGACGTCAAACAGTTTCAGTAGGCATGATCTGCACTCAGCAAGCAGACCTAGGTTGGGTCGAGTGTCTGGAGGTTCCCCATGTCTCTGTTAATGAGTTCCATGATGATGCGCTCCATAGCCTTGCAGACCAGGCTAGTCAGGCTTATAGGGCAATAGTTCTCGGGGTCCGTTGTGGCGCCGCCTTTGTGGAGTGGGATCACTGTTGCTGTGCACCACTCTGTGGGTATGTAGCCTGTAGAGAGTCTGTGTTTGAACAGTGTGTTTAGGTGAGGGGTTAGTTCATTTGGAGCTCATGTAAGACACAGCCTGGGACACTGTCCAGTCCCATTGAGGCTGTATTTGTGGCTTTGGATAGGGCTATGTTATCCTGTGTGTCGGTGGTTGCCAGGGCCATACATTCTCCTGGTATGGTTAAGGGCCATTTAGGGATTGAGAGGGGTGTGATGTTTGCACTAAATATGTCTGCCAAAATGCTGGCAATATCATTCAGTTCAGTGTATTTTGTACCAGTCTGCACAAACTCTGAGCAGATCTGAGAGTTCCCACTTAGGTAATTGACATAGCTAAAGAATGCTTTGTGGTTGTCTGTAGGGTCCTTGGGGAATTGTCTTTTGAAGCTAGCCTTGGATGATTTCAAGAGGGATCATAGTTTCTTGCTGATACTGTTCAGGGATGTCTGTCCTTATAGGGATTTTGCTCTTATCTGTACTTGTTACCTCCTATTATTGTAGAGCCTGTGTATGGCAGGGGCCCACCAGACTGGTACCCTGTTCATGGAGGAGTGAGTCTAGGTTAGACGTGGGATAGCATGATCCATGCATTCCTGCAAATGATCACAGAGTGCCTTTGTATAGGTTTCAGCATCTTGGACAGCATTGTCAGTTGGCGTGGGGGCTGTGAACCGTTCCACCTCGGGCATAAGCAATGTGAAGTCTGCTTTGGAAAAGATCTCCATGGTGGTTCCCTTGTTCGGGGTTGAGGGCAGAATGTGAATATCCAGAGTGATTAGTCTATGGTCTGATCTAACCAGTGAGGGGTTGACGTAGGGTGTGGAATAGTGGTCACCCATGTTGGTGATGACCAGGTCCAATATGTTGTTCCCTCTGGTGGGGGTGCAGACCGGTTGTTCCAGGGCATTTGAGTAGAGAAATCCTAGGAAGCGCTGGGCAAGGGAGTTAGTACCCGAGTAGTTCTCCCAGTTAATGTTTGGGCAGTTAACATCACCCAGTATTAGGGTGTTTGGTAGGACCCGCATATTTCCCAGTGTCCTCGGAAATGTGGAATGCGTGTCCTGGGCAAGGTGGGTGATCTGTAGCAAGCTTGCACTTGGATGATCTCCAGTGCAATGTGCTGCACCACTAACCTGGAGGTGTGAGTATCCTTGATGAATATGGATACACCCCCGCCTTTTATGTTCCGGTCCAGGTTCTGTGGCCGAAAGGTGTGGTATGAGTTATAGCCTGGTGGTGCTGCGGTGCTCTCTGGAGCCTTAAACCAGGTGTCTGTTATTGCACAGATATTGATGTTCTCCATACTAAGGAGTGCCTCGAGTGTGAGAAATGTGAGGTTTAGACATCCGACATCGAGTAGAAATACCCTCAGTCTCTGGTTACATGTGCTATGTAAGGTGGTGGGTTTGTCTTATGAGCCTTGCCTAAATGTCCACCTTGCCTAATATCCACCTCTCTACTATTGTTTGCAATCAATGACAGATGTGCATGTGTACATTTTCTTCAAATGTGTACTGACCCTTGTTACAGGGCTGTGCCAAATGGCTATGTGCACACCTACATAGAGTGGATATTGACAGTAGAGACACACTGGTTGAACGTGTAGATTCGTGTAGCCCAACCACTCATAGCCAGACTAACAGTTGCTTGGAAATATGTTGACAGTACTGTTAATGAAACAGGGTGCATATCATCTTTAACTCCAGTGTGACATCTGCAGTAGGCGTGCAAGATGTAGGAAACTGCTGCCCATGTGTAATAGCAGCTTCACAGGTGATGGCATACACTATCTGATTATATACTGATCATGTCGATAGTGGCAGCAGAGTCTATTGATATTTGACTCTGTGTGGGGAGTGGGTGCCTGTGCCTAAAAGAGCTCATGGTTCTGCTCGGTATGTGTGTTTATACTCAGACAAGGATACAGCCCTGTTCACACTTGCATCATCTGTAATCAACTATCAGGATGTGATGTGGCCCTCAGAGGAGGATCGCTACTAAAGGTAGCAATCATTTTCCTGTAAAAGCTAGTGTTGCCATGTCCATAACTCAAATATTTACATGTGAGCATCACTGTCTAAAACATATTCATAAGCAGTAAGTATACTAAATACAGTACGTGGTACTTTTAGTATTGAATGCTCATACAGGCATGTCCACTACTCAGCTACTGGTGTTTACTAATGTCAGCTTTGTGAATGTGGCCATGCTGGGGGAATGCATTCTCTATGCCATGTACACTGCCAAATCCACCTAACACCACACCCCACACATTGTCTGGGATGCAGCTACAGGGGTGATCCTGGAGGCAGTCCATACTACACCCATGACTGGACTAGACAGTCGAGAGTTGTAGGTTAACACAAGCATTCATCACCACAACCAACACATACCCTTACCAGAACACAGTAAAAACACACACACATTCCACCAGATATCACACACATCGATAGAGGCCTCTAAGTATCTGGCCAAGCAAGAGGTCTCCCAAGTTGGAATAGACAGACAACAGAATACAAAGACTGTACGACATAGTTCACATAATTGTGTCACACCTCAGAACACGTGGCCAGAAACATGGCCAACAGTACTAGTATTTGTGAACGCAAACCCTAGCACTATGTTACATTTCAAGCTATACGAGGGCAAACATACTGTCAACTGCCTGTCTGCCATGACTAGCCACATACCCATACACTCTGACCACCTTTAGAACTATACATATGTCTCTGGCATATGCTATGTTGTTGTGCAGGACCTGTGATGCAGTAGCCTGGACTGCATGGAAACACATGTAGGAACTGTCAGGGCATGTAGCCCATGCAGGTATGTCCCAAGGCCTGGGTGGCATTCTGCCAGTGGCCGGAATGATGCAGCAGTACAGGGACAAGGATTGTATTCCTCAATCGTGACATTTACTGGTGTAATTCAAAGAGTATCCAGCATCTCTCTTCCTGGGATAACATGGTTGATAGACCATGATGCTTTGCCAGACAGGGTTTGCACCTGTCACCCCTGAGAATCTGGATACTGGCAATGGTCCATGCATCCCCTATAGTGCCCTCATTATTACAGGTTCAAGTGAAAGTCCACTGGTGCAACAGGGACAGCTAAGAAATAAACCGTAGGTCTTGCTACTCAATGGTACAAATCAGGTACTCAATATGGACTCGCGTACGGCAATCCGAAACATGGAGAACATAACTGTGCAGTGATTGAGATATGGTTCAACACTTTGGAGAGCACCCCTGCATGACCATGTTATAACACATACCTCACCTCTTGGCCAACATCCTTTATAGGAACACATGGGCCACAGCTGTGTCCTACTTCCTGAGGGATATGCACACCCCCACGCAAGTTGCACAACGTAAGATGCATTATGCTGAGCAACTACCTTTGTGCCAAAGTGTAATCCAAATTGCACCTTGTGACGGATCATCCACCATGCCTCAGAAATCACAACTGTCATTGTGCTGTAATGGGGAATACCAGTTGTGAGGCAGGTCACCATAATCATGGCCACTCAGCTATCCCATTATGAACCGGGAAGATTCATCATGTACCAACACATGTGCTCAGTGCATGTTGGATGTCATCAACACCAATGACCTGGATCACCACAGTCACACCAACAGGGCTAACAGTATGCCACACATGGTCAGTCTTCAAAGCCAATATTATGCTCCTTAAGAGCGAAGTGGTGACTGTCATGGCACCCATGCAGATGTACAATGCATGTGCAAATGCTGGGTCCTACACAAATGCACTTTAGGCATTCACATATGTGCAGTGATTGTGCCATTGAAACAGAAACAGGATTCAAACAAACACAACCATGAAGGCAAACCGGTGGTACCCTGCTTTAAACTGTACCACAGAAGGTAGTAACTGTTGCAAGGGTCAACACATATGAGTGGAAGTTGATCCATGGTCAGCCTCAGTAAGATGCAGATACACCATATAATGCCACGCAACGCTACTGTGAAACTACTCATCCAAATATTATGAGGCCAAACATAGAGGAGTCCATAACTGTGTCATGAAACATAATGGCAACAACAAGACCTACTGTGCTTCACAGCACTATGGCATCAGAGGTACTGCACCTACGGAAATAGCTCCTGTTCAGCCAGATAGGGTCCTGGATAACATAAACACACTGCCCCCCCAACAGGTACACATTCATATATCCATGTACACTACATAGCCCCTGTAATAACAACTATGCAGGTACAAGCTGCACTCTCTAATGCCATACATACAGGCTGCATGGGACCTGTCCACATTCCAGGTTATATCCTACACAATTATCAAAACAATCTGCTCCCCACATAAACATCTTGTACAATCATAGCTGCATGTCAGGCTGTGTACACACTCAATGGTGCACAGCAACAGTCATCTGTTAATGCTGTCAATATCTGAAGGACCCTGGTATGTGTACAGCTGACCTGGTTACAAACAGTGGTATCATTGCATTGCATAACACATAATGTAACTGTGTCAGTACATGGGTACTCTGCACAGTTGTTGTAGGGCTAGGTAAAGTCCACCAGTCAAAGGTTACTTGCTGTTGCTCCATTGCATGTCATACCACATGTATGGATGTGTGTTGGTAGTCTGAGGACATGGTGGTGTCTGAGGATTACATCCTAGAATACAGCTTTTGACACTGTGACCTGCACCTGGCTCATCTGTGATGATATATGTTGGAGTACTGGTCTGTACATGTGAGTAGCCGTTATGAATGTGGGGACACCACCACCTGGAGTGGTCCGTACCAGTGTTATGGCCCACATGTCTGGTTCTGAGTTATATGGTGGTAGTGCTATTGTGCACAACAAGGCCATAAGCCAGGTGTTCCTCACTGCACAGATGTCGGTATTCCCCATTGTAGGTTCAACAGTGAGCAGCTGTGATTACTACAGCAACACATCTAGCACTGGTTAGCATAAGCATACAATGCAATTGTCTTCTAGGTGTCAGGGTGTTATCCTGTGTTCAGGTCATTTGCCTTGGAATGGCACTATATGGGCAAAAGCGAACGAGGTATTATCAACACTCCCTTGAATCATGGATGCACGTGATCTGTGATAAAGGCTTGCCTTCTGTCAGTCATGTCATCCCAGAGTGACAGACACTGGACAACCTTGTATTTACAGCAGGACACTGGATCATTGTGTTGGTCAAGCAGTTGCCATTCCTAGCATGAAATCACTGCGAGTGGCAGTATTGTGCTTGTTATAGACTGATACATCTAAGGGGTAGGACAGCAGCAGGTGTTGTGTAGATGACCAGTGTCAGATATATGTAGTGCAGAGTTCCTGCTAACAATCACAACTACTAACACTGGAGACCATTACAACATGTTCTGTATGTCTAACTGTATGAGCATGGCCACTGTGGCTTGCCGTGTTTAGAATCAGAGTGCATCCTAAACAGCCCTGTGCTACTAAGTGTATAAGCATGCCCAGTATAACCCTGTGTATTTGGACTCATAGTGCATTCCAAACAGCCCTGTACTACTAAGTGTGTGAGCATGCCCACTGATACCTAGTGTAAGTTATGTGCTAATATGTGTATGAGCATGGTGAGTGTAACCCTGTATAGTGATAGTAGTCGTCCATTCCACAAAAGGGCATACTCCTGTTCGGGATGGACTCCTATGGTAAACACAGAAATTCACAGCTATGTACAACATAACTGTCAGCATCCCTGTTGATGTCCGCAATCCTAGAAGGTCATGATGTTTGCCTTGGAAAGTCTAAACTCTGTGGTGCAACTCGTAACTGCGTAGTACTGTAATAGTGATCTGTAGATAGGCAGGTGTTCTGATCCCATCCCTTGTGTATATGTGTCTGTGTGTGTCCGTTTGTCGGTGGAGAGAACAATGCTTTTTAGAGTACTCACACTCTGTACGATTCCTATATTCAGCTTTGGCAAGGCTGATGATGTCACCCACCTAGGAATACTCCTCTGGGATTGTTGTGACCCAGTAATCTTGACAGCGCATTCTGTAACAGTGTAATGCTATAGTGTGATAAAGTAAGTTGGTGTTTTAATCCCAGACATGCCAACTATGTTTGTGTGTGTGTCCATCTGCCGGAGGACAGAACAATTCTTTTTAGAGTACTCAAACTCTGTACGATTCCTATACTCAGCTTTGGCAAGGCTGATGATGTCACCCACCTAGGAATACCCCTCTGGGATTACTAAGATCCAGTAATCTCAATAGCATGTTCTGTAACTGCGTAATGCTATAGTGTTATAAAGTAGTTAGGTCAGTGTTCTAATCACAGACATGCCAACTGTGTGTGTCCGTCTGCTGGTTGACAGAACAATGCTTTTTAGAGTACTCACACTTCGTATTCCTATACTCATCTTTAGCAAGGCTGATGATATCACCCACCTAGGAATACTCCTCTGGATTTATTGTGACCCAGTAATCTTGATAGTGTGTTTTGTAACAGTGTAATGCTATAATGTGATAAAGTAGTTAGATCGGTGATCTAATCCCAGACATGCCAACTGTGTGTGTGTCCATCTGCCAGTGGACAGAGCAATGCTTTTTAGAATCCTCACACTCTGTACGATTCCTAAACTCAGCTTTGGCAAGGCAGATGATGTCACCCACCTAGGGATACCCCTCTTGGATTGCTGTGACCCACTAATCTCGATAGCACATTCTGTAACTGCGTAAAGCTATAGTGTGATAAAGTAGTTAGGTCAGTGTTCTAATCCCCAACATGCCATTTGTGTGTGTCTGTCTGCTGGTGGAGAGAACAATGCTTTTTGAGTACTCACACTCTGTACGGTTCCTATACTCAGCTTTGGCAAGGCTGACGATGTCACCCACCTAGGGATACTCCTCTGGGATTGCTGTGACCCAGTAATCTTGATAGCGCGTTCTGTAACTGCCTAAAGCTATAGTGTGATAAAGTAGTTAGGTCAGTGTTCTAATCCCCAATATGCCATTTGTGTGTGTCTGTCTGCTGGTGGACAGAACAAAGCTTTTTGAGTACTCACACTCCGTTGGCAAGGCTGATATCACCCACATAGGAATACCCCTCTGGGATTGCTAAAACCCAGTAATCTCGATAGCATGTTCTGTAACTGCGTAATGCTATATGGTGATAAAGTAGTTAGGTTGGTCTTCTAATCCCAAACATGTCAACTGTGTGTGTGTCCTTCTGCCGGTGGACAGAACAATGCTTTTAAGAGTACTCACACTCCATACGATTCCTATACTCAGCTTTGGCAAAGCTGATGATTTCATCCACCTAGGAATACTCCTCTGGGATTACTGTGATCCAGTAATCTTGATAGCGTGTCCTGTAACTGTGTAATGCTATAGCATAATGAAGTGGTTACGTTGGTGTTCTAATCCAAGACATGCCAACTGTGTATGTGTGTGTGTCCAGCTGCCGGTGGACAGAACAATGTTTTTTAGAGTACTCACACTCCGTATGATTCCTATACTCAGCTTTGGCAAGGCTGATGATGTCACCCACATAGGAATACCCCTCTGGGATTGCTAAAACCCAGTAATCTCGATAGCATGTTCTGTAACTGCGTAATGCTATATGGTGATAAAGTAGTTAGGTTGGTCTTCTAATCCCAAACATGTCAACTGTGTGTGTGTCCGTCTGCCGGTGGACAGAACAATGCTTTTAAGAGTACTCACACTCCATACGATTCCTATACTCAGCTTTGGCAAAGCTGATGATTTCATCCACCTAGGAATACTCCTCTGGGATTACTGTGATCCAGTAATCTTGATAGCGTGTCCTGTAACTGTGTAATGCTATAGAGTAATGAAGTAGTTAGGTTGGTGTTCTAATCCAAGACATGCCAACTGTGTATGTGTGTGTGTCCAGCTGCCGGTGGACAGAACAATGTTTTTTAGAGTACTCACACTCCGTATGATTCCTATACTCAGCTTTGGCAAGGCTGATGATGTCACCCACCTAAGAATACTCTTCTGGGATTGCTGTGGCCCAGTAGTCTCGATAGCATGTTCTGTAACTGCTGTAGTGTGATAAAGTAGTCAGGTAGGTGTTCTATTCCAAGGCATAGCAAGTGTCTGTGTTTACTAGTCATATCATATGTGTTGGTGGCTGTGAGTGGCTAGCCACTGGATGTGTTGAGGAGCGTGTTTTGTTGTTTCTCTACATAGCACCCATAAATGTCACAGCACCCATAAATGTCACAATCAGCCAAGAGACTGGGTTGGCAAGACATACCCATACATTTGGCAATAGGCCTGGTGAGTAAAGTCAGCAACCCTAATGTTACCCTGAATACAGTCTGAACCTGTGTGTCACACAGAAGCACACTTGTCTTGGGATTAACTCCAGTACATAATACAGGAGTCGCTGGTGGTTTCCTTTTCATTCATGTCTAATGCTCTGGTATCACAAGGTTTGTTCTTGAGATATATATTCTCTATATCTACGTATATATATATATATATATATATATATATAGATATATATATATGGACATTAACACACATACATCTACATGATGGAATACATGTCCTATACTATTAAATGCCTGTGCTGGATGATATGTATGTGATAACCTCAAATGTACACATATCTGCCATGGCTTAGTAGTAAAGCACATTTTCTGTGGTATGCAGGGTCCTGGTTTCAAGCCTTGCAGAGGCCAGTTGTTTTGTTGCTGGGCAGAACAAGGGCCATTGAATATGGTGGGTAAGGCGCTTTTAAGCAGTTGTGTGCAGGTCTGCATGACGGTGAGTAGTGGTTAGTTTTGGGGAGGTTCAGTATGGGTCATGTAACTATGCATTAGAAGGCAATACTATGCAAATGAGGTAAAGGATAGTGAATCCCAGTTATCCCCAGGGTGTGCAGCAGGTCCCAAGAGTGTGTGTGTATAGATAGCTGGGTGCAGGACTCAGATATAGGTGACATCATGGGGGGGTGTCAAGCATACTGTACGTAGATTAGAGCCCTGTGGTTTGGGATTGCTCCTAGCTTGGCACGGCTAAGCTAGGGGTGTGTCTATACCTGCCTAGTGCAATTGGGAGGGACAAAAGCAGTAGGGGAGTAATCAAGGTGGACTAGCTGAGCTGACAGGTGATATGTATTAGAATCAGCCGATTACAGGGGCAGCAGACGAGCCCAGCCCAGAACACTACTATAAACTAAGCAAACACCTTCCCCTCTGGTTTTTCCACACTCTACACCACCAGTGTATACATGCGGGGAAATTTTAACAAACAAACCTACGAAATGAGAAGGGCTGCAGCAAGCAACATAGACCAACATGTGCAAGAGGCTGAGGGTTGTGAAGATGTGAATGCTGCCGAACAACCCTCAGTGAGGAGACAGAGAAGAGTGTACAGACCCAGGGTAACCTACCAGGGGCTACATGAGCCGGAGATAGTAGAGCACTATAGGGTGGACAGAGACCTCCTACAGCAGATTGTTGAGCTGTGCCGGCCACACCTGACACATCAAACAGGCAGAGGGGAACCCATCCCAGCGGATACCAAGGTATGTGTAGGCTTAGGTATACTAGCCACAGGTACCTCCCAAAGCACAACTGGGGATATCATGGGGATCTCACAAGCATCAGCATCCAGAGTATTCGACCAGTTCCTGGATGCCATGTCAGCACATGCCAGTGAGCACGTACATTTCCTCAACACACGTGAGGTGTTGACCAGCAATATGCATCTCTTCCACCAAATGGCAGACTACCCTGGGGTAGTGGGTGCTATAGCCTGCACGCATGTACGCATCAAAGCACCACTAGATGAGCAGGGTAGGGCCTGCATCAACCGCAGGGGCATCCCCTCCATCAAGTGCCAGGTCATATGAGATGCCCAGGGCATTATAATGAATGTGTGTGCTGGCTGACCTGGAAGCTATGATGATTCAGAAATATGGCATTTGACGCAGCTGTACCACAGTTTTGCCAATATGGACATCCCCTACAGTCACCTAGTGGAGGATGCTGGGTACCCACTGGAGCAGTGGCTGATGACACCCATCAGAAATGCACACACACCTGAACAACAACGCCATAATGAGGCACACACACAGGACTGACATATAATAGAGCATGTGTTTGGGATGCTCAGGTCACAGTTCTGGTGTCTGGACACATCCGGTGGAGCCTTGTGGTATTCACCAGCTACACGCACACAAATTTTATGGTATGTGCTATGCTACACAATATGATCCTGTGGAAACAGCTGCAGCAGGAACAGCATGGGGCAGGGCCACACAGCCCCCCACCAATGCCAAAGCCTGTACAGGCACAGAGTGACTCGGAGGAGGAACAACCTGAGCCTGACCCAGTAGGTGGAAGGAGGCGTGCCCAGTATGACCTGACCTTGGCAAAGAGGCAACGCATAGCATATGCACTTACACAGCAGGGACCCAGGGAATGTCACCCTCTCTGACTCGCACAGACAGTAAAAGGGATGCCAAGCATGACACTACCTGTGCTCAGCCATGTATAGGGAATGTACTATGTGCATCCAACATAGGCAGCCCTCCAGCACCATCGTCAAGACTGGCACACCCTCAAGGTAAGTCAATCAACCTACCAATTGCCAAATGTAGTAGAATGTGTTGGAACCTGTAGCTATGGTATGGATGTGAGCATGCAAGGGAATTGGGTGGCCGAATGTTAAGGCAGCAGACAGTAGATGCCCATAGCGGCACCATGACATCTGTAACACATACTGGAGCCACCATAGTAGCCAGTACTACACAGGGTGACAAAACCCACTGTGGGTAATGGGCTGAGCATCATGTGTGACCATACAGCCCACACATGTCTCAACCAGCTGGACACGACACAAACAAATGCTGTACTATGGCCTCTGAATGTGCCCTATGGTTAACCCCTCCCACAGACCCACACAGACAGACAATAGCAGGCCAGGCAGTTGGATGTAGGTTGTGTAGGCTAGGAAGTCAGACACTAATATGTTGGTAATTAAACCTAAAATCTGTAGTACACTGGTATGCCTCTAGCCAGCACAACAGGTCTACACACTGAAATGGAGTGCCTGACATACCAGTACAGTACTAGCAAATGCGTAGAAGTGTCAGGTATGCCCCCCATCCAACGTACACATATAGCAACAGTCAGGTGTGCCCCCCACTCCTGTGAAGGAGTGTAGATACAGTCAGGTGTCCCCCCTTGCTATGCAGAAATGTAGCAACAGTCAATATCACATGACCAATGGATACCCTGCAGACACAGAATGCCACTTGTCAGTGTATAATGCAAAGATCAGCACCACAGTACAGACTACCTGGACATTTAACGCGTGCAATACAGTTGGCCATACTGGGCATGCTCACACACTTGAAGGTATGAAGGCAATGTCAGTCGACAACATACTGAATGGCCATACTGGGCATGCTCACACACTTAAACATATGAAGGCCATGTCTGCAAACACCACTGATTCGGACATATCTGCCAGTCACAGTTCTTAGTGCAGACACATGTCTGTATGCACCACGCTTGCCTTGCACACACAGTGGATAGGAATACAGGCATATACGTAAGGACAACACACTATAATATGGCAAAGGTAGGCGGACATAGATGTGTGGAAGAGGGTGACCATGACAAAGAGCCATCCAGGTCTGTCCCATCTAGCACACAGCCAAAGGGCCCCAAAACATGATGTACAGATGTCATTCACTGTAGATAGTAGCCACCTGTATCTGTCAGCATGTCAGATTATGTGGTGCACGTGCCAGCTGTGCAACATGACTGTACAGGGAAGTAATCATCCAGTAGCTGTATACATGTACCTGTGACATATGGCCCCGTATGCACCCACATGTGGCATGTCAATACCCAAAAGACTGAGTTATGGCCCATGCACACACATCTCCCCATAGCAGTATTATGACAAGCCTGATGAGGTCATCCATTGTGAAATACACCTTTGGGAGAGCTGTAGCTCAGTAATCTCCAGGGCGCGTCCCATTACTGCATACTGCTGTAGTGTTATACTAGTTAGGTAGTAGTTCTAACCCCAGACTTGCCAATTGTGTGTGTGAATGTGTGCGTGTCTGTCTGTCTCAGACTGTGCAGAGAGAAATGGTTTATAGGCTACCCACAGTCCGTACATATCATATACTCACCTTTGGCAATCCTGCTGATGTCACACACCTAGGCATAAACCTCTAGGAGTGCTGTAACCTGTTGTTCTCCGTAGCACGTGCTGTAAATATATATTGCTGCAGTGTGATCCACTAGGTAGGTTGGGGTTTGAATCCTGGACATGGCAGGTGTGTTTGTTTGACTGTCCGAGCCTGTGTGGGGGTGGCTGTGCGTGTCTAACCACTGGACATGTTGGGGAGAGGATTTTGTAGTTTTCCTATATGGTGTCCGTCTTATGACATAATGCCCATCTCACGTGGTGTACAGATGTCAGTCAGCCACAGGACTGTGTTGGCAAGCCATACCCCTACATCTGGCAAAGGCCTGGTGAACAAAGTATGCAACCCTACTAGTACCCGGTATATGTCCTGAACCCATGTGTCCTACACAAACACACTTGCCTAGGCTATCCTGCTTTGTTGCCAGTACCATGTACATTGATGATAGATAGTAGGCATGTTGTGATTTCAGTGGGCTGCAGAGGACATGGCACCCTGTACAGTGGTACAATAGGCACATAATTGCGGACAATGTGCCTTCACTATGTTCCCCACTGGATGCCTGCAACATATGTGGTGCCATCAAATGTGATCCACAGAGGCCATGCAATGCCGTACACATGTGCCTTGTATGGACTGATACCACTGACACCAGGGAATACCTGCATCATGCTATCAATGCAGGTGCAGGGTCGACCTGCTGACTATAAGCAGGTTCTGCCACACCAGCCTAGTATTGGCATATCGGAGGATAACAGTCTGTGTACACAACATGTGCCTGCCATACCAGGTACACCTGTACATGTCACTGTACAGTATTGTGGGATATGCACATCCCAGACAATGTCCATGTCAAGGACTATCAAACAGAGACATGGCATGCATTGCAAAGCTATGGCCATACACAATGGTAACCAGGATGTCAGGGCAGTTCATGCAGTACCCATCTGTGTGCTACACTGCAGACACTACACCCCTGTACCACACTGCACACCATTGTCAGGTGGTGCGATGCCAAGGAGTACCCCTCACTCAGCCTTGTACAGCCATCTTGCACAGCCAACCCCTACACACCCATGAAGCAATGCGTACATGCATGTCAGTACTGGCACCTTGTGTCTGCGTGTGGGTTATGATGCTCCCAAAAACAGTCACTCCCAGTATAACCCCCATTGGCATACCAACAGATGTCAAACACGTTCACATGCCCTAGCCCACAAACCTCTAGATATCCCCTGTGGTGCATGTAGTACCTGTGCATTACTGCAGTGTGGCAAACTAAGTAGTTAGGGAGTGTATGTGTGGCCCTGGCAAAGAGTGTCAATGTGAGTCCATTAGAGAGTGTGGTTGTGGTGACAATGGTATACATTCACGTGGACTGCCATGTGTGCTACACCTAATGTATGTCTACTATATCTTTGTTGCACGTCTCTCACCAACACACATATGTGTTCTTACAGCACAGCTACATATCGGCTTTGTGGCACATGTAGTAACTGCATGCACTCGTAATAGTAATGACTAGTCAGTCAGGGGTTTGACCCCTGTACTGGTAGGTGTGTGACAGATGATGCTTAGGTTATAGTCTCCAAGCCCTTCGTTGATGTACTTTGTCTGTCCCTCTCACACACTCTCTGGATGTGGAGGTGTACACCTGCTCAGCAGCAGCAGCATGTGTATTGTAAGTAATGGACATGATCAGGTGATGGCCTCTGCACCTATTGCAGTCCTCCTCTAGCTGATTGCATGTGAAACAGCTGTGATGATGTTCCCATAGCCATTTGCATGGTAAACACAGTAGAATATCCAGGAACATCATGTTGGTGTTTGGTCATGACAGTTGTTGTGAGCGGTACCTGGATGTGGTGTTTTGAAACGGTATCACAGATGGTATCTGGATGTTCCTCAAATATCATACACAGTGGGAAATAGCCTACAGACAGGAGGGTGATGTGCCAGACATGGCTGCAGCATGTAGGCGTAGCTATGCTTCATTGAGACTGTTTAACATGTGTGTGGTAATGGCTATTCTGCATGTTCAACAGACATGAGAGTGCTCTGTTCATGAGGGACCCCCATTTGTAGTGCCATCTGTGGACTGGTCAGTGTGTGGAACCATTTGTTTCCTGTGATACACACTGAACACACATCTGTGCACAGCAGGAGCATAGTGTGAGGATTGCTGCCAGTACATGGTGATAGGGATGTTTTACTGCCATCGCATCCCTGACTGGACATATGATGGCACATGGAACAGTGTTATGACAGACACTGTCTGGGGTTCTCAGTGGCAAGCCAATAATGGGCCACTGTTCATAGCTGCAGTCACATGTCTTCTACACGTTGTACAAATGTCATGCAGTATATATGTATGTGTTGTGGTCCCTCTGCAAATGTACACCATCTGTGGGTTGGGTTAATGGTCATATCTATGCATACTGCTGTTAGTAATCCTAAATGCTGTTGTCTATTACTAAGCCATATCTGTATTTAAACTGCAACACCATAGGCTGTATGGGTTTGGAGGTCCCAGCAGAACCTCCTGTCCCACTTCAGCTGGCCATGGCACCGGGCACCAGCACATCAGGGGCCCAGCCTTGGACCTCAACCTCTGTTGGCTCTGCACCACTATCTGGTGGTACTGCTACTGAGGATGGGGCTTGTCCCCCTTGGAAGCAGAGCTAGACAGGAACATGTCCGCTGTCGTACGCTCCCAGATGTGGTGCACTGGGGGCTCAATAAGGGGTTCTGAGGCCAGATACAGCAGCTCAAGGGCAGAGTGTCACATTTACAGGGTGCAGCTGCCCCTCCTGGACAGCCCCCAGCACTGCCTCCTTTGCAGATGTTTTGGTGCAGTGGTGGCTGCTCATGGCTGGGGAACTCCATCCCACTGTTCCCATGGGCTTGTGAATGCCGAACACCCCTCCCCGTCCGAGTTGTATTCCCCCACATGTGTCATATACCGACCCTGTATGCTGTCTTGACTGTGATCCTACCCTACCTATCCTCCATGGGCATACCTACTCTCCTTCCTCCACATCGCACTCTCACCCTATGGAAACATAAGGCCAATCGGTTCCTAGGAAAACATTTGCCCCATACATAGCTGTCCATTTCACACACGTGTCCACTGGAAACATGTAACCTTTTTAATATGCATCACAACACACTCCTGTTATCCTCACCCCTGTCCTTCAGGTGCACGAGCCTTGTATGCACATCACTCCTAAATGTTCCAGGTACACGTGATGCGGACGACCCCATTGTACACACAACACTAACGGTCCCTCTATGGTTACCCCATTTAACTTTATCATGATGATGATGTTGCACACAGCACTTTGCAAGAGTACTGTTCTCACATAATGATTGGACAGGAACCGTTGTGTTAATGTACATTAAATGCACAGAGTGATGTATACAGCCAATGTACAACTGTTTGCGTGTATGAATGACACATGTCTGTCTGAGGGAGTCTTGAAATTACATAGGACAACACCACTACATAATACAGGCGTCACTGGTGTTTCCTTTTTCATTCATTTGTAATGCTTTGTTGTCACATGGTATGTTCCTGATATATCTCTATATATGTATGTACCTATATGCTGGACATAAACACTCACACATACATCTACATGATGGAATACATTTCCTATACTGTTGAATGACTGTGCTGTCTGCTATGTTTGTGATAACTTCAGAGTTAGGTATAACTGCCGTGGCTTAGTGGTAAGTCACATTGGTTGTGGTGTGTAGGGTCCTGGCATCGAGCCTGGCCAAGGTGGTTTATTGTGTTGCTGGCAGAACAAGAGTCGTTGGACAAAGGGTGAGTACAACACTTTTCAGCAGCGGTTTTCCATTTCACCATGTTTAACTGCCATTTCCTATCACTCAAACACCTTCTGCATTTTTACTGTGATACGTCACCCCAGTTCACATTTAAATGGTATTATATCATTATACAGCATAAAATTATCAGGATATGCTCGTATACGGATTACACGTCATAACTGGTATGTGCTGCAGTCGAACCACCATCTGCTCGATAGGCAGATGCTCTAATCAATACACTATTGCTGTGCTGCTTCATTTGCATGTATACCCATGGTTCATAGTTACCAGAACAAACACAGCAAAACATCACCAACACAGCAGTCATCCATTCTCCGGTCGGAAATAAACCACACTACTACACAGTCGCCACTCCCTACTGCTCTAGACATGTCCCGTATGTTGGCTCACTCCAAGTATATTCAGACATCCAAAGCTTATAGTCTTGGGACATACGTTAATATAATGGTCAGGGTGTTCTATTAGTCTTCCAGTTTTTGTCTTGTCCAAATGGAGACTGGGATTGCCCTGTACCTGTTTGAAAGTCAGACTTAGCACGTGGACAAAGTTAGTCCAACTGTTATCAACCTACCTGTTCTTGGAGACACAGGAGGTTTGCTCACCTCTAGACAGCTTGATATGACAGTACTAAATAATACGGGGGGGTTCCACTGCTGTTTCTCTTCACATTCGTGAAAACTTGGAAGATCGAATTTGGATAGCATCGACACTTCAAAACAGCAAATTTTTTCCCTGGGAAAAAATTTGCTGTTCCAATAAACATACACATAACACAATCACACCAAACATCTTCAAAGCCTGCACTAAACCTAACATACACCACTATCTATGCACTATCCTTAACCCAGCCCTAACCCGAAAGTCTGTCACCACACACTTACATGACCTGTGACCTAACCCTAAAGTCCGTCACTACCACACACTTAACTGACCCGTGCCCTAACCATAAAGTCCGTCACTATTGCACACTTACCTGACTTGCACCCTAACCCTAAAGTCCATCACTACCCATTCGTACACTTACCTTGACCTGGTCTGAAAATGCCGAAGCCACAGAAACGGCCAACTGAATTCTTTCCCTGGGAAAGAATTTGGATTTCCGCGGCTTCAACATTCTCAACTTTCAAACTACCAAGTTCGGCCTTCCGGTATTCGGCATTCACAACATTCGATTTTGTGATATAGATCCTACATATATAATATATGTGTATATATATATATATATATATATATATCTATATATATATATATATATATCTGTACATACACATGCATATACACCTACATACTTATTTACATTTCCCATTCTGTTGAATGACAGCTACTTACTGCTGCACATACCCGCTTACATCAGCTTGTAGGTTACTTAATCACCCTATATTCGACGGCCATTATTCTGGGCATCATATAAAATTAGCAGCCCTTGCATGGTTTGGACCCAAAAACAGAAACATCTTAGTCACCGGT
Organism: Protopterus annectens; assembly: GCF_019279795.1. Lineage (NCBI taxonomy): Eukaryota > Metazoa > Chordata > Ceratodontiformes > Protopteridae > Protopterus > Protopterus annectens. Next base: position 1,178,537,997 of record NC_056741.1, on the reverse strand, counting down.
TTGACCACTACACCATCCTTGGTAAATTCTGCATAGATGGTAGTTAGGATATATGGCTTTACTACAGGCATTCCACACTACTGGCAACAAATAAGACAGTCAGTTGGTGTACATATGTATAGTACATGTTAATGTTCATATGTTTCTGAGAGACATGTATACCTTTGCAAGTATACGTATTTATAAATAGGACACATACTTGACAACTACTTATATGCATGTATGTGTGATGTGTAGCTGTAGCTATGCGTATATAGGCATGTACATTTATAGATGTATGATTACATATCTGGGGTTATACATGGCCATGTATATGAACACCCGCATCCGAGAGGGATGTGTACTGTGTATATGCAGGGGTTGTGTGCATCATTACGACATGGAACATGGACAGGGTACACAATTAGTGGACGTGTAATATTTGGACGATGGCTATGGAGAAGCCTCTAGAGAACATGTGGAAGGTATACATTCCCAATAATGCACATGGGGAGACGTGTATCACAGTCAGATGTTTAATCCCGGGACGTAGGTTATGCAGGACCGGCTGGAGGCTGAGCAGGGTTGTGGACAACTACTGCTAATGCAACTTGTGTCCGGATGCCTATGCGGCTGGACATCGTGTTGTGCCACCAAGTCTAATCATTAGAACAGACACTTATCCCATGAGGGATGTCCAAATATTGTGGACGCCAATGACCCCCATTCTATTGGCTTTATGAAAATGAGGGAGAATTATACATGCATGGGATACCTAGTTTGCAAGCCTAAGACTGCCTAGGGTGAGACTGCCTACTAGATGTCGGTAGGGGGCACTACATGCAGATATTGCTGGCCCAAGCTAGCAGCCCGAGTATGGGTGGTTTTGGTGAACGTTCAGCAAGGGGGCTGGTGTGCTGTGGAGGGGATGATGGGTATTCAGTTATGTATCCATGTGTGTAGGGGTTGGATGACTCAGTTCAGGCCAGACCATTATGTGGGTGTGAGCCGGTACCATTTCTGTACATGTGTATCGCACATTTTAATTTTCTTATGCTTGTGGGATTGTGTTCTGCAGTGTGGCCTGTCAGGGCACATTGGGAATGTGAATGTATGTTCTTTGGTTTCCTTTTTGATTCATCCACTGCTCCCTCGTACACCTCCAGTTCACCTATTGTACATCCGACACAGTCTTCCCTTGGCGAATTATTACATTACCCGTCACCCCCCAAAATTCCACAAACACACCATCCATCCCTTCTCTGGTTGCTGGCCCATGGCACAGACAACAGTACACATTGCGTACTCTACATATCTCTGGTACCAATATGGTTGTGAGGACAACCCTAGCATATTTGGTCTTCCACATGCTGTACTTCACGCACATAGGTGTACGCAAATACTTATCTTTCATGACATGGTAGGTTGACCCGGGTAATATCCATTCATCTTTGGGCTATCCAGACAAGGACGACTCAGACCGCGAATGGGCAGATATTGAGCGAATGCTCTGACCATTGGTAGGGTTGCCACCTTTTCAAATGGCCTAAGTGAGACATTTCAGGGATAAACATCAGATTTTACAGGCCAACACATACCCACAGTCAGTACAAGGGATAGACATTATCTTTTTTGCCTAAATAAAAGCTTATTCTTGTAGCATTTTAGTTGCTTTTTCTGTTTCTTATAACATTTAGGTATTTTAGATACAGAATAACTGTTTTATGCAACTATTACGTAAAATATAGGAAATAAGTTTGTCCTAACATTTCAGGACATTTGCCATTTTTAAAGTTTTTTGTCAGGACACAACTGCCCAAAGAGGGACTGTCCTTCACAAAGTGGGACACATGGTAACCCTAACCATTGGGCTAGGCTTAGCAAAGGGCAGTGGCACACTAACACACTGCATTTCGCTTCCACTTGGTATATCAATCAACACTACAATGGAATATGGGCACGGGGTTTTAAATGTCATTTGTTCGAGGGTCGGGGACTCAATATTCAACTACGTGCCTTTGTGTTTACTTTTTATTTTGGTGTTCGCAAAACTGTCTTGTATGCTTTACATACATTTCAATATCCACGGATACTGACAGAAGTGAATATTATTAGAGGCAGGCTGTACTAGTCAGCATTTTAGGTTGTGCGTCTGCAGCCGACATGTTCACGCCTCCGTGCAGCACTTAGACACACCCCTACACTCGTGCACATTTCCTATGCATGTGGATGCTGTGGCAGCGCGCCTTCATTAATATGCATGTGGTGCTACTGCGCCATCTCTACGCCGCACGGCTGGTGCAAGGCTAATGCCGTTCTTGCACC
>NC_056741.1:1178517232-1178535193 GCF_019279795.1 Protopterus annectens | reverse complement strand
GTTTTGTTTAAACTTTTTGCCCCTTTTTTTTGGTTTTTTTAAAATTGAAAACAGTTTTACAGCAGAACAACATTCATTCCACAAGGAAAATGATATGTGCTATAGTCGAACTTGAACCCTGAATGCCTGTTCATTAGGCGGATGCTCTAACCACTACATTATTGGTGTTCTGCTTCATTTAAATGTATACCCATGGTTCATAGTTACCCGAACACACGCCTCAACACTTCACTAACACAACAGGCATTCATTCTCCTGTTCGGAAAACCACACAACTACACGTGCATCGTTCCCTACTGCTCTGGACCTGTGCCACATGTTGACTCACTCCAAGTACATTCATACTTCGCAAGCCTATAGTCCTGGCACATACGTTTGTAGGATGGTCAGGGTGTTCATTTGGTCATCTGGGTTTAGGCTTGTCAGACTGGGGACCTGGACTGCCCTGTACCTGTTTGAAAGTCAGACTTAGCATGTGGGCAAAGTTACTCCCAATGTTAGCATCCTACCTGTGGTTAGAGACAAAGGGGTTTTGCCCATCTCTGGCCAGCTTAATATGTCAGCATTAGATAATGCGGGTGTTCCACTGCTGTTTTCCTTTGCAGTCATTATGAATGCTTTCTTGTGCCCATGTTTGTTCTGTAGATACATATATATATATATATATATATATATATATATATATATATATATATATATATATATATATATATATATAGATATACATGTATATATATATAAAAATATCTGTATGCACGCATGCATATACATCTACATGATTAATTACTTTGATCATACTGTTGAATGACTGTGCTGTCTGCTATGTTTGTGATAACATCAGAGTTAGGTATAACTGCCATGGCTTAGTGGTAAATCACATTGGTTGTGGTGTCTAGGGTCCTGGAGTCGAGCCTGGCTGAGGCGGTTTATTGTGTTGCTGGGCAGAACAAGGGCCATTGGACAAAGGGTAAGTAGAACACTTTCTCCAGCGGTTTTCTGTTTTGCCATGTTTAACTGACGTTTCCCATCACGCAAACACCTTCTGCATTCTTACTGTGATACGTCACCCCAGTTCACATTTCAATGGTATTATATCGTTATACAGCATAAAAGAACAGGATATGCTCGTATATGGATTAAGCCTCGTAAATCGTGTGTGCTGCAGTCGAACCAGCAACATCTGCTCGATAGGTGGATGCTCTAACCACTACACTATTGCTGTGCTGATTCATTTGCATGTATACCCATGATTCATAGTTACCAGAACAAACGCAGTAAAACATCACTAGCACAGCAGTCTTCCATTCTCCGGTTGGAAATAAACCACACCACTACACATGCGCCACTCCCTACTGCTCTAGACATGTCCCGTATGTTGGCTCACTCCAGGTATATTCAGACATCCCAAGCTTATAGTCCTGGGACATACATTCATATAATTGTCAGGGTGTTCAGTAAGTCTTCTGGTTTTTGGCTTGTCTGAATGGAGACTGTTTGAATGTCAGACTTGGCATGTGGACAAAGTTAGTTCCACTGTTAGCATTCTACCTGTGGGTGTGGATGTAAGAGATTTACTCACCTCTGGCCAACTTGATACGACAGCACTAAATAATATGGGGGGGTTCCGCTGCGCAATCATTATGACTGCTTTCTTGTGACCATGTTCATTCTTTATATATATATAATGTCTGTACATACACATGCATATACACCTACATACTTATTTACATTTCCCATACTGTTGAATGACTGCCACTTACCACCACCACCCCTATATCCGACGGCCATTATTTTGGGCATCATATAAAATTAGCAGGCCTTGCATGGTTTGGACCCAGGAACAGAAACACCTTAGTCACCGGTTTGACCACTACATCATCCGTGGTACATTCTGCATGGATGGTAGTTAGGTTATATGACTTTACTACAGGCATTCCACACTACTGTCAACAAATGTGACAGTCGGTTGGTGTACATATGTATAGTACATGTTAATGTTCATATGTTTCTGAGAGACATATGTATACATTTGCAAGTATACATATTTATAAATAGGACACATACTTGACAACTACTTATATGCATGTATGTATGATGTGTAGCTGTAGCTATGCATATATAAATATGCCCATATATAGATGTAGGACTACATATCTGGGGGTTGTACATGGCCATGTATATGAACACCCGCACCCGGGAGGGACGTGTACTGTTTGTATACAGGGGTTGTGTGCATCATTACGACGTGGAACCTGGACAGGGTATACAATTTGTAGACATGTACTATTTGGACGATGGCTATGGGGAAGCTTCTAGGGAACATGTGAAAGGTATATATTCCAGATAATGCACACGGGGAGACGTGCATCATGGTCAGGTGTTTAATCCCGGGTCTTAGGTTATGCAGGACCGGCTGGAGGCTGAGCAGGGTTGTGGACAACTACTGCTAATGCAACTTGTGTCCGGATGTCTACGGGGCTGGACATCATGTCATGCCACCAAGTCTAATCTTTAGAACAGACTCTTATCCCATGAGGGATGTCCAAAAATTGTGGACGTCAATGACTTCCATTCTTTTGGCTATACAAAAATGAGGGAGGGTTATACATGCATGGGATACCTAGTTTGCAAGCCTGAGACTGCCTAGGGTGAGACTACCTATTAGATATGGGTAGGGGGCAATATGTGCGGATATGGCAGTGCCAAGCTAGCAGCCTGAGTATGGGTGGTTTTGGTGGATGTTCAGCAATGGGGGGGGTGTGCTGTGGAGGGGATGATGGGTATTCAGTTATGTATCTAGGTGTGTTGCGGTTGGATGGCTCATTTCAGATCAGACCATTATGTGGGTGTGAGCTGGTAACGTTTCTGTACATGTGTATTGCACATTTTAATGTTCATATGTTTGTGGGATTGTGTTCTGCAGTATGGCCTATCAGGGTGTATTGGGGATGTGAATGTATGTTCTTTGGTTTCCTTTCTGATTCACCCACTGCTCCCTCGTACACCTCTAGTTCACCTATTGTACATCCAACCCAGTCTCCCCATGGTGATTTATTACATTACCCGTCACCCCCCCCTCCCAAATTCCACAAACACACCATCCATCCCTTCTCTGGTTGCTGGCCCATGGCACAGACAGCAATACACATTGCGTACTCTACATATTTCTGGTACCAATATGGTTGTGAGGATAACCCTAGCATTTTTGATCTTCCACATGCTGTACTTCATGCACATATGTACACGCAAATACATATCTTTCATGACATGGTAGGTAGACCCGGGTAATACCCAGTCATCTTTGGGCCATCCAGACAAGGACGACTCGGACCGCGAATGGGCAGATATTAAGCAAATGCTCTGACCATTGGTGGGGTTGCCACCTTTTCAAATGGCCAAAGTGGGAAATTTTTGGGACACACATCAGATTTTACAGGCCGACACATGCCCATGATCAGTACAAAGGATAGAACATTACTTTTTTGCCTAAATAAAAGCTTATTCTTGTAGCAGTTTAGTTGCTTATTCTGTTTCTTGTAGCATTTAGGTATTTTAGATACAGAAATGACTATTTTATGCAACTATTACATAAAATATGGGACATTATTATGTCCTACAATTGCAGGACATTTGCAATTTTTAATATTTTTGGTCAGGACACAACTGCCGAAAGAGGGACTGTCCCTCACAATGTGGGACAGGTGGTAACCCTAACCATTGGGCTAGGATTAGCAAAGTGCTGCGGTGTGCAAATATGCTGCGTTTCACTTCCACTTGATATAACAATCAACACTACAATGAAATACGGGCATGGGGTTTTAAATGTCATTGTTCGAGGGATGGGGGCTCAAAATTCAGCTACGTGCTTTTGTGTTTACTTTTTATTTTGGTGTTCACGGAACTCTCTTGTATGCTTTGCATACATTTCAATATCCATGGACACTGACAGGAGTGATTACTATTAGAGGCAGGCAGTCCTAGTCAGCATTTTAGGTTGCATGTCTGTAGCAGACATTCTCCGTGCAGCGCTTAGACATGCCCCCTGCACTCACGTACATTTCCTGTGCACGTGGATGTTGCGGCAGTGCGCCCTCATTAATATGCATATGGTGCTGCTGCACCATCTCTATGCCACACGGTTGGTGCAGGGCTAACACCGTCCTTGCGCCGAGCTTCATGAATCCCGGGGAAAGTCTGGGACCTGTGGCACAGTGTCAGGTCCCAAGCAACCAAACAAACATACCAAGAGCTTAGTAACAAAGCTAAAAAACTAGTAAAAGTTGACAAGAGTAACTACTACTACAATATACAAACAAAATATCAAAGCAATCATCAAAAGCTCTGGGCAGCAAGTAAATTTCTATCACCAGGTAAACATAGTACTCCCTCCCCTACCTCAGAAAACACATCAGAGTGCATATCCACACAATTTAACAAATTCTTTACTGAAACCATTCCAGCACTAACTAATCAACAAAATAGTATTAACAACCTCCCTTCCACAGAAGCCTGTAAAACACCTGGCAGCAGTAACGCATTTCACTTCCAGCCTGTCTGTATTCATAGGATAAAACATACCTCAAAAAACATAAGCCTACAGCACTAGCATCTGACAAATTAGCAGCAGAATTCCTAAAAATAGCTGCTGATGCTGTTGCCTATCCAATAGCCATTCTAATTAACAGATCCCTGTCAGAAGCCCTTGTCCCCGATATTTGGAAAATATCACATGTAATCACTCTTCATAAAGGAGGAAATTCTGCAGAGCTCACAAACTATCACTCAATAGCTATCCTATCACCCATAGCCAAAATCCTTGAGAGATGCATACATACCCAAATCATGGACTACTTGCATACTCTCAGACTCCTGTCAACCACTCAGCACAGCTTTCTTCCCTTTCATAGTAACACCACTGCTTTAATGTCCTTCACCAATATAGTAAACAACCATAGAAATAATGGCAAATTTGTATCTGTTACCTTTCTTCACCTGTCAAAGGCCTTTAGCATGGTTAGACATAGTAACTTATCTTTCTGACCTGGGTCTTAGTGAGTCTTCCATAAACTGGTTCCAAAACTATTTACCAGGCTGCCAGCAAGCAGTATTGCTGCATCAAGAACTCTCTCATTTTAGGTTGGTTCTAGGCTATCTGCCCGAAGGCATTTATAAGCCTAGCCAGAATGTGTTGGCTTTCACCGCCCCCTTAGATTAGTTCCCTGTGCCTCTGTCCAGCAGAGCCACTGAAGTGATCCCAGAGGTAAACTTTCTTTTTCCCATCTACTCGTCAAGGTTTCTTTTGAAGAGTGTTAGCGAGGAGCTCTGCGTAATGTAGATTGGGATCTTGTTCCAAAGCATGGGAAGTCTCTGGGACAGGAATCTATCCCTCCAGCACATCCTATTTATTGTTGTGTTGAGGTTTAGATCCCTAGAGCATGTGGCTCGAGGAGATAAGGTTTTCTTTAGGAGGAGCATGTCCATCAATTCTGGGTTGGACATGTCTTTGTATGTCAGGCAGAGATCACCTCTGAGTAGGCGGTATGCAACCGAGTACAACTGGAGTTTCATCAGTTGAGCTGCATAGGGCATCTGTTTGAGGCCATTGATCCTCTTGGTGAGGTACTTCTGTGGTCTTTCCAGCTGTTGCAGGTGTCTTGTAAGGTACATCCCAAATGGGGCATTGTACTCTATGATGGGTCTGATGAGTGATGAGTGATGAGTAGAGGGGCACAATGACTTTTTTTGATCTGGATGTGAACCCTTTTGTGATTAGGTGGCCACGTAGAAGGATTTTCTAACCACTTTGGCAATATGATTATCAAAGGTGAGATTACTATCTACTTGGGTCCCCAGATCCCTTATTACATCTTCTGTATTTAGGGGACTACCACCTATGTGGTAGTTTGTGGGTACATTGTTTTTTTCAAAGGGGATAACTACACACTTTTTGGCATTTAGCTTGAGGCCATGATTTTGACACCAGGTATCCGTCTCAGTGAGACCCTTTTGGAGGATGTCTGTGTCAGCCGGAGAGTCAATTATAGCCCCTAGTTTACAGTCATTTGTGAACTTGGTCAGTCATAGTCCTCCTGTGCTTGCCTGTACCTCTGAGAAGTATATGCCAAACAGGAGGGGCCCTAGGAGTGAGCCCTGGGGAACGCCACTTGTAACTGGTTTAGAGTCAGACCTATCTCCCGCAACTCTCACCATGTGGATTCTGTCCATGAATGCGAGAAACAGCAAACAAACTAAGAAAATAGAACAACAGTCCAATGTGCTAGTATCCTCCCAAGTTGGAAAACAGTACTATAAATCCACTCGAAACGTGATGTCACGTAGTAAAAATGAAAATCTCCACGAAGGCAACATGAAACACTGATTTATTTAAGATGTTTGAAGCTTTTTTATTTGCTACAATCAGCAAAACTTCATCAGAAATATTGTACCTATGACTTAAAAAGCTCCCTTTATAGGCACAGCTGATCATTAATTAACCAGGCTGAAACCCTAAAAGGCACAGTAGCAAAAAACTACATTTCAAGTTAGAAACGAAACAATACAAAAGCAAAACAAAACAAATACTGCAGCAGCTTATTACATACTCTAGTGTCAGCAAAAACTATAAACAGTAAAGTATAACTTCTATATGTATTATATTGTAATAATACTATCAATATCACTATAATGAATACTAACCAATATTGTACTGCGGACTTATAAAACAGTTGAACCTCAAACCTGATACGATGAAACCAATAAATTCACTAGTACTTTTGTATCAGTAAGTACCCTCTATTCTAACTTAGACCCTGAATATAAAGGTGACTGATACTTTGGACTATTCTAAATTTACTTCTTTAAACTTTTTAATCTTAAGATGCTACTAATAGAACAGGTATCATTCAATCCTGGTGGATAACAAGCGTTAAGTGTAAACCTGCCAGTTTAGTTCCAATTCCTCCAATTTCAGTGGTCTGGGCCCCCCTCTACTATCAAGCTTTACTTGATCTATGATAGTAAATTTAAAAGTGTGCTTTTGACTGATACAAGAATGTTTAGCTAGAGCATTTTCCAACTTCTGTTTCTTAATTGCATATTGGTGTTCGTATATCCTGTCATGGAGCCTCCGCTCTGTTTTACCCACATAAAAAGCAGGGCACAGTTTACACTTAGCAAGATAAACGACAAAGTTGGAATTGCAATTAAATCTGTCCCTGATTTTATATTGTGTACCATTAATGGTAAAGCTATTAGTCACATCGACAAACCTACAATAGTTACAACATTCACATTTTCTCATTCCATTACAATGAGTAGTAACCGAATTTGTTTGTTCTAACATAGATTTCAAATTTCGCCCTCTTTTGAAAGTGACTCTAGGGAACTCACCTAATTTGGTGTAAATATTAGTGTTAGTTTTGAATAGTTCCCAATTTTTCTTTAGTATATTGATACACAAGGCTCTGTGTGATGAATATGTAGTAATAAAATTTATATTGTTGTCATTAACCCGACTGTTTTTTAAACTGTCACTAAGTGGCAGAGGGACATTATAACCACTGTCAACAGGCCTAATAGGGACATTTTTATTATTCAGAAGTGGCAAGTATACATTATCTGTTCTTTTTATTCGAACCTCATTAATTAGGTTGTCTAGCAAGGGTTCTGGGTAGCCTCGTTGAATGAACATATTCCTAAGTATGGAGCATTCATCAAGAAAATCAGCCTCTAAAGTGATCATTCTTGAAGCTCTCACCAATTGGCCCTTGACTACTTCCCTCTTCTGATGTACAGGATGATTGCTTGAAAAGTGGAGGAACGTATTAGAGTACGTTATTTTCCTATAAATTTTAGCTACATAGCTATTTAATTCATACTTTTTAACTAAGCAGATATCCAAGTACGCTGTTGTGTTGGTAATAAATGTATGTGTAAACTGTAAAAATTGTGTAGTAGTGTTAAAGTAATCTACTACATTAGCACCTATACATTCATCACCATTAATCAGAATAAATATGTCATCCAAATATCGTGTATATAAGATTAATGACTCACAGAAAATATTATTATTTTTGTTAAATACAAATTCAGACTCCCAATGCGCCATGACAAAGTTAGCAATACTAGCCCCACAAGGGGACCCCATTGCCACCCCCACTTTCTGGAGGTAGAATTGGTCCTGAAACATAAAAAAGTTATTGGACAGTACTAGATCAATCAATTCTGTGACTAACCTGATTTCCACTGCTGGGGTTTTATGTTTAGTAAGCATTAACTCAACCCATTCAATAGCTTATCATGTGTGGGATACACGTATATAAACGATATATATCGATGTGAAGGAACCAACGAGGGGTTGACCTCTGGTGTGGAACACCGGTCACCCATGTTGGTGATGACCAGGTCCAATATGTTGTCACCTTTGGTGGGAGTGTTGACCAGTTGAACCAGGGCATTTGAGTTTATACATTCTAGGAAAAGTTGGGCAAGGGAGTTAGTACTTGAGTAGTTCTCCCAGTTAATGTTTGGGTAATTGAAATCACCCAATATTAGGGTGTTTGGTAGGACCTTTATGTTTCCCAGTGTTTCCAGAAATGCAGAATGGAGGCCCTGGGACATGGTGGGTGATCTGTAGCAAGCTACAATTTGAATTGCAGTTTTGCACATTGTTAGTTGCACGTGGATGATCTCTGAAGCATCGTGCTGTGCCATTAACCTGGAGGTGTGGGTATACTTGATGAATATGGATACGCCCCACCTTTTGTATTTTGGTTTGGGTTCTGTGGCCGAAATGTATGGTATGAGTTGTAGCCTGGTAATCCTGGGGTGCTCTCTGGAGCCTTAAACCAGGTTTCTGTTACGGCACATATATTTATTTTCTCCATACTGAGGAGTGCCTCGAGTGCGTACATTTTGAGGTTTAGACTTCTGGCATTGAGTAGCATTACCCTCGGTTTTTTGTTACTTGTGCTATTTACGGCGGTGGGTTTGACTTTTGAGCCTTGCCTAAAAAAGGCACTATGGGGGTGGCAAGAGCCTTGGCCAGTATTCAAAAGTCTAAGGGTGACAGATATAAGTCGTGTCTCGCGAAGCAGCGTGGCTTGTCGAGCATGTCATCCCAGGTGGACAGACACTGGATCCCCTTTGAATGACATCAGAAACTTAGCCAATTGTTGAAATTGAGAATTTTTTCTTTATACAGTGGTATCATTCTTGGTGAGGGCAGGATGCTACTCAGGGTCAGGGTCATACCGGCCTGGGCTACGTGATCAGAGAGCTCTTCCATGTCTCTCTTCATGTAGTCCAGGGAGGTACGGCTCAGGACATTCACACCAACATGGACAATGACAGAGTCATATTTGTACTTGTTTTGGACTGACCTGAGTGCTTGTGTTATGTGGCGGATCCTGGCACCTGACAGGCAGCTAACAGTAACCTTCTCCTTATTCAGCCTAGTGAGTGGGATGTCAGTGTGCCTGACTATACAGTCACCTATTACTAGTATATTGGGTATGTTATTTTGCCTTAAGGGCTGTGATTGCATGGCACACTGGTTTTGTGAAGTATGTGTTTCATGGTTTGTGTTGGGGGTGGAGGTTGCTTGGATGTTTGCTTTGGAGGTCTCTGTTGGTTTTGCAGATTTTTATTTAGAGCCTCCGAGTATCTTTTCATGTATTTATGTGTGTGTTTTGCCGGTGCTGGTTTAATGGGTCTATGTAAGACTGGTGGTGTGATGCAAGTATTTCTCTTCTCCTCTTGACTGTCTGATCCAGTCTTGGGTTGAGAGAGCTTAGCCTCTAGTTTGGCTGTATAACTGCATCTCTCGCATGTATTAGTGTTTGGTGGTAGGAGGAGGGAGTTGTCTGTGTACATGAGGCAGTTGAAACATTGCTTCAAAATGCCCAGATTCACCAATTGAACTGGAGAGTACACCTGAAACTGCCCTTTGGACATGCCTGGATAGGTACAGTGAACTGTTTTACTGGCTGGCTGGTTAGGTCGAATAGAGAGCCTTGTTCTTCTGTACAGTACAGGAGGGTCTAGTGCTAGGGTTTATAAGTGCTTGTTATACGTTTTGAGCAAGTGCCGGGCTGAGAAATTAATGGTTTGAGTGCTTAAGTTGAAAGTTTGTCTAGTTCCAAGGGAAAAATTGAAGAGCAGACTTTGTGGAGCCGGGAATAGTTTTACCCTAGCTAACCGGTGCTGCCTGGTGCGCAAAACCGTGCAAATACGGTATTTATAGCAGGAAAATGAAAGAGAAATTAGCTCAAAATGTCCAATAAACTACTAATTTCTGGGCAGAAACCATTCCTCCAGGGACAGATAGGCTGCTCAAAGCTCCCCTCTCTCACAGGTGAACAGAGAAACGTCCTTCTATCCAAGTAAGGTATGGGCAAGCACAGAGATTTGTAACACAGCCCTGAATTCAGCACTAACCTGAAAACTGGACTATACTAGCTTAGAAAGGTGGGAAGCAAGTATGTATATCTATATATATATATATATATATATATATATATATATATATATATTTATATTTTTTTTTTGTTTGTTTTGCTTTTTGTTTTTTTTTTTTCAGAAAATAAGGCAGATACACTCAAAAAGCAGTTTAAAAGCACAGAAAAGGATACTTATTGTTATATATCGCAGATCAGAGTTGTAGTCAATGCCCCCAGTAATAAAGTAGGAAGAAACACAAATACAGTAAAAGCAGATGAATAAAGTGCAATTATATATATATATATATATATATATATATATATATATATCAAACAATAGATAATGAACAAACTGACTTAAACAAGTTACCCAATTAACCAGAAAAAAGCTCAAAACTGAGCCCTGTTCCAGCAGTCTTCAATCAGACGAGTTCTAACTGCACACCCCTGCTTACTAGGGTGCAGGGGAACCTTATCCAAAAAAGATGGCCTGGATCAGTGCTCAAGTTATACAAACAAAGCTAGATTCAGCAGGCCTGAATCTGGTCTATGCTACAGCAACAAGGTGCACCAATTTCAGAAAGAAACAGTTCAAATAAGCAGTTGCAATAAGCCTGTGACCAGAAATTCCCATCTCAGAAGGGCAGAATCCAGCCTCTCCTTCTCCACAAACCTTCTTAATGTAGAATAACTAGCCTGAAGCCAAAGTACTTAAGCCAGAACTAATACACTTTTAGAATAGTAGACACTGGGCCTTCAATCAGCAATTCCCAGCTTAGAAGGATGTAAGCTACCTGTCCTGCCACAACAGTGCAGACCACAAACCTTCTTAATGTAAAACAGCCAGTATGAAGCCCAAGTGCTTAAACCAAAAGACTTAGAATAACAGTTACAATTTAATCAGGCTACGACCAAGCAGTAATAAATGCAGCAGAATAAATAAAATTGAGTACTTTTAAGAAAAGCAAAATAAAGTAGGAGGAAACACAAATACAGTAAAAGCAAATGAATAAAGTGCATTTTTTTAAGTGCAAGAAGAGAGGAAGGAAGAACCTAAGTGGGCTGGCCTTCTCAAATCTTCTCTCTGTATTAAGTAGAGTGAACACTAGACTCAGAATATGATCTGACTGTACTCGGTTAAGTGAGCAAATGAGATGGACCCAGGAGGAATGTTCTAATACAGACATACAGGAGGGGCGGGCAATTCCAGAGCCACCTAACTGCAGAGAGACACACAGCACACTGTTCAGAAACACACAATTAGGAAACAGAAAAAAATAAAAATGCAGTACTTTTAAAACTGCAAGTTTGTACTTAACAGAAGGCTAAAATTCATTACTGCAAGTTTCATTTAGCTTCAGGTTGTAATGCAGATGTTTGTAGCCAAGCAAGTCTCTCAGGAGTTGAGCATAAAATGATTTCTCAAACTTTTTGGCTAGCACTTAAAGTACAGAGGAATCCCTCTAGGCTATTAAGCATCAGATAACAAAGAAGTGATAACACCACCCTCTCTTATAGCAAAATAACTGCAGAGAGAGACACACAGCACACTGCTCAGAAACACACAATTAGGAAACAGAAAAAAATGAAAATACAGTACTTTTAAAACTGCAAGTTTATACTTAACAGAAGACACTTCTTCCAGTCACTCTTGGAGTACCACAAGGCTCCATCCTAGGCTCATTACTCTTCTTTCTGTATACTAACAACCTCCACACTGCTACTCCTCATGCATTGGTCATTCAATATGCAGATGATTCCACACTAATCTGTGCTGCTTCTTCATTACATGAACTCCAAACACCAATGCAACTATCTTTCCTCTCAGTTGAAACATGGCTTGTCAATATTCAACTTATTCTGAATCCTAACAAAACCAAACTTCTACTCTTCAAACCTACTAGATATACCTCCTTAGACCCCCACCTTTAATATCTTGTCCAGTAACAAAACTATTATCTCTCCCATAGCACACACAAAACTACTTGGAGTCAAAATTGACAATAATTTGAGATTCAATATACACATTGCCCATACCATTAAGAAAGTACATAAAAAATGAGTACCCTCTATAGAAATAGACAGTATCTTACCAAGCAAGCAAAGACAACCATATCATACACTCATCTCATCTCCATACTTTTCTATGCCTCCCCTATTCATACTAATCTCAAAAAGACTGATCAATCCAAGCTAGAGTCCTGCTACAACAAAATAGCCAGATTTGCCTCAGAATCATCATATAAAGCATACCACTGCACAGCTTTAAAGCAACTCAAATGGCTAGAATTTCCACAACTCTTGCATTACAATCAACTTATTCTAGCTCATAAAATTCTACATCTACTAGAGAAAACCCCATCTTTGCAAAACCTACTTCAACCTTACTCTAGTAACAGATCTCTCCACTCTAACAATAAATTCCTTCTCAAAGTAATGAAAGCCAACAACACAGCAGGGGAATCACTCTACTCCAAATTACATGTCCAAAATATGGAACTCTCTACCTGCCCACATATCCTCTATTTCTTCGTTAATACAGTTTAAAGTCACTGAAAACTCACTTCAGTGTTACTTGACTATGTTCCTGTTCTACTCCTGGTTAGTTCCCACCTTCATCTTCCCTGCCCAATACTCAGATGGTAGTTTTTTTCTTTTCTTTTTGAAATAGTCCTTGTTTTATTGGGTATGTGACTTCTTATTTATCTGTATGTACATAAACTTTTAAACATGTATCTTCTAAAATATGATGAATGTTTCAGTTACAAGCATAATTTTTATTATTATTTTTTTTTTGCATACTGTATAACTCTGTTGATCCTTGATGTGGAGCTTTTCTGCCTGGGCCTCCACTGAAAAAGGATATGTGTCCAGTGGACTTTCCTGGTTAACAAAAATAAAATAAATAGTAAATAAAATAAATAAATACTTCTATTGCTAAAAAGTTGCAGATATAGATGTATTATCACTCAATGTCAATAAGTTGTCATTTGCAAACAACTGAATTTTAGAACTTGAATTCTCTGTTATTTTAATACCTTTTATATATATATATATATATATATATATATATATATATATATATATATATATATATATATATATATATATGTATATATATATATATATATATATATATATATATATATCTATATATAATGTAATACAATTACCAAAGATTCCAAAACTAGGGTAAAAAGCAGAGGTGAAAACGGGCATCCTTGTTTAGTTCCTTTTAATATTTGTATAGAATCAGAAGTAAAAGTACTTATTTTGACATACGCAAAATGATCTGTATAGAGATTAATAAAATGTGCAAAGTTAAAAATAACTTGCATTCTTCTAGAGCTAGCAAAAGATATTTCCAGTTGACAGAGTCAAAAGCATTATTTATATGAAGATTCATTAATGTTAAGTTCTCATTTGTGTTATTTGCATAGTTAATTATTGTAATTATTCTTTTAATATTATCATAGCTGTTCTTATTTAAAATTAACCCAGTTTCAACTTCGTCAGTCACAGAAGGTAAAATGTGTTTTAGTCTATTAGCATGAATTGCCATGAATAGTTTATAATCTACATTTAGAAGTGAAATGGTTCTGTATGATGCGCATTGAGTAGAATCATTGTTGGTTTTTAAAATTGGAGAGATAAGGGTATATTTCCAAGAAAGATGAACTTTAGTTAAGTTCTTAACTATAGAAAAAATGGGTCTATATCAGAAGACTGAATGGAAATAATAGCCAATGGCAAAACATCGAGAAGACTGGACCTCAAATGCTGTTTGTGAGATTGCTGTACAGTGCAGATTTGAATATTTGCCCTTTCCTCACTGTAGTGCGATCTCGGATTTGGAATATATATTTAGTGGCGGGATGTGGGAGGCACAACCCCCCACAACAGCAAGTTCAAGGACCGATCTTTTTGATGTTTTGCTGTTCGCTTTTATTTCCATTCAGTCTTCTGATATAGACTCAAACAATCTATCCCCGAGATTCATGAAGCTTGCGCCAGGTGCAGGTGTAGCATCGGTGATCTAACATCCAGTATATGGCCGCTGAGCGATTCGGGTACAAACTGTTTCCATGTGCACTACCTGCGTATGCCATGCCTGCACAGCTCCTGGTGCATGTATGCTAATCACCCCATGCACAGCAGCGTAGCATGCAAATGAAGGTATATAATGATACAGGAAGTGGTGCAGGCATAGTGTAAGCATGCAGAAATGTAAACTGAAAAAAAAAAACGGTTTACATTTTTCAAACATAAAATCAGAACCATGACAGCGGACCAAACTGACGTATTATACTGTTAATATATGCCAATGGCTAAATATATGGCCATTGGCATAAAACAACATGCACAAAATATGAAAAAGAATATTTAATATTATCAAGAAAAGGTGCCAAGACAGGTGAAACTCAAACGAAATATCCAAACAAAATCACATCGTAACTGATGTCCTCCAACCTCAGAAACACAGTTTATTGTCCCAACACAAAAACAACAAAAGGTTAAGCACTTTCGTCAGTTGACTTCATCAGAACAATGATCTATGATAAAACACACTCTTAAATATCTGCCAATACCTCCAATTAAAACCAATTAACCAATCATCATAGCAGAACAGTTCTTAAAAAATGAGTAATAAAAATGTAAAAATAGGTTATTAACCTCACATATAAAGAAATATGAATAAAAATAACACAATAAATATAATAACAAACTGTAAAAATATAGTATAGTAGAAAACTAATATGTAATAGAACCTATATCAAAAGACATATTGCCTCTCACAGTTTATAAGCTCTAAATTTAAGCTCAGATTTGATGCATACATGGTCATTTAGTCCAGGTGGGACAGTGGCATTCAATTCTAATTGCCATCTAGCTTCTGCCCTTAAAAGTTGGTTATTCCAATCTCCACCTCTTATATCCTTTCCTAACACTTCAAGAACACCAAACTGAAAAAAATGATCAGGATAAGCTTGAATGTGTTTAGATAGTGCGTTTTTTTCATCATTTTTGGAAATACTATGTAGGTGCTCATAAATCCTCCTACATAACTTTCTTTCTGTCTTTCCTACATAGTATTGTTTACAAGGTTGGCATACAGCTAAATAAATGACTCCTGGAGTATTAAAAGTCCCTGTTCTGAAGCTCACTTCAATATTGTAAGGTCCCAACAGCACCGAAGGAGTTCTAATAATATGTTTACAATAATCGCAGGCACCACATTTAGTAGTCCCCCTGTTGTTAGCTTTCCTTGCCTGACCATGATTTTCAAATAGACTTTTTAAATTCCTATTGACCTTATAAGTAAAAGAAGGTTGGTCACCAACAGTGGATCATATATCCTGGTTACACTTAAACATACTCCAATTATTCAAAATAATGTTTCTAACTTGGACAGATGTTTCACCCTCAATTAACACCATAGATTTAGTATGGTCCAAAGCAATGTTACAATCTTGTACAGGGGTAGTCTCAGTGATACCAAGCAATGGTTTAAATCTCAAACCCCATTCTCTAACCACTTGTGCCTTGATGTCATTCACAAACTTCAAAGGATAATCCCTAGCTCTAAACATATCAACCAACTTGTCTGTTTCGGAGATCACAAAATCCATTTCAGAGCACATTCTCACAACACGGACCATTTGTCCCTTAACTATGTTCCTTTTAACATAGTAGGGATGACAACTGGAAAAGGCAAGGTAATCATTTGAAAACGTCAGTTTCCTATAAATACAAGACTGAAAACAGCCTTTAACAAGATCTTTGTATAAATATACATCTAAATAGTTCATTTTAGAGGTCCCAAAGGAACCTGTAAATTTAAAATACTCACATCTATCATTTAAAAACTTCAAAAAACTTTCATGGGAACCGTCAACCTTCCATAAAATAAACAGATCATCTAAAAACTTAAGATAGACCAACCACTTGTCCGTAAATGAGCTCCGAAAAATAAAGTTTGTCTCCCATTTATACATAACTAAATTAGCAAAAAGGGGGACACAACTGCTACCCATTGCTACACCAGCAACTTGACGAAAAAATTCCCCTTCAAACATGAAAAAGTTGTTTTTTAGAATGACTTCTATCAAGACCATAATAAAATTAATCATGGTGTTACATAAATTAGTCTTTTCAACCAATGCCTCATGGAAGAACTATAAACCCTTCTCGTGTGGAATTGAAGTAAATAAATCAACAACATCTATAGTGGAAAAACACACTTCTTTACCATAATATTCATTCTTAATTCTTTTTAGAAAATCCCAGGAGTCAATCAATATGTGCTCAATGGGCAACATGCTTTTCCTAACAACATGGTCCACAAACACCCCCAAAGGGTATGTAACACTATTTTGACCAGCAATAATTAACCTATATGGTGGATCACTTACATTTTTGTGAGTCTTAGGTATCCCAAAGACAATTGGAATAATAGGTTGTTCAATATGCAGAAAATTATACATCTCTTCATTAATCACCCCTTGAAATAATGAATCCTCTAGTAATAACCTAATCTTCCTATAGGATATATTAATTTCATTCTTCGACACACATTCGCATTTAGTTTCATCTTGCAACATGCAAGAAATCTTGTTGTTGTAATCAGCCTTAACAACAGTCATGCCTCCACCCTTGTCAGGTTTCATAAACCTTAAATTGTTGTCACTTAGTTGTTCTAATAATAATTTCTCAGTCCTAGTTAAGTTAAAAAATTTTGGTTTATGTTCCTTCAATATCTGGTATATTTCTTGACAACATATTTTTTCAAAGGTATTCAACAGTGGATGCAACGGGGGATTAAAACAGCTCTTATTCTTCAAGCATGAAGATGTTCCACCCGTATAAGTTTCTCTAATAGTGTCTTTGTATAAAAGACTCAGGTTTAATTTTCTTACAAAGAGCTTTAACTCTATTAGAGTGTCACTAATTCTTACTTTATTCGAAGGTACAAATTTTATACCTTTCATAAGTAAATGGAACAAATCTTTGTTAATATTAATACCTGCATAAGTGAATATTTTAAAACCCTTATATGTATAAAGCAAACCATCCAATTCAGCCCTAATAATCCCCAAGTCTTCAAATTCTAAACCTGGATCACTGTCTATGACTGGGGGTAACTGTTCTTCTTCCAACTCGGAAATATAAAAATATTTGTTTGTTGTTGATTTATTTATTGAAGGTTGACGGTTCCCATGAATTTTTTTTTGGAGTTTTTAAATGATAGATGCAAGTATTTTAAATTTACAGGTTCCTTTGGGACCTCTAAATTAACTATTTAGATGTATATTTATGCAAAGATCTTACAAAGGCTGTTTTTTAAAGTCTGTATTTATAGGAAACGATCGCCAAATGATTTTGCCTTTTTCTAGTTGTCATCCCTACTATGCGTTACTGTAGGAACATAGTTAAAAAAACGGGAATGCCCGAAATGAGTACCTGAAACAGACAATTTTATATTTTAGAGCTAGTTATCCTTTGAGGAATGACATCAAGCAAA
>NC_056741.1:1178508154-1178516732 GCF_019279795.1 Protopterus annectens | reverse complement strand
TCTTTTTCTGCCTTCTCTGTTGGAAAGATGATTATTTTTTCTGTAGACTGAAGGTTTTCTGATAGAAAAATATCATCATTTCCTGTAACCTCCGTGTTACATAATAAAGCAGTGTCCTTTTTACTATGTATTCTCTTTCCTTTACAGTCATTAATCAAGTTCTTTTTCTTCCTTGTTATCTGTTGTGAACTTCTTCCTTTCTTTTTTGTTTCCTTCTAAACAAACTGGATCGTCAGATTGCTGAAATACTTGCATCCAGAATTCCAGAGTTATCAGCAGCATCATCTTGTTTCATAGGGGTTGAATGATCTTTGCAGACAATTGATGCATCATTTCCTAAATGTGTTCTATTTGTTCTATGCCTAACATTATTTAGTTCATCATCAGTGCAGTCATTAATATATGAAACAACAGTTCTCCAAGCCATGCCAATTGTACAAGTGCAATCATCATCATTAAGTCTAGATTTAATTCTAACAATGGTAAGCAAATCATTCAACTTTTGACACAAGAATCACAGATCACCAGTGTTATCAGCTGTTACCTTTAAATATGCATAGCATTTATTACACTGTACAAGATATTTGTGCATTAGCAAATTGTTAATTGCATACTCATTTAAGGAATCAATATTCAGCTTCAAATGAATACAATATTACAAAAGAAAAGATCAAAATCAGTAACCAGAGAATTCAAAGAGAACTTAAATCAACTTCTATGACCAAAAAAAAAATCACACCAGCAATATACAACTAAATAAAGTACAATAAGTTCTGACCATAAAAGTTCTACAAGCTAGAAAAAAGTTGTAATTCCTTTATGTTGCTTACTATTCTCGCAGTAGCACTTCTTTTTTTTTTGAAAATTTTTTTTTTAAAACAAATTTATTGTTTTAACATATAAGAGAAATATCATAACAATTTTATACAAATAATTAAAAATAGGTATTATTATAATATTCAACAAAACAACTAAAGTATTTACAAAGACATCCACTACAATCAGATCAATTAATTAAACTAAAATACTGTGCTATTGAAATTAGAATTTTTTTAACAAATTTTGTAAATTATCCCATACAATAAAATGTGATGTTTTTCTAGTTGTTCTCATTCTAATTGTGCTTATTTCCATATGACACATTATATTCATAACATTTTAAATTCATTGAATGAAGGAGGTGTATCTGAAATCCAATTTCTAGTTATTATTTTCCTAGCCACTGCTAGGATAGACCATAACAAGGAAGCTTAATCTTTTAACACATTGAGGTACAGGTGTGTTGAATAATATAAGAGACTTAGAAATAATGAAATTATCTGTAAAAAGAGCCTGCAAAATTCATTAATTGACTTCCAGTATTCTTTCAACTTCATACAGTCATAAAACATATGAGCCCAGTCAGCATTAATTTCTACATTACATCTCTTACATAGATTATCTTTATTATTAATTTTATTCATCATCAAAGGTGTATAAAAGATCTATGTAAAAATTTCCATGTATAAAGTCTCCAGACAATGGAAGATGTAGTTCTATAAGCAGATTCCAATATATATTGTTTATCTTGTTGAGTTGGTGGGTCCCCATTAATAGAGGTGAAATAATTCCAGTATGAATCTACATTGTAAAAGTTTCTTGTCTGATAATTTTATGTATATATGAAAGTTTACCTTTATCAGAAACTTTATGCTGTAAATTTATTATCAAGTAATCAATCAGTTTTGGAATAGATTCTTTAACTGTTATAGACATTAGATCTATTCTATCAATGAGATGTTGTCTAAAGATCTGAACCTCTAACCAGCAAGTTTCTCTTAGATCAAATTCTTGTTTTAAGAAATCTAGATTTTTAACTTTATTATCAGATATCAGCTGATACCAGTACTTTAGATTATTATCTATAGCTAAATGAGCTCCTTCAGAAGTAGATGACATAAGCATACCCTGAGTATAAATTATAGGGAATACAATAAAATTCCATTCCCTATACTTAGGGTGCATGAATATAAAGTTACGATAACTAATAATAATATTTAATGGGTAACAGACCATATGTTTAGGTGTAATAGATGAAGTACAAAATTCCTTTAGCAACCACAACATGGAGTTATTTATAATCATATTTTTATGTGTTAAGGAGATTTTCATGAAGTGCATACTAATTAGCTCCCAATAATTTTTCCATTTTGCGACATATGACCAATCTATTAATAAAGTAATAACTTTTATAATAGAAGAGATAATATATAAATTAAAGTCTTGAAAAGAAATACCCCCTTGAGACCAGCTATTAGTATGTTTCTTTAATGCAATCCTAGGTCTATTAGGTGCCCATAAGAAATTTAACATTAGTGTATTCAGTTTCTTGATAGTTATTTTTGTAGGTGAAAGTATTATTGATTGTATTAAGTATAAAATCTTGGGGAATATTATCATTTTAATAATTGTAAGTCTCTCCTCCATAGTAAAAACATATTATTCCAGGTATTAAAAGATTTTGTATATTAAGAAAACAGGTATTATAGTTATTATATATAATAGATTTAATATCTTTAGATAGTATTATACCTAAATAAGTTATCTGACCTGAGTTGGGTACATATTTAGTAAAATCACTAATGAGAGTATTTTTCGTGTATATATAGGTAGTATTTTAGTTTTTCTTCATTGAATATTAAACCAGAAATACTTTTAAAATTCATCATTTTATCAAATAAAGACTGCATAGAAGAATTAGATCCTGCTGATGTAATTAGAACATCATCTGCAAAAGTTGAATTTTTGATGTTGTATTTTCTTCTATTTCAAAACCCTCTATGTCAGTACTGTTTCTAATCAAATTAGCCCAAGGCTCCATTATTAAAGTGAATAATAGTGGAGAAAGTGGACATCCTTGCTTTGTACCTTTAAGAATGGGTATTTTTGTGAAACATATGTTCCTACCTTAATATAAGCCAGCGTTCCTTTGTATAAATGCTCAATTAAATTTACAAATGCATCAGAGAAATTTGTGCATTTCAGTAAGGTAAACAGATAGTCCCAACTTACTGAATCAAATGCTGAACCTATATTAAGACTAATAAGTGTTAAATCTTTCTTTTCCTATTTGCAAAATCAATTAATGTTAAAGTTCTTCTTATATTATCAAAAGTATTTCTATTTACAATGAAGCCCATCTGATCTATGTCTATAATGCCGGGATAATTGTCTTCAATCTATCAGCAAAATACTCAAACATTTTATAATCAACATTAAGTAATGAGATGGGTCGATATGAAGAACATCTAGTTGGATCTTTATTAGGTTTTAAAATTGGTGAAATAAATGTATATTGCCAAGATGGGGGGTTATTAACTCAGTTTGGGCCAGAATAAAAACCTTATGTATTAATGAATATGTAGTTTTAGAAAGGATTTTATATATCTCTGGTATAATACCATCATTACCCGGTGCTTTGTTTGATTTAAGCTTATTTATTTGTGTAATAACTTCTGTATATGAAATACTCTTGTCCAATAGTTTAATCTGTTGTTTATTGCTTTTTATTCATGTTTGTGGTTATAAACTCCTTTATTTTATCTTTAGGTTCCATGTTAATGTTGTTATGGTTAATCTTGTGAAAGTGATTTCTAAATTCATCCAGTATTTCTGGTATACTAGAAACATTCTTCTTTTCCTTAGAGAAAAGATTTCTTTGATATGGTTTTGTTTATTCAATCTTTTTGTTTTATTTTTAAGTCTATGTAAGTATTTGGGGCTTATTGAATAAGACAAAACTTGTATTTCTCTAAAGTTATTTTAACTTTATGAGTCAAAATTTTTGTATTTCTCATTTAGTTTGTTTATTTCTTCAATAACTTTCTTGTCCATAATATTTTCTTTATTATTATGTTTATAAGAGTCTAGTTTACTTTGAATATCTAACAATTCCTTATCCCAAGATTTCCTTTTGTTATTATACCATCTGATACTTTGTCCATATAGATATGATTTTAAGGCATCCCAAACATAGACAATGGAGACTTCAGGAGTATTATTTATGTCTAGAAAATGTTGTACTTCTGAAAGTATATATTCTTTATAGTCTTTTAGCTGAGTTAAGTATGCTGGTATCCTTTTGATCTGAACATTATGAGTATTTTTTATCATGAATTCAAAACAATTGAGTTATGATCAGATATAGGACATGAAATGATTTTGGAATTAATTAAATCTGTTACCATCTGGTTAGAAATAAAGACCCTATCTATTTTTGAATAAGTTTTGTATCTGTTAGAAAAAGGTGTATGGTAATGATTTTGACTCTATCTGATTATTAATATCATTCAAATGATAAGAATTAGCAAAATCATTTAAATGTTTTGCATTAGATGTAATTCTTCTTTTCTTTATAGTGGTAGTATCACTTTCATGTAGTATACAATTAAAATCACCAGCTAAAATAATATCCCCTACAGAGAATGATATGATCTTATCAATATGATGTTTCACTGTATTAATACCAATTCCAGGTATCCAATATACATTAATTAAAGTGTAAGTCTTCCCATTAATTTGTATTGTAACCATACAAAACATTCCTTTGTCATCCTGATAAGACTTAATGGTTTTAGGAATGGGCATACTTTTATTCCATAAAATAGCCACTCCTCTTTTTCTGAGTGTGCTCTGAACTAACCAATACTGTATACTTATTAGTGGCTAGTTTATCAATATCTTTTTCAAGAGATGGGTTTCTTGCAGGAAGACTAGATTGGCCTTGTGTAGATTAATGTATCTTATTAGGCTTGCCCTTTTACACGTATTATTCAATCCATTAATGTTTAAAGAAATTCCTTTTAAAGATGTCATCTGGCATTTTTAAAACTCAAGAATCTTATGATCGAAATAACAAATAACAAGATAAATAATGTTACATCTCCTCTTTTAGGTGTACCTTTAAATATAGCTGTATTTATTAAATCTCTTATGGGATTTTGTATAGGATTCAATTTTATTTGTAGTGACAATGAGTGTACAAAATATATTGTGGATGTCAAAACTATATACATATAACAATGAACAAGTGAAAATAATGTAAGGATTAAACCTTGCATCCCACCTTGAGTTGAAAACTCCAACTTAGAGCAGTATTTACTACTCAAGTTAACCCCCTACCCTAAGCAGCAGTACCTCAGCTACCACCTTATCAATTTAATACTAGTTATATTTAACTGAGGTTAACAGTTTTCAATTCAATTATCTATCAAGACAAAACTACACATTTGGTAAAACAGCATCATATAAACTAAAATAAACTTTTTTTTTTTTTTTTTTTTTTAAAAACTGTTCATACTATTATATAGATCTATGTAATATATAACACTTGTATTCTAATAGCATTCAAATAATCTTAATGTTAGAAATCAAGAGGAGAGAAAATTATGTTCTAACATTCATTTAAATCAAAAACTTTGGCTAATATGATTCAGACATTACATGCATTAAGATGCATCTATTTTCTGTCATGTGAATTCTATCAACAGCTTCCAAAAAAATCTTGAATTGTTTGTATATGAGCATTTACTTAAACTCATTATTGTCAATAGAGTAAAATATTGCATTCATAAAAATTATTATAAATCATATTGCATAGTTATGCAGATTCTCAGAAACACCTTTATTACCTAAAAAAAAAGCCATCACACACATAAACACAGACACACACACATACATATACACACACACATATACACACACACACATACCCACACACACACACACATACACACACACACACACACACACACATACATATACACATACACATATATACATACATACACACACACACACACACACACACACACACACACACACACACACACACACACACACACACACATATATATATATCTGATCTCACTGAGTTGTGGGTTAGTAGAGCACTATCCTACTTGCTGTCCCTAGAATAAATCTGTCTGCTTTATACAAAATAATGCACAGCAAACACATATTAGTAACCAGATTTTACAATCATGCTAACCTACTGCTTTAAAATATATCACATGACATTTCTTCCAGAATAGAGTTATAAGATTATTTATGCTTGCCAATCAGATGAATTAAATGAGTTATAGTAAAGTATATGTTTGGGACACAAGTTTTTAACACAGATTATTATGCTACTGTTAAGTAGATTTTCAAAAAAATTTAAATAAATGTTTCATTTTCTATGCCTTCTAAAATAAGATATTTACTTGCTACAAGAAACTACATCATCCAAACTCATCATAACTGACATATTTTATGAATAGAGTATTTTTCCTGAATCTGTGGTGTGTCAGTGTGATAACCTTGTCAATGTTTATACTAACTGCTTTCAGTTTCTCTGTGAAAATTCTGTGAGTGAAGCTTCTGAGGAAACTCATGAACACTATGCATGAGACAGCCCACATCCCAGATTGTCTCCTTAACATTTTGGCGGAAACTTATTAAAACTTGTGGCAAACATTCATTTTGTCAATAGAGTAAAATATTGTATTCATAGAAATTATTATAAATCATATTGGATAGTTATGCAGATTCTCAGAAAAAAGCCATCACACTCACACACACACACACATACACACACACACACACACACACACACACACACACACACACACACACACACACACACACACACACACATATATATATATATATATATATCTGATCTCACTGAGTTGTGTGTTAGTAGAGCAATATCCTACTTGCTGTCCCTAGAATAAATCTGTCTGCTTTATACAAAAGAATGCACAGCAAACACATATTGGTAACCAGATTTTACAATCATGCTAACCTACTGCTTTAAAATATATCACATGACATTTCTTCCAGAATAGAGTTATAAGATTATTTATGTTTGTCAATCAGATGAATTAAATGAGTTATAGTAAAGTATATGTTTGGAACACAAATTTTTAACACAGATTATTATGCTGCTGTTAAGTAGATTTTCAAAAACATTTAAATAAATGTTTCATTTTTAATGCCTTCTAAAATAAGACATTTACTTAATACAAGAAACTACATAATTTAAACTCATTATAACTGACATATTTTATGAACAGAGTATTTTTCCTGAATCTGTGGTGTGTCTGTGTGATAACCTTGTCAATGTTTATACTAACTGCTTTCAGTTTCTCTGTGAGAATTCTGTGATTTGAAGATTCTGAGGTAACTCAAGGACATTGTGCATAAGACAGCCCACATCCCAGATTGTCTCTCTTAACATTTTGGCGGGAAACTTATTAAAAACTAGTGACAAACATTCATTTAGCAGTGTAAATGCATCTAAACATGACAGAACCTCCACAATGTATTCCACAGATCATCACAGCCTCTATGCAAGTGAAATTAAACTCAAAATTACCAACAAGCAATAAAACTCAGCATTCTTCTCCCAACTCAATTTTCATACAAATCCTATTATTCACTGTGCCCACACAGTCTAAAGCATTTCTATATATTAATAAAGAAAGAAAAGAGAGTAGAAAATAAAAGGGAGTGAGGCAGAAATAAAAAAATGTAAGAGAAAGCTGTAAGAAGTATATACAATGGAATGTTACTTACTGTTTATATTAATAGAGTTAAAAATAAAACATATTATTTACTCTTATTTAGTTCTGATTATTATTAGTTAAAGCATGACAGATTATTTACAAACAAGCATAAGCAGTATAATCAAGAAAGTATAATTAGAAATAGCATTTGAAGAACTTATAAACTTTTACAAGAAATAAATATATTATTCTATTAATGATATTTTCATTACTGTTCTCTCCTGCCCTCCCCACCCTTTACCCACTACATAATCTAAATAGAATGTCATTGTTTAAACAAAGAAAATAATAAAAGAAGAAGGAAAAAAAAGGTAAAGATAAAAAATGTATCAAATTACTAACCTTACTTTTTCAGAAAGAAAAACAAATCGAGTCACAGCCTGCCATTAAATCCTCAGGCATTTTGACTGGTTATGAAACAAAACATTTCTTTGCACATAGAGAATAACTTTGATTAAATCTTTTCCAAAATATTTGTGGCTTTCTGGAAATGCAGGAACTATATTCAAAAAGATTAATAATGAACTAAAATGATGAGAGAGAAAAAACATATAACAAATCATTTGATTTTTAGTCTCTTCTTCTTCTCTGAAGTCTTCCAGGAAGCTTCAGTTGCCAATCTCTTTAATGAAGAACTAGCCCATTCCATTTCTTCTATTTTATCCAAAATCCTTTTTCTTTGACAAACAGTAAAGCAGAGTCTAAATCATCAAGACCTTAGGACCATCAGGAAGGAAGATTTTAAGCTTGGCAGGAAACAGAAGGTATGTTTTAAACTGTGCTTTTTTAAGCTCCCTTATTAGTGGCAGAAAAACTTTTCTTTTAGCAATTACCATGGAAGAATAGTCATTGTCAAAATGCACAGTTGTCTCATTAAACTTAACAGGAGCTTTAGCCCAAGCAGATTTAAGAACCATCTCTTTATCAAAAGATGATAGAAATCTAACTATAACTGATCTAGGATAGTTTTTGTTAGAGTTAGTATTAGC
>NC_056741.1:1178480654-1178503154 GCF_019279795.1 Protopterus annectens | reverse complement strand
GAAGGTTTCAAATGTTGAATGCCTTTAAGAAAAATTTTGCAAAGACGATGAGACATCAATGAATGATCATCAAACCATTATGAAAATTCAAAATGGCAGCTAGATGAACTCTAATTGTAGACATTGAGGCTCCCAACTGAAATAAGGTGGCTAAGTATTCCAGGACCTTATCAACTGGTGCCAAGAAAGGATCAATGCTGTCTATACCCAACCAAATAGAGAATCTTTTCCATTTGTTTAGGTAAATTTTCCTGGTGGACGGTTTATGGGAAGCCAAAAGTATCTTATGAACTGAGGAGAAGTTGTTCTGCCTGGCAATTACTGGAACTGGAAAAACTAAGCCGCCAGCTTGAGATGTTGAAGGCTGGGATGCACCAAGCCCTGAGGGTGAGACAGGAGGTCCGGAGTTGTATCCAGAGTCCACGGGCGGTGAACCATGTGATGCCAAAAAAAGGGAAACCAGACTTGACGGGGCCAGTAAGGTGCAATGGGAATCACATTGCTTCTCAACCATTGGGCTTACCTCAGAAACTGGGAAATTAGTGGAATTGGGGGAGAGGCAAACAGAAGTCCCGGGGGCCAATCATAAAGAAGTGCATCTCTCGGGGACTCCCCACAAGGGGGGATTAGGGCAAAGTAGCTGCTGCATTTGTGGTTTATGGGAGAGGCAAACAGGTCACAGCAAGGCTGACCCCATCAATGAATGATTCTCATTGCTACATTGGGATTGAGACCACTCGTGAGGCAGAAGGATTCATACACCTGCTTAGTTTGTCTGCAATTACATTGGAGTTCCCCAGGATATGTGTTGCTATTAGAAAGCGGTTGGAAGCGATTGCCCATTGCCAAACTCTTTGGGCTTCCAGACATAAAGGGTAGGATCTGGTTCCCCCCTGTTTGTTGATATACCAGACTATGGGCATGTTTTCTGATTGGATAGCAATTGTTCCTGAAGGAAGGGCAGACTGAAATGCTTGCAATGCTAAAAGCACTGCCCTCAGTTCTAGGACATTGATGTGCAAATTGGCCTCTTGTGGGGACCAAGTGCCTTGAACAGTCTTCTCCAGAAAATGCTCCCCCTGCATTATCTGGGAAGCGTTCATGGTCACTATGGCCTTGGGCTGAGAGGGAGAGAAGGGACAACTCCATACATTTTTTTCTGGCTTCATCCACCAAGATAAATCCCTTTTGCAGTGATTTGTTATTAAGACTGGATGGGACATGGAGTGTGTTAGAAGTGACCATTGTGATGCTAACAGTCATTAAAGCAGCCTCATGTGATACCTCACTAGGGGAACTAATGTTATTGTTGCTGCCATGGATCCAAGAAGTTGTAGTAGCAGATGAGCAGGAATTTTGTCTTGGGAGAGGATCACTTGAAGTTGCGATCTTAGCTTTAACAACCTGTAATGAGGAAGGGAGGCCACACAGGATATTGTATTTAGACTTGCTCCAATGAATTCCTGGTCCAGCATGGGAGATAGTTGTGATTTTTCTTTGTTGATTGAAATGCCTAAGGTTTTAGCAAGATGTAGAACAGACTCTATGGCCCAAAGCAGCAGAGGTCTGGAGGGGGCAGTGAGGAGCCAGTCATCTAGATATGGAAACACATGGAATCCCTGTAGTCTGAAATGAGCTGCCACGACTGCCATGCATTTGGTGACACCCTGTGGGCTGTGGTGAGGCTGAAGGGCAGTGCTCAAAACTGGTAATGACTGGCTCCTAGCTGGAAGCGGAGATATCTTCTGGATCACTTGTCCATCTTTATGTGGTAATTGTAACATGCATCTTAAAGATCTGTAGAGCACATCCAATCGAAAAGGAAGGACAGACTGAATCGTGATCATTTGAAATTTTGTCTTTTGTACAAATTTTTTCAACAGACTGAGATCCAATTTTGGCCTCCAGTTCCCTGTCTTTTTTGGCACTAAAAAAAATCTTGAGTAGAATCTGGATCCTATCTGCCTGGATGACTCTTTTTTGAAGCAGCTTTTGAATGTCTAGTGCTACTAGAGCCCGCTGACTTTGTGGAAAATCAGGGATTCACTTTTGGGGTTTGGGGAAAAGATTGAAGGGAATGCGGTGAGCTCTGGTGATTATTGTCTGCACCCAGGAATCTGACATTATTGTGAGCCAGGCTGAATGGTGCAGAAAAAATCTTCCGCTGACTGCTTCCAGAGGTAAGCAATCAGACCTCTGCTCAGGAGCACTAATAAGGTTGTCCAGAAAAGAAATATCTGGAACCCTGGTTACATGGAACCCCTCTGCCACGTGAGGTGCATCTTCCAGAAGAGTTCCCCCTCTGACCCGGGTGGAATACTCACCATGTGTGTCCTGAAAAGGCCCTTGGGTCTTCTTGAGCCACATTTTTCCACTCCTCTTATTCCTAGAGTAAAGTCGTTGTGGACTGGAAAAATGCACGCCCACAGCAGAAAGTCTCTTCCCATTCTTTTCCCACTTGGATAATGTGTCTCTAACTTTTGGGCAAAACAATGAAGTAGTATGAACAGGAGCATTAACAAAGGAAGACTTAAAGAGGTTCGCAAAATCACACAAGTGCATCCAGGTGTGACGCCTAATGGCAATGCCCGTACCCACTGCTCTAGATGCCCCTTCAGCTGTATGCACAATAAACTGCATAGATAAATTTGAGAGTGACTCCAGGGTAACAAGCTGAGATGCAACCATATCTCAAACCTCATCAGACACTGCTTCTGCTAGGGTGTCTGAAAGCAGTTATCAGATCCCTTTGGAGTGTAGTGAAGTGTGCCAAAGAATTCAAGGACCAAATAGTGAAGGATGATAAAGCAAAAACCTGCTTCCTAAATCTGTCCATCATCCGCAACTCTCATTTAGGAGGATGGACAGTTGAACTCTCTCCAGTGAGTTCCTTTTTGGGGGCTGATGCCACCACCATGGCATCCACTGCTAGACCTTTAGACCAATGGGGTTGATCCTCTGGGGCTGAAAGAATCTTGTTCAGTCTCCAGGGAGTAGGCTCTATGTTGTCAGGAGCCTTCCGCACATGCTGAATGATCAATTTGATTAGTTCATGGGGGGGGGGTCACCCAAGAAGTAGATGGATGGGCACAAAAAGCTTGGAAGAAAACAGATTCCTCAGAGGATGGGTTTGAGGGCTTCCAATCACTCCTCTGTTTTAATATTTCCAGGATGTGCAGATGGGAAATGGAAAATTCACCCCAGGGATCACTTCAGTGGCTTTACTCGACAGATACACTGGGAACTAAGGCCAGGTGGCATGATGCCAGGGTAATGGGCTAGGCTTGTAAAGGCTCCAGGGCCATTAGTCTAGCACACCTATGTCTCCAAAGGGGACATCTTCAGGGGGTTACCATGGGGACCCTTCCCCTTCATCATAATCTGTATCCTTAGTGAGTGATTGTTCTGGAGAATCCAGGTGCTTCGTCTTGCATGATCTCTTATGGGGTGGCTCTGTTAGATTTTATGAATATAAGGCTGAAATTAATTCTGTTGTAAATATGCTGAAAGAAAAAGCTTGCTTAAATGCAGAAACAGAGTTTAGTAATATGTGATCAGCAATCATACTAAATGACCATGGCTTGGAAAATAAGGAACCTGCTGAATGGACATTTTTCCCTTACAGACTTAAAAACAGGATGTATGCAAGAGCAAAAATGCAAAATCTGCTTTTAAAGAACACTGACATGTTTTTCTGCATATAAAAAAATGGACACGATATGTTTCCTAAAATAACAGAATGGACACAATATGTTTCCTAAAACAACAGGATATGTTTATGACACTGAGACAATGTGTTTTCTCAAAAATATGTTTTTCTGCATGGAAAACAGGACATGACTATCAGCACTGGCACAAGAACAGATGTTTTTATACAAAGATCCCAATAGAATACAGGATGTTCACACTGTCAGAAAAACTGGTCTGTTACAAGACATTGTTAAAAATAATATTATCAAGTCAGCATTTGGAACAATTAGTATTGTTTCTACAGGATGAGCAATTCTCCAAAATTGTATATAAAGAGCTGTATGAATCCAGTTATGTTAGAGGTATGGTAGGGACACAAGTCCTGAGGTAAATGGTATATCTCTCACATCATCTGTACTATATGAGAAGTAAAGTTGGAACAGTACTTTTAAGCTGCAACGTTTGTCCAGTTTGGTTTATTATAAAAGTTATTGGTTACTGCTCTTAAAGACAGGTGCTGCAAAGTATATTCTCTCATCAGTGTATATTCTGCAAGTTTCTGTATGCGACAGACTGTGAATGCAAATATAACCAGACTTTGAATTTTAGCAGAATTCAGCCAGCAAGACTGAGTGTCTTAAGAACACTTCAAATCCATCACACCGAGCAGCTCTATATAATTTTTCAATGGCAAGCTAGCCTGCATTTGAACCTACAATCTGCAATTCAAACACAGGGGGAGTGACGGTAAGCCCTGCAGAGGGTCACTTCAGTCAAATTGCAGTAACTAACATTTGTACGTATGTGTAAATCCTAAACAGAAGTATTCCAGTTTATGCAGCTTGCAGTAGTAAAGTTTTTTAGACGTCTACAATCCGGAGTGAGACTAGTTCAAGAAAGTCGCAGTGCCATAAATTCTTCAAGAAAAGGTGAATATCCACTTGTACAGCAGTCGGCTGCCTGTTGTACTTCACCAGCTTCTCAAGTGACTCTGGAAAATTTCTAGCCATCAGCAACAGCAGCCTGATCACCTGTTTTCTTGCTAACTGGTAAGACTTTTTTCTGTGTCACATATTTAGTGTTGATGATGTTAAACAGTTTGTATATTCTTAAGATAGTTTGTATATTCTTACATAGTTTGTATATTCTTAGTTTGTATATTCTTAGACAGTTTGTATATTAGACGGTATGGATATTATTTATAATTCATGCAGGAGTAAACCAAACTTTAGCAAATTGCTATGTTGGTATATACATCACATTAGTAAATGTAAAACCTTATTAGAGCAGGTTGATAGTAAGGCATTATGCAAATGTATTACAATATTTGACTGGTATCTCAAAGAAAACCATGTGAAATATGACAAATGTTTATTGTGTGCTTCAACAAAAACTGCATTTTGTGTATTATGCCATAAAATAATATTGCATCATATTGCTAAAAAAATAGACTGTAAAGACAGATCTGTTCATGATAAATAATTAATTAAGGGTAAAGTGTTTCCATTAAATTCTGATGTTGAACAGTTATGTCCTGTCACCACATGTGAGTGAAATCAGTTACTGATCGAACCCCTAGTACATTTTGTTACAAAAGAATGTAGTAAACTTCTAAAAGACACAATGAGTTCAGGAAGCTTAGACAAGTTATACATACATCTTTTCAAAAGGGCATACGAGTTTCAAATTCAGCAGAACAGCTTACTAAAGAATGTCAGAAAGACCATGCAACATTACAGGAAATTCAACAGCAGTTGCAGGATAAAGGAAATAAATTAGCTGAACTGACAGAGACTGGGAACCTCCAGCATACACAGTTAATCTGTGCAAAAGAAATATATTTTATAATATGTTTATGTTTTGAAAATGGTTAAGCATGCATGCTAGGATGGTAGGGAC
Source organism: Protopterus annectens (assembly GCF_019279795.1). NCBI lineage: Eukaryota > Metazoa > Chordata > Ceratodontiformes > Protopteridae > Protopterus > Protopterus annectens. The sequence goes on along the minus strand of NC_056741.1, from coordinate 1,178,497,565 downwards.
ATGACATGCTTGTATAAAGATATACATATACAAGACAGACATGCATGTGTGTTCTTTTCATGTAGAGTACATCTGTTACAATACACAAGAATAACAGGCAGACAACAGCAAATATAAATAATACAAATATAAATGTGTTGGTTAAACTAATATCTATTTTGTTTTTTACAATTTGTTTATAATTATATAGTAACACCAAACAGTTAAAGTTCTGAATTTTAAAAAGAAAATCACAGATGGTATTAATCAAACAGTTTTTGTAAAATTAATGGCGGGACAGTTAAATAGTTAAAAAAATAAAAAAATTTAAAAAATACTGAAATCCATGTAAGCTAATTGTAATGTAGTATAAATGCATAGTTATGCAAATCACAATCACATTAAAGGAAAAATGCTAAAAAAATTAACTATAGTTTACAGAGTATGAAATGTGAGCTCTGACCTTCCTAGACTAGATGAATAGTTACAGGAAATGCTGGAAAGATAAGATAAACAACAAGACTGATTGCCAGATAAGTAGCTTGAGTTTTTCTAAAGCATCATTGTTATTAAAACATAATTGTTAAAATGTTTGCAGACAACACTATTTGGTAATTGTAATAAAATGTCACAATTGTGCATAGATGTCACTTATAATCTGTTTGCAAGTAAATGTTAAAAGAAAAAAAAACTCAGTTGCATCAAGTACAGCCAGCAAATGGGCTATAGTATACATACAGTTCAAAACAATTGAGCGAGAGGGTGTAAATGCCTACTAGTGGAAATAAACAGCAAAAGCTTTATAAAAAATGATCAAATCAGACAAAGGTCTATAGTTTAGTAATTTAATAAAGTAAATGTATGGCCAAAGTGTTGGGCTGACATGCATTCTAGTCTCACAGCATAAAGCAGATAAACAATAGTGCAGTACTACAGGGGGAGGGTCACTTTTCTCAGTTTTACACTGACTGTATAAGCAGTACTCAACAAGGGTCTGAAATAAAGCTACAGAAAAAATAAACAACAAGTGTCTAAAAAAAAAGCTACAGAAAAAAATATTTCATTCCTTCTTGACAATACTCTTTTATGGGGACGACAGGTATTAGTGTATTAGAAATACTACAGTTAAAAATATCTCATTCCTTCTTGACAATAATCTTTTAGGGGGAGGAAAAACAGGTATTAGTGTATTAGAAATACTGGTAAACTGGATTAAACCTGACAGGATATGATATTTTACAAGTTGTTAATAGCTATCATAATGGTTATTGTTTAGTATTAAATTGTATTTACAACCTGTTAAACTGTAAAGATATATAAAAAATGGTTTAAAAAAACAAGAGACGGCTTAAAATTAATTACAGCTACACAAGAAAAAGTAAAGACATGTAAAAAACTAAACAAGAATTGTCACTATTTTAATATATTTTTGGCAAAACAATGTTGGTATAAAAAAGCATGAATATTTTTAATTGCTGAGTATGTAGTTTAAAATAAAAGGACATATGGGTTTGGTATCAATTCCACTAAATATTTCTAAAGAGACAAACATTTTCCAAGATTTTGCTTAATATTAATGTTATTAAATCTGTAAAATTAGACTAAATGTACTTTACAGTCTTTGTATGTACAAATGTAAAAAAATTCAGTACAAATGATAGTCTTTGTATGTACAAATGCAGAAGAATTCAGTACAAATAAAATTAATGTCTAGTAATAAATATGTGTAAAAAACCATGTTTAGAAAAATAAATAAAAAATGGGTCCAGGATACCTACTAGATTAAAATGCATAAACAGCAAACAGTCTGTGTAAATACATACTGTACAGGATACATCGTAATAAGTTCAAAAGTAATTTGTCAAGTTGTAATATCACTGGTTTTACCCCAGTAAAATAATTGCTTTCAAATATTTATTATCTAAGCCCAGTACAGTATTTTACCAAGATGTTAATGGGCAGTTCAGAGACATAATCACAATGTTATGGTTAAATGACATTAAAACTGTATATTTTCAGCAGTGTATAAATGCTTACAGTAGCACATGGTTCTTGTCTGTTATAGTTAATTCAGCAGTTGCAAAGACTTAATAAAACTGTTCTAAGTCATAAATTAAATTCTGTGATTGCAAAAAAATAAATTAATCAAGTTAAAAAATAACATTAAAGCAGACATAGCTCATAATTAATAAAATATTTTCACAGAATCGTCTGCAAAAGAAAAAGTTTTAAATGCATTCAGTTTTGTAGTAATACTTAATATCATTGTATTACATATGTAAAATTGCATTTTAACTTATATCAAAAGAAAACTATAGGTTTGTTTCTTAATGTGTTTTCTTTATAAAATGTTTTGAGTATGTTTAAAAACAGAGGGAATTGTTAGATTTTATGAATATAAGGCTGAAATTAATTCTGTTGTAAATATGCTGAAAGAAAAAGCTTGCTTAAATGCAGAAACAGAGTTTAGTAATATGTGATCAGCAATCATACTAAATGACCATGGCTTGGAAAATAAGGAACCTGCTGAATGGACATTTTTCCCTTACAGACTTAAAAACAGGATGTATGCAAGAGCAAAAATGCAAAATCTGCTTTTAAAGAACACTGACATGTTTTTCTGCATATACAAAAATGGACACAATATGTTTCCTAAAATAACAGGATGGACACAATATGTTTCCTAAAACAACAGGATATGTTTATGACACCGTGGCAATGTGTTTTCTCAAAAATATGTTTTTCTGCATGGAAAACAGGACATGACTATCAGCACTGGCACAAGAACAGATGTTTTTATACAAAGATCCCAATAGAATCCAGGATGTTCACACTGTCAGAAAAGCTGGTCTGTTACAAGACATTGTTAAAAATAATATTATCAAGTCAGCATTTGGAACAAATAGTATTGTTTCTACAGGATGAGCAATTCTCCAAAATTGTATATAAAGAGCTGTATGAATCCAGTTATGTTAGAGGTATGGTAGGGACACAAGTCCTGAGGTAAATGGTATATCTCTCACATCATCTGTACTATATGAGAAGTAAAGTTGGAACAGTACTTTTAAGCTGCAACGTTTGTCCAGTTTGGTTTATTATAAAAGTTATTGGTTACTGCTCTTAAAGACAGGTGCTGCAAAGTATATTCTCTCATCAGTGTATATTCTGCAAGTTTCTGTATGCGACAGACTGTGAATGCAAATATAACCAGACTTTGAATTTTAGCAGAATTCAGCCAGCAAGACTGAGTGTCTTAAGAACACTTCAAATCCATCACACCGAGCAGCTCTATATAATTTTTCAATGGCAAGCTAGCCTGCATTTGAACCTACAATCTGCAATTCAAACACAGGGGGAGTGACGGTAAGCCCTGCAGAGGGTCACTTCAGTCAAATTGCAGTAACTAACATTTGTACGTATGTGTAAATCCTAAACAGAAGTATTCCAGTTTATGCAGCTTGCAGTAGTAAAGTTTTTTAGACGTCTACAATCCGGAGTGAGACTAGTTCAAGAAAGTCGCAGTGCCATAAATTCTTCAAGAAAAGGTGAATATCCACTTGTACAGCAGTCCGCTGCCTGTTGTACTTCACCAGCTTCTCAAGTGACTCTGAAAAATTTCTAGCCATCAGCAACATCAGCCTGATCACCTGTTTTCTTGCTAACTGGTAAGACTTTTTTCTGTGTCACATATTTAGTGTGGATGATGCTAAACAGTTTGTATATTCTTAAAATAGTTTGTATATTCTTACATAGTTTGTATATTCTTAGATAGTTTGTATATTCTTAGACAGTTTGTATATTAGACGGTATGGATATTATTTATAATTCATGCAGGAGTAAACCAAACTTTAGCAAATTGCTATGTTGGTATATACAGCACATTAGTAAATGTAAAACCTTATTAGGGCAGGTTGATAGTAAGGCATTATGCAAATGTATTACAATATTTGACTGGTATCTCAAAGAAAACCATGTGAAATATGACAAATGTTTATTGTGTGCTTCAACAAAAACTGCATTTTGTGTATTATGCCATAAAATAATATTGCATCATATTGCTAAAAAAATAGACTGTAAAGACAGATCTGTTCATGATAAATAATTAATTAAGGGTAAAGTGTTTCCATTAAATTCTGATGTTGAACAGTTATGTCCTGTCACCACATGTGAGTGAAATCAGTTACTGATCGAACCCCTAGTACATTTTGTTACAAAGGAATGTAGTAAACTTCTAAAAGACACAATGAGTTCAGGAAGCTTAGACAAGTTATACATACATCTTTTCAAAAGGGCATACGAGTTTCAAATTCAGCAGAACAGCTTACTAAAGAATGTCAGAAAGACCATGCAACATTACAGGAAATTCAACAGCAGTTGCAGGATAAAGGAAATAAATTAGCTGAACTGACAGAGACTGGGAACCTCCAGCATACACAGTTAATCTGTGCAAAAGAAATATATTTTATAATATGTTTATGTTTTGAAAATGGTTAAGCATGCATGCTAGGATGGTAGGGACATGACATGCTTGTATAAAGATATACATATACAAGACAGACATGCATGTGTGTTCTTTTCATGTAGAGTACATCTGTTACAATACACAAGAATAACAGGCAGACAACAGCAAATATAAATAATATAAATATAAATGTGTTGGTTAAACTAATATCTATTTTGTTTTTTACAATTTGTTTATAATTATATAGTAACACCAAACAGTTAAAGTTCTGAATTTTAAAAAGAAAATCACAGATGGTATTAGTCAAACAGTTTTTGTAAAATTAATGGCGGGACAGTTAAATAGTTAAAAAAATAAAAAAATTAAAAAAATACTGAAATCCATGTAAGCTAATTGTAATGTAGTATAAATGCATAGTTATGCAAATCACAATCACATTAAAGGAAAAATGCTAAAAAAATTAACTATAGTTTACAGAGTATGAAATGTGAGCTCTCTGACCTTCCTAGACTAGATGAATAGTTACAGGAAATGCTGGAAAGATAAGATAAACAACAAGACTGATTGCCAGATAAGTAGTTTGAGTTTTTCTAAAGCATCATTGTTATTAAAACATAATTGTTAAAATGTTTGTAGACAACACTATTTGGTAATTGTAATAAAATGTCACAATTGTGCATAGATGTCACTGATAATCTGTTTGCAAGTAAATGTTAAAAGAAAAAAAACTCAGTTGCATCAAGTACAGCCAGCAAATGGGCTATAGTATACATACAGTTCAAAATAATTGTGCAAGAGGGTGTAAATGCCTACTAGTGGTAATAAGCAGCAAAAGCTTTACAAAAAATGATCAAATCAGACAAACGTCTATAGTTTAGTAATTTAATAAAGTAAATGTATGGCCAAAGTGTTGGGCTGACATGCATTCTAGTCTCACAGCATAAAGCAGATAAACAATAGTGCAGTACTACAGGGGGAGGGGCACTTTTCTCAGTTTTACACTGACTGTATAAGCAGTACTCAACAAGGGTCTGAAATAAAGCTACAAAAAAAAATAAATAAACAACAAGGGTCTGAAATAAAGCTACAGAAAAAATAAACAAGGGTCTGAAATAAAGCTACAGAAAAAATAAACAACAAGTGTCTAAAAAAAAGCTACAGAAAAAAATATTTCATTCTTTCTTGACAATACTCTTTTATGGGGGGGACAGGTATTAGTGTATTAGAAATACTACAGTTAAAAATATCTCATTCCTTCTTGACAATACTCTTTTAGGGGGAGGAAAAACAGGTATTAGTGTATTAGAAATACTGGTAAACTGGATTAAACCTGACAGGATATGATATTTTACAAGTTGTTAATAGCTATCATAATGGTTATTGTTTAGTATTAAATTGTATTTACAACTTGTTAAACTGTAAAGCTATATAAAAAATGGTTTAAAAAAACAAGAGACGGCTTAAAATTAATTACAGCTACACAAGAAAAAGTAAAGACATGTAAAAAACTAAACAAGAATGGTCACTATTTTAATATATTTTTGGCAAAACAATGTTGGTATAAAAAAGCATGAATATTTTTAATTGCTGAGTATGTAGTTTAAAATAAAAGGACATATGGGTTTGGTATCAATTCCACTAAATATTTCTAAAGAGACAAACATTTTCCAAGATTTTGCTTAATATTAATGTTATTAAATCTGTAAAATTAGACTAAATGTACTTTACAGTCTTTGTATGTACAAATGTAAAAAATTTCAATACAAATGATAGTCTTTGTATGTACAAATGCAGAAGAATTCAGTACAAATAAAATTAATGTCTAGTAATAAATATGTGTAAAAAAACATGTTTAAAAAAAAATAAATAAAAAATGGGTCCAGGATACCTACTAGATTAAAATGCATAAACAGCAAACAGTCTGTGTAAATACATACTGTACAGGATACATCGTAATAAGTTCAAAAATAATTTGTCAAGTTGTAATATCACTGGTTTTACCCCAGTAAAATAATTGCTTTCAAATATTTATTATCTAAGCCCAGTACAGTATTTTACCAAGATGTTAATGGGCAGTTCAGAGACATAATCACAATGTTATGGTTAAAATGACATTAAAACTGTATATTTTCAGCAGTGTATAAATGCTTACAGTAGCACATGGTTCTTGTCTGTTATAGTTAATTCAGCAGCTGCAAAGAGTTAATAAAACAGTTCTAAGTCATAAATTAAATTCTGTGATTGCAAAAAAATAAATTAATCAAGTTAAAAAAAATAACATTAAAGCAGACATAGCTCATAATTAATAAAATATTTTCACAGAATCGTCTGCAAAAGAAAAAGTTTTAAATACATTCAGTTTTGTAGTAATACTTAATATCATTGTATTAACTATGTAAAATTGCATTTTAACTTTTATCAAAAGAAAACTATAGGTTTGTTTCTTAATGTGTTTTCTATATAAAATGTTTTGAGTTTGTTTAAAAACAGAGGGAATTGTTAGATTTTATGAATATAAGGCTGAAATTAATTCTGTTGTAAATATGCTGAAAGAAAAAGCTTGCTTAAATGCAGAAACAGAGTTTAGTAATATGTGATCAGCAATCATACTAAATGACCATGGCTTGGAAAATAAGGAACCTGCTGAATGGACATTTTTCCCTTACAGACTTAAAAACAGGATGTATGCAAGAGCAAAAATGCAAAATCTGCTTTTAAAGAACACTGACATGTTTTTCTGCATATAAAAAAATGGACACAATATGTTTCCTAAAATAACAGGATGGACACAATATGTTTCCTAAAACAACAGGATATGCTTATGACACTGTGACAATGTGTTTTCTCAAAAATATGTTTTTCTGCATGGAAAACAGGACATGACTATCAGCACTGGCACAAGAACAGATGTTTTTATACAAAGATCCCAATAGAATCCAGGATGTTCACACTGTCAGAAAAGCTGGTCTGTTACAAGACATTGTTAAAAATAATATTATCAAGTCAGCATTTGGAACAATTAGTATTGTTTCTACAGGATGAGCAATTCTCCAAAATTGTATATAAAGAGCTGTATGAATCCAGTTATGTTAGAGGTATGGTAGGGACACAAGTCCTGAGGTAAATGGTATATCTCTCACATCATCTGTACTATATGAGAAGTAAAGTTGGAACAGTACTTTTAAGCTGCAACGTTTGTCCAGTTTGGTTTATTATAAAAGTTATTGGTTACTGCTCTTAAAGACAGGTGCTGCAAAGTATATTCTCTCATCAGTGTATATTCTGCAAGTTTCTGTATGCGACAGACTGTGAATGCAAATATAACCAGACTTTGAATTTTAGCAGAATCCAGCCAGCAAGACTGAGTGTCTTAAGAACACTTCAAATCCCACAGCAAGCAAGAAGCAAGCAGCAAGTAAGAGCCATGTAATTTTTCAGGCTCCTCAGGGGGAAGTTCTGAGGAGGACTCTGAAGAGGGGGGCCCTGAACTAGGGTATCTTGTTGCTCTTCTGCCCACTGTCCAGACATAGCAGATTGTGGCAGCTGCAAACCAGAGGTAACAAAATATAGCACTCTGATGGGGATGGAACCAAGTGGGAGCCCGCTGAGGCTAAAGCTCTCTCCATAATCTGGAAGGCAGACCTTGCCTAAAGAGGGATGGGAGCCCAGAACCAAAAAAGACAACCTCGGAACTGGGAACATACCCAGCTCTGATGAGCCATCTCCCAGAATAGGAGCCGAGAGAGGACTTGAAACTACCATGGTTCTGAGAGCCACAGATGGCACTGAAGAAACAATCAGAGCCTGTCCAAGGATCTTTGAACTGGCAGTCAAATCTCAGTCCTGTCGGTTTGACAGTTCTGTAGGAACTGAAGACCACAGACTAGATTCTGGCGCCAGGTGAGATCCACTGTCAGCACCAAGACAGTTGGCACTGGGAGCATTGAAGCAATGGGCTCCTGACCTAAGAGGAAATTGAAGGAGGAATATATATATATATATAGAAGTCCTGGGAGAGTAAGCCTTGGCTCTGAGAGGGAGGGAGGTCAGTGAGGGTGCAGGAAGGCCTCTGGCTGCCAAGAGCTGTTCCACTAATCTGACTACATCCAATTCTGATAGACTCCTGGAGGAACGGAGTGACATTTCTGAAATAGACTCTGGCCTGTCCACAAAGGGACTCAGTTGCTGACCCAAAAGGGGTCTATTGAAGGGGAATATCTAGTCCGTGGAGTACTTAAAACATCGACCTTCGGCACCATGGTTGGTTGTATAGAGGGAGAAGATGGAACTGAATGGGTAGATGTAACTATTGTCAGTGCCAGAGAGGTTGTCAGTGCCAATGTCGTGGTTGGCGCTGAAGTGGTTTCAGTTGGGTCAGTAGTTGAAGGCACGGATGCTGATTTAGTTGCTTTTAGTGCTGGAGCAGAAGATAGTGACATTTTTGGTACTTTTTTCTTCGGTTCCGAAGAACCTGTTGGAACCTGGGATTTTTTAGATTTAGAGTCATGTACCTCAGGGGAAGATGGTACCAAATTTTTTGCCTCAGACTTTGGAGATTTTGAAGTCTCCAACTCAGATAGAGATTCGCTAAAAGGACACTTTAACAAGCCTTTTAGAATTAACTTATTTCATCTCTCTGCAAGAGTTCGGGCACTAAAGCTCTTACAGATATCACAAGGAATTTCCAAATGAGGGACATCTAGACAGTAGACACAAGAAAGAGGCCCATCAGAATTGAGCATCTTTCTGTCACAGTCCTTACACTGTTTAAAATCGGAGGTCCCTTTTTATTTCTCTGTCATGTCGTCCAGTTAGTGCACATGACATGCATGCACGTGCGCGCACACACACACACACACACACACACACACACACACACACACACACACACACACACACACACACACACACACACACACACAAACTTGCTAGTAGAAAAGGGGGGAGAAGAAAGGTTATTAAAGAAGATCAATTTAGTATATACATTTTTTTTTATAAGATATACCAACTGTGGTACATGAAGAATACCCAAACAGGTAAAGGAAAGGAAAGAAAAACACAAGAAAAATACCAATGGTGGTATTAAGGAATGACAATGGTAACAGGGAAGACGAGGCCTATTACCAAGAATGGTAAACAAGAAATACCGTGAGGTAAAAATGGGGTTCGAAAGCTCCAGAGGGGTCATGCACACAAAAAGGTTTCAAATGACACTAACTAGTAAGGAATTAGAGAGTTTTAAGGTAGTATAATCAGAATAAAAAGAACATTTTTAAGCACTTAGCTGACAGCATTGGCTCACATATCCAATTTTCTATACAGCAAATGAGATCTGAGGTAATGGGAAGAGAGGCAGTACGGATAGAGGCTTAGCTCAAGAGTTTTTGGCTGGTGCAAGCTTTGTATAACAGCTGAGTTGGTTCCAAGGGATTGGAACCAAACCAATCAGTCAAGAATGAATTAAGACTGACATCATCAGATTATACCTTTCCTGTGTAGTGTGCTGTCTCAAAGTTGGAATATATAATTAGCAAGGGGTGTGGGGTGTCAGGAGGGCCTGCTATCGCTGCAAAAAACATTATTTTAAAGTTGCATGCTTTGAGATTATTTCTCAGAACACTTACTGTGCAGTTTTGATTGTTTTCCAGATTTATTTTTGTTGTTGTTAGTGACATTAACATTTGGGTGTTTATTTATAGGGTGTTTATTTTTATTTAGTACATCTATATATATATATATATATATATATATATATATATATATATACATATATATTCATACACACACACACACACACACACACACACACACACACACATATATGCAGGTGTGTGAATTTAAATACATACACATATGTATGAATTATCAGACAGATTGATGCCTTCACTGTATTTTGTACATGTCTGTCTATAAAAACAATTTTAATATGTATCATTATTGCAAACTCTGGAATATTCCAATATATGTACCATTGTCTTTGCCTTTGTGCATTGGGTCTTGACTAAAAAGGTTCCGTGGACCAGTTCACTTATTCAGTTAACAAGGAAGAAATAATTAAAAAATAAGCTGTACAAGGAACTGATGTGGGGTGTATCTCATACTAAATCATAAAATAATGGCAGTATGAGTTGCATGTGAGTAAAGTTTTGAACGAGGAAGCTCAAACTTTGTGGCTTCTTTCAACAAGATGTGGCAGGGGTGACTGTGTTTTGGGTAGTGGATTCAGAACAGGACGGGATCATCCCTCTCCCAAAAACTCCTACAGCAATCCCCACTGAATTTAAGTACTATAGACCTCAGTCTATTATATGATGAAATATCAAAATTAATTTATGCCTGTACCTCCCCAGACCTTGACACAGCAGCAACATTCACTAAGAAATGTTACACCTATTTAGAAAAAAATGCATAGAGCTGGCAGGCCCTAAGAAACCCAAGTTCACAGGTTCGTAGGTAATTAGTAGGCTAACAGCCCTAAAATACCATTTTAAGCTAAGATTTGCTTCCCAAGTACCACTTATTTTATTGGGGGCATAGCTTGGGTATGGATGATCAAGCATTTACAAGCTCCCTCCTTCTAATAGGGATATAGCTGGCAGATTGGGGTAAATTTACAATTCCCCATCCATTGATCCAAGTTGTACTTAAAAAGTGCAATGAGGAACTCTGCTTTACATGTATGGGAATCCTGTTCCAGAGAAGGAGTAGTCTCTGAGAGGCATACCTATCCCTCCAACATGTCTTATTTATGTTGCAGATGAGGTTTAGGTCCCTAGGTGGGTTTCTAATGCCATATCTTTCATGGATGTGCAACAGGTCCACAAGGGCAGTACCACAGGATGCTTTGAAGGCCAAGCATAAACTGTCTCTCAGCAGTCTATAGGAGGCAGAGTATAAGAACAAGGCTTTGAGGCAGCCTGCATGGGACATGGCTACTTCATGTACTTTTTTGTGTGGGCATCTGTGGGCACTCCAGTTGTTGCATATGCCTGGTCAGGTACATAACAAAGGGATCAATATACTCAATTGCTGGTCTACTGTGAGCTGAGCACAAAGGAATAATAACATCTTTGGACCTAGATGCCATAGCCTTGCATATAAGCCGAGCAAGAGAGAATGATTTCCTTATTATAATAGACACATGATGGTCAAAGGTCAAATCACTGTCTATATGCATTCCCAAATCTCTGTCCACAGGGTCAGTTCTTAGGGGTGTGCTATAAGTGCTGTAATTTCTAGAGGTGGTTGTCTTTCCAAAAGATACTACTTTGCATTTTTTTACATGGACTTTTAGACTGTGACTCTGGCAACTGCTACTAGTCTGTGTTAGGCACTCTGGGAAGATGTTTGCATCTTTAGAAGATTCTTTGACTGTGCAGCTAGTTTGCAACCATCTGTGAACTTAGTCAGCCACAAGCCTCTGACATTGATCATGACTTCAGAGAAGTAGATAGCAAAATATAAATGACCCCAGCACTGAGCATTGGGGACTTTTCTAGTGTCTGAACTTTTTGCCCTATCTATTAGCCAGCTGTCTTTCCAATGGATGATGTAGAGGTTTATACCCAATTTCATGAGCTTGTCTACAGTGGATATTGTATCGAATGCTTTAGCCAGATCAAGGTAGGCAGCATGCACTGTTATACCCTCATCCATTGCTTTGGTGACCTTCTCAAAAAAGTTCACTGGGTTGAATAGGCATGGCCTGCCCTTGACTAAACCATACTGGTTTGGATCCAATCTCTGAATGTTTCCTGTGTCATTATTTATCATGTCCATGTTTATCCTTTCCATGGCCTTATATATGAGACTAGTCAGGCTTATGGGTCGATAGTTTCCTGAGTTTATGAATGGCCCACACTTGTGGAGAGGAATAACAGCTGCAGTCCTCCATTCATTTCCATGAAATTTCAAAAATAAACCACATGGTGGTCCACTAATATAAATAAACTACAAAAAGAAAAAAGAAAAAAAATGACATAAATTATATAGCAGATCCAATACCCCTCTTTGGAAGAAAATATCAAAATTATTAAAAAAATTGAAAGCTGTTAGGACCACTAAAGGAGCCCATGAACTTTAGCTGGTATTTGAGGTCTAAAATAATTATAAATCCTTCTATAGCTATTTTAGAAAACTAAGAAACAGCACTGTGCATTGCTCTGAACATACTGATAATGATACCTCCTCATCTGACCCAATGGCCATTGACAACATCCTTGCAAAAAATATTTATGCCATCTTCACATCCAACACTTCTAGCCAAAGACCTGAAATACCTAAACCCCATACCCTCCTAATTATCTCTAAAGATCAGTTACTGAAAGTGCTAACCAAGACCAAAAATACATCCTCCATACCTGACAATACAGCTGGTTACGTAATTAGTAGTGTTAAACATGCCCTTGTAGACCCACTCTTTAACCTGTTTAACCTAAATTTAGCTACTTATTTTATTCCTGATGAATGATGGACTACTGTGATGATGTCCCTCCATAAAGGTGGCCTAACAACTGACCCAAGTAATTACAGACCTGAAAGTCTTACAAGCCACATCTGCAACGCCATGCAGCATATTATAACTGGCCTCATAAACTATGATATCAAGATTCTTTGACCTGATTCCCAACAGTCTGGCTTTGTGAAGGGCAGATCCTGTCTACAGAATCTTGTAAACTTCATCATAATGGTTACAGAAGCTTTAGAAAGTTGCCAAGCATTGCACATAATGTATTTTAACCTTGCCGAGGCCTTTGTTTATGCCTTGCACACCATGTCTTTAGGAATCCTGCTATCATTGTCATCATTTTTTTTTTTTTTTTTTGGTAAGTCAAATAGTGCAGCTGGAGATCTAAATCTACATCAAGAAATAAATAAAACAAAACATAGGGGCAGGTTTATCATTCAGTGCTCTGAAATAAACTTCCTGTGCAGGTCAAGGAATATGACTCCTTGTCATCCTTCGAACATAGCTTGGATGACTGAATGGGCACCTGTACATTTAAACCAGGACTTACATGTCTTATCCTATTTGGAAAAGGTGGTACAGCCTGAGGGTTGCTATTGGCAAGGTGTACATATTTTATATATACTATGACACCATTCCCCAAGCTGGCATTAAACAGAAGCCAAAATACTTTAAAAATCAAACCATCTGTTTTAAGATACCTAGTAAAAAAGCTGAAAGACAGGACCCACAAGTGCAAATTACAGGCACCTTATCAGGAATTGTGGAAGTGGTGGAAGTGATTAGTGGTGTCTCTCAGGACTCAGTACTAGGGCCTCTCCTTTTTTGGTATTTACTTTTCATATTTCCAAACAGGCAGCCAAGACTTCTTGCTAGTAAAGCTGGCAGTTGTCTGCATTAGGACACATAGTCACATTGGTTGTGGGCAGTGACAACTTGATTGATATCTTGATGGGGTTGTCATTTAAGTATGATTGCTCTGTTTTGAAGGTCATCCCTTTCTGTCCCAAGTGGGAGTGGGAAGCAAAGGACCTAAACCAGGGAAGTTTTGTATATATCATTCTAAATCTCTTAAGAAGGTAATATATGCATATGTGCACTTGGTGGACAGTAAAATGTTTGAAACTCCTGTATCCAGCATTACTGACTCACTGTCAGTTAGAGAAGAATACCCACATCCAGCAACCTCAGATGTGCACTATTTTAAGTGCTTTGTGGTCTAATGACAGAGGAGTTGTGGTGGCAGAAGCTCCTCAATGGATATTATGCTGTCTGTCTTCTTATCCTGTCATTTTCTCAAGAACATCAGGTTTCATATTAACTTGCACTTGTTGCGCAACAAGAGGTGCACATCTGGCACATTAAAGACCAGAAAATCCTCCCCCAAAAAACTCTTATGAGTGGCGGGGCAAAAAGGAAGCAAAAACTTGGGCTCTTAAGAGTTTTACATCTGCTCCAGGAAGGAAAAAAAAAACTCTGAATAAACTGCCATGTAAAAGGGTGACCAACTTCCTGCAACCTGTATGGCCTATGTCACATGGGGGGGGGGGGTGATGCTTGTTACTGTGCATCCTGGTGTGTCCTAATATAAATCATTGTTGTAATGTTTGCAGATGACTGCAAACTGGAGGTTGTTGTTTAGGCACCCCTTTTCCGTAAATCCTCCAAAATGAACTCTCCCTTGTAAATTCTTGTTGTACTAAAACTATCTAAAAATAAATGCTAAAAAATTAAGTGTTCTCACTTTTGGTATGAAACCCCTCCTTTCATCTCACTATATGATCAGCACACCAGTACAAGATGGAAATGTAGTCAGAGATTTAGGAAGTTGGGTTAATAATTCCCTCTCATGTTGTAACAGCCATCAGGGTGTCCTTTTATTTAGCATAGCTAAGTGCCACAGGATTATCTTCAAGGCTTAATGAGATAACCACTCCCTTATACTCAACATTAATGGCACCAATTATTGATTAAAATGCATCCTTCAGGATGTATCGCACTAAACACATCAGGCAAGTAGAAAGACCCTTCAAAAGGTTCCTATACAAAAACTCCCTTAGTTATTAAGAGAGGTTGGAAGATCTGACCCTTTATTCAGTGTCTTACAGACTTTTGTAGGGAAATCGGTATCCCACTCCTCCTGCCATTACTGACCCAGATGTTCTGGACCCCCTGTATATCCACAAGTCCAATGACTCTAATAGTACTAGAACAAGGGACCTAAATCTTCACTAAAAGATAATTAAACATGGTGGAGGAACACATTTATAACCCAGTGCCTCCCAAATCTCTGGAATAAAATTCTGTTGCATGTTAAGCAGTACAAGTTACTATATTCCTTTAAACTCAACCTAGATGACTAGCTGGCTATACAAAAACTTTCTCCAGGATTGACTGGAATGGCTCATCTGGGGAATGAGGTGTGGCCTGAGGAAGGGCACTGGCAAGACATAAATGGCCTTAACAGTTAATATACTTGGAATATCTATGAATATATAACATAAGACAATCATTAACTTTGGGAAGTTAATGACTAAATAAAAGTTGAAAACAAACCAGGGTATGATGGCAAGTCCCCTTGTAAGCACCATAGAAACAGATGGATTAGATGAGAAAGAAGAGAGAATAGAGAAACATAGACAATTCCTGACTTTAACCTCAAAGAAACATTGTGTGAGCAATCTGAATTAATTACATGGTCATTTAGGAAAATGATCAACAGCAAGAGCTGCTAAAAGCAAATCATAATGCATAGAAACAGATGCATTAGATGGCTCCTCACTGAAAAGACTTTTTTCCATATAATCATCATCAACTGGTCTGTGCTGGTTCTGCGAACTTGTGCCCCACCCCCCAGCAGCCAATCTATGCCCCATCCCAGCTCTACAAGTGTAGAGCAAATAAAAGTCTTTGGATTACTGTAGGAAGTTGACTGGCTTTCTGCAGTAAATCTGCCAGTCACGCCCCACCAATTCCATGCCCACAAGTCCTCCACTGTTCAAGATGGGTAGTTTATTATCTATTGTGATTACATCTGTGCATTACTTGGGAAAGAAGAAAATACTTTTCTGTAAATACTTGAGCTTAATAATGAAAAAAGGAAGAGGCATGAGATTTAGATATAATTTAATTTAAACTAATGACAGCTACATCTTCTGGGGGAGGCACATTTATGTATGGTTTACAAGTTTTTTGAGAGTTTTCAGCAGCAAACAGCTGTGATAAGTGAATGAAAAGTGACAGGGAGGGATCCACTGATACTCCATAAATCCTTTCCTACAGTTATTAATTTCAATGTCAGGAAAAATACTATCACTAATGAAATTTGTTCCTGCTGGCTGCATGACAACTTGAATAAAATTCATATCAGTCAGAAAGTGATTAAATGAAAGTTATGTACTTACCATAACAGTAGATCAATCTCAGCTTCTGGGCATTCAGATCCGATCGGATTTGAGAGCCAGCAATCTTAGAATCTTTGCGCTTCAAAGCTCCACCTCCTCTCCTGTAATGCCCTGCTTGTCTAGAGCTCATCATATCAAGTTTGCTTTGCAAAATGTACCATGCCCACAGAAGGGACTTGATATAAAAAAAGCAAAGAAGAAGGGAAAGGATTAATCAGGAAATGTAAGGAAAGCTTCTTAGACCAGACCTCTGGCTGGTCTGCAAGGCCTACCTTGATTCCTGACATAGCTGCAGGTTGGAAGGGGTGGTTGAGATGGACATAAAAAGTCAACACAGATTTAGTGTTATGGTAAATACATAAATTTCATATCCGATGTTGTGTTTTCCATTCGCTTCAACCTTTGGGACAGAGTCCCCAGACATTCAACTGGGTGGTCCTTAACATTATGCAATATGGTAGAACCAAAGGCAGATCTATATCAAGACTGAATATTCAGTTTATAGTGGGTGATAAAGGTGTGAACAGGTGCCCTTGTGGCTCCTGCATAGATGTTCTCTAAATAACTGTAGCCAAAAATGCCACAGGAGGGAGTTTCTT